>NC_087187.1:12272500-12432500 GCF_035594125.1 Scylla paramamosain
CTTCCTCCACACAAAACTACAAGCACCTAATAACACACACACCCTTCACTTAAAATTTTAAAATTCATGGTGACTCCTACACCAGCCTCGGAGTCCCCATTTGGGGAGGGGACCACAAATGTCCCCAGGTCGGACTGCCCTTTTGACGACGACCATAAATGTCTTGACACCCCCCTCAACTTTTTCTTCATTAACTTCTGCAACATTCGTGGTCTAAGATCTAAATTTCAATCTGTAGAACACCACCTCTCCTCTTCTAAACCTTATCTTCTTTTCCTCACTGACACTCAGGTGTCTGAGGCAACTGACAGTAGCCCCTTTTCTGTTCCCTCCTACTTTCTCTATCCTCATTTTCGATCCAAACCTGGATGTTGCATTTATGCGCGCAACGATTTAACCTGCCTCGTGCCTACGCTCTTGAATCTTTCGAGTTTTCCACCATTTGGCTACGACTACAAAGTCACTCTCATACTCAAACTAAATTCACCTGTGCTGTATACCTCTCATCTAACTCCTCTGACTATAAGAAATTTTTTGACTACTTAACTTCCAAAGTGGAGAACATTCTGACTCTCTTCCCTTTTGAAGAGATCTCCATTCTTGGAGACTTCAATGTTCACCACCAGCTTTGGCTTTCCTCTCCCTTCACTGACCATCCCTTCAACTTTGCTATCCTCCATGACCTAGAGCAATTGGAGCAGCACCCTACTCGTATTCCGGACCGTCTTGGAGATACGCCCAACATTCTTGACATTTTCCTGACCTCTAATCCATCTGCTTATGCAGTCAGCCTCTCTTCTCCATTGGGCTCCTTCGACCACAATCTCATATCTGTACCTTGTCCTATCGCTCCAATCCATCTGGCGTTTTGCCTTTGCTAGTTGGGGGAAACTGGGGAGGTATTTTGCTGATTTTCCTTGGAATGACTACTGCTTCTGAGTCAGAGACCCGTCTTTGTGTGCTGAGCGCATAACAGAGGTGATAGTGTCTGGCATGGAGGCGTACATTCTTCACTATTTTTCTTAACCTAAACCTTCAAACCTTGGTTTAACATAGCTTGTTCTCGTGCTATACACATTAGATAGGTAACCCACAAAAGGTACCTTCTATCACCAGAATCTCATGCACTTAATATTTCTGCCCGGAACCATGCCAAGTCTGTTCTCCAACTAGCCAAAAACTCCTTCATTAACAGAAAGTGTCAAAATCTTTCAAGACCTAACTCTCCTCGTGACTTCTGGCATCCAGTCAAAAATATCTTCAATAACTTTCCTTCTTCTTCTTTCCCTCCTTTATTTCAACCAAATGGCACCACTGCTATCACATCTATTTCTAAAGCTGAACTCTTCGCTCAAACCTTTGCTAAAAACTCTAACTTGGACGATTTTGGGCTTGTTCCTCCCTCTCCTCCACCCTCTGACTACTTCATGCTACCTATTAAAATTCTTCGTAATGATGTTTTCCATGCCCTTGCTGGCCTAAACCCTCGGAAGGCTTATGTATCTGATGGGGTCCTTCATATTGTTCTCCGAAACTGTGCCTCCGTGCTTGCATTTTGCCTAGTCAAACTCTTTCAGCTCTGTCAACATCTACGTTTCCTTCTTGCTGGAAGTTTGTCTACATTCAGCTTGTTCCTAAAAAGGGTGACGTCTCCGCCAGTTCTTCTTTCTCTCATCCCTATTCTGTCCACCTGTCTAATGCAAAAGTTAAAGTGTATTCTCAGTCATTCATCCCTTTCTCTGGTAAACTCTGGAACTCCCTGCCTGCTTCTGTATTTCCCCCTTCCTATGACTTGAATTCCTTCAAGAGGGATGTTTCAAGACATTTATCCTTCAATTTTTGACTTGCGCTTTGGACCCTTTTATGGGACTGGCATCTCAGTGGGCTTTTTTTTATTTATTGGATTTTTGTTGCCCTTGGCCAGTGTTCCTCTTACATAAAAAAAAAAAAAAGAGACAGAAAACAAATTAACTGGGATCGCTAGCGGTGACAACACAAATGGTAGACAAACACAAATGGTAGACACAATATATATAAAAAGACCATCAGATCAATTGCTTTTAAGTCAGGAACAGGCAGTTCCAGAAAGAAGAAAATTTTCTTCGTTCCGCTAACCTTCACAACTTTCACTTTTCTCCTTGACACCATCCACACCAAGTACTAACCAACCTATCTTTTTTTTTTTCTACTTTCTATATTCTATATTTTCAACGAAAATTTTTAAGATTTATGTGTCTCATTGATTGTTTTATGTTTTTTTTAGCTTGAAAATGCCATATGTAAATGGCGAAAAGTCGCGATAATTAAGAAGGCAAAGGTTTCATTCAACTGTTCCTCACTCCTTCACTTAAACTTTGTGAAGTTTACCAAGAAGTATATATATATATATATATATATATATATATATATATATATATATATATATATATATATATATATATATATATATATATATATATATATATATATATATATATATATATATATATATATATATATATATATATATATATATATTATATATATAATTTAGTATGTCAAATTTGAATTTGCACTAAGCATTAACAAACTTTATAAGAACCTATGAACTCATAAAATGATCAAACTTATGGGCCAACAATGCTTACATGAATCAGCATGCTAAAGTCAGATTCCTTCAGCACATTCACGAGTCACAGTATGATAATTAAAAGAAAAAGATGAGCGCAGATTTCAGCATTTTTAGCCATTAAGCATATAATCAAATTATATATGAAATATTATTTAAAACAGAGCTTTGTGTCCTGCATTTATTTATTTATTTTTTTTCATTTATAGTAGTGTACGTGAAATTTGTCTTTAGGCTGGATGTCTCCAAGCGACACACTTTTAACATTTTTTTTTTCATTTCTGTTCATATCTATTTTTTAAGCATATCACGAAACATTTAGACACTAGTTTCAAAAAGAGACTACAAAACATTTACTGTGAACAATAGTAAACTTGCTATGAGTGATATCATGAGTAAGGATGCCCGCAGTGCTCAAGAAAAATAAGCAAAATTATATAAACATTACAAGATATTTTTTACAAAGTGGTGGACATAAATTTCGATACACACACACACATATATATATATATATATATATATATATATATATATATATATATATATATATATATATATATATATATATATATATATATATATATATATATATATATATATATATATATATATATATATATATATATGGTATTCACAAGTATATTTAGGTTTATAATCAATGCTGTAACTTCATCATCCTAATTAACTTATTTGGCGTATGGATTGTTTATACAAAACCTTGTCCGTCATAAGGAATTCAGCTAATGAGACGATCAGCCTAGGACTTGCATCATCTACCGACTCCAAGAAATTAATCACACATATACAAATCTCTCTCTCTCTCTCTCTCTCTCTCTCTCTCTCTCTCTCTCTCTCTCTCTCTCTCTCTCTCTCTCTCTCTCTCTCTCTCTCTCTCAGTACACATTAAACAACCAAACTCTGGTAGGTACAGGATACGAGAAAGATTTAGGAGTTATAGTTAGCTCTGAATTCCGTCTAGGGAAACAATGCATAGAAGCTAGAAACAAGGCAAATAGGGTACTAGGATTCATTTTTAGGAGTGTTAAAAGTAGAAGGCCGGAAGTAATATTAAAGTTATACTTGGCGCTGGTCAGACCTCATCTAGACTACGCTGTGCAGTTCTGGTCCCCACATTACAGGAAAGATATAGGTCTATTAGAATCAGTACAGAGGAGAATGACTAAAAGGATACAGAGGATGAGGAGTATTCCTTACGAGGCGAGGTTGAAGCTGTTAAATTTACATTCTTCTAGAGAGACGTAGGTTAAGAGGGGACCTGATAGAAGTCTTTAAGTGGTATAAGGGTTATAACAAGGGAGATGTAAGCAAATTTCTTAGGATCAGCAACCAGGAACCAGCAACCAGCAAGAAATAACGGGTTCAAGCTTAAAAAAATTAGGTTTAGGAAGGAGATAGGAAAAAATTGGTTCTCAAATAGATTGGTAGATGAGTGGAACGGACTCAGTAATCATGTAGTTAGTGCTAGGACACTAGAGAGCTTTAAGAGAAGATTAGACAAGTTTATGGATGGGGATAACAGATGGAAATAGGTAGGTGTGTTTCATACAGGGACTGCCACGTGTAAGCCTGGTCGCTTCTTGCAGCTTCCCTTATTTCTTATGTTCTCTCTCTCTCTCTCTCTCTCTCTCTCTCTCTCTCTCTCTCTCTCTCTCTCTCTCTCTCTCTCTGTCTCTCTCTCTCTCTCTCACACAGTTTTCCTTGCGTCATACTTTAGGGAAGAGGTCAATGCACATGCTCTGATCCCCCTACTCTGCTTCGCTTCGCAGCATTGCAAAGTAGTGACTTTTATCATTAGTACTCACACCCTTTACTACCTAGCTATTGTTTCTACATCCATTTTTCACAACTCTTCCCACGCACACACAGTGGTAGACTCGTAGTTACTAAGATAGACACTTCACTTACCAATTTACCTGTCCTTATTAACCTCTCCTCCTTACAAAGCTATCACTAACCCTTGAGGGTGCATTTGTCTCTCTGCGTAATTGTGTAAAAGCAACATCAAAGAGAACAGCACCGGCAGCATAGAATTCCCAAGCTAGCTGTCCTGATTCCAACAACCCCCACACCACCACTGCCCCCCGCACTCGCCCAACCCTGACTTATTTTCCCTCCAGGCCACACTACGCGCGTCCTCTTGTGTTGCTGTTTTCAGCCTTGACTGTTGTTGTTTCTGCTTCTGTTGTTTAAGCGATTGCTACCGTCGCCACTCATTATGTCTTCTCGCCTCAGATAAACCGAAGCCTATCAAGGCAAGTTTGCCGCTCATTTTAGGAATTCCTCAACTTGTAGGCTGTCACATGCAGAGCAGGATCTAAAGGCTGCATGAGAAGTAATTTACAAGAAGTGTAAGAAGTACTATACGACCTCGCCCGGAAGTTTTCAAGGACTTCGTTTCCTCTAATATTGGTTGCTCTCTCCTAGAAGCTGCTCCCGCCACCACCCCCATCCCCTCCAGACCCCCAACCATCACCGCCAGGCCCACCGCACAGCGCACCCCCGCCCCCATGAAGAAACACCCTTCAGCGTAGTCAAGAATCGTGTCACCCCTCATTAATAAAAAGAAATTCCTCCCCATTTCTACCTACAGTAATAATAATAATAACAATGATAATAATAATAATAATAATAATAATAATAATAATAATAATAATAACAGGTTATTGATCAAGAGGCAGCGAGCAGTGCACCATTTGTACAGTTATTGAAGAAATCTTGATTTACAAGTATAATAAACGCATGAACAGAGCACTTAAAACATTTGGAATAAAAAAGTAAATAAAGCGTTTGAGAGGAAAAAAACTAATATAATTACTAAGATGTTGACTAGAAAAACTAGAACAAAGATCTAAAAAATATGTGGACAAAAAAAAAAAAAAACATAATTAAAACGTGCGAGAGGAAACACTACTAAAAACAAGAGGGTACTGACTAAAGTAGTGATACAGAATATGTTCGAAAATTAAAAGAAACAATTGATGACCAATATGAGCTTTGAACTTTTTGAACTATGATGGCCCGTGTTGGCTGAACAGGCGAGCTATGTGTGGAACGGTGGACTTCCTGTAACGCTCTGTGCGGCACCTGACGGCCGGCATCCTGGCGCTGTGTCTGGTCTGGTGGCCGGACAGTGCTCGTCTTGGCAGAATGTTAAGGTGGTCATTTCTCCTTAATTTGTAACCAAAGTTGTTATGAGATGATTCCTTCTGTTTACTAGTGTTTGGATGTTAAGTGTGGCGAGGGTGGCACTGTAACTGTTGCTGCAGCCACCAATAATAGCGCGACATACACGCTTCTGCACCTGCTCCAGTTCGTTAGCCTGCGCCGTCGTGAGCAGGGTGCCACACCGGGCACACATACTCTAGTATGGGTCGGATGCGTTGGCAGTACAGCTGCACCAGTTGCTCCTGGGTTGCTCCAAATGATCTTGCCCGGAACAACATAAACAGTCGTTTGGACGCTTTGGTGATAATATGGTCGATGTGATCCTGCCAAGTCAGGCTCGAGTTGATAATGAGACCGACCATTTTGGCTGTGCTAACACAGGGGGATGATGTTGCCGTCAAGCTGCACGTCCGAAAACTCCACATCCTATCGTAAGAAGTTGATGTCAAGCAGCTCACATTTGTCGGGATTGGGGATCAACTTCAGCTCCTTGCACTGCATACTGATGGTAGTGACCAGCTGCTGGAGAGGGTTTGTTTGCAGCTCGGCTGTTTTGGACACTTTATACACGGTGACATCGTCCACAAACTTGACTTTCTGGGATGAGTTTTGGAGCAAGTTGTTGATGACGGCAAGGAAGATGACTGGGCTGATGCAGGTCCCCTGAGCTGCTCCTTTGGTGGTGGTTAGCCGGGTGGATGTTTGGCCCTTATACTTGGTGCACTGCTGCCTGCCCGTGAGGAACGACACTATGAAAGGTAGGATTGATGCCCGGCACTAGTGACTGCTGTGCTGTGGTCTATATTGTCAAATGCCTTCTTGAAATCAATCAGGCACATCTGGGCTACTGTGTCGCGCTGTTCCAAGGCCTTCACGACTGCGTCCAGGAGGAATACCATGTAGTGTGTTGTGGAGCGTCCCTTCAGGTTTCCAAACTAGTAGTGATCAACGCGCAGTTGCATGTCCCCCAGTGCCAAGGCCGCTACGTGACTTTCCAGTATCTTCCCGAAGGTGTGTGTGTCAGGGACACGGGCCGCAGTTGGCCCAGGCTTGTCACATTGTTATCCTTTGGTAGGGCTGTCACTGTTGACTTTTTCCATCTCTCAGGACAGATACCGTTGTTTAAGCACTTGTTGTATATAATTTCAAGCGGCTGGCTCAGATCGTAAGCGAATTATTTTGTAAGTTTTAGAGGAATTTCACTTGGTGGAGTAGCTTTTTTTGTTTTAATAATTTTCAGGTCTTTAAAGATATCTAAGCTAGAGTAATGGGGGGGAGTGGGTAGGGAAGGCTGGTGGGCTGGTATCTCTCTTGGGTCTATAGATGGGTATTTCTTGCATATTGAGGCAAAGTGTGCATTTATCGTGTTGGCAATCACACGTGGTTCACTTAGGTCAAGGAATGGGAGATTTACTGTTTTTCTCTGGGGCTCAATTAGTTTAGTGACGCACTGATTAAACCCACTTTCACTTTGCACATATTCAAAATAATCCCTTTTTGCCTGTTTGATTTTTTCTTTTATACGTAAGTTTAGTTAGCGATATCGTTCAAGAGCTCCATGGCTGTATGCATGTCGCTTTTTGTTTATGAGTCGCTTTATTTCTGGGGTCATCCATGGTTGGTCAGGCTCTCGCCTTCTCCAGGTTTTAAGGGGGAAGTGACTTTCATATTGGTGGTTGAGAACTGAGTTAAGTGCATTTTCTTGGTGTTCCACGGATGGGTAGGTTTTCAAAGTCCTGAGTGAAGAGGGAGAAGACGCCCCCGAGATGAGACTGGTATTGTGAGAGGCCAGCTATCCGAGTTTTGTGGTCGGGCCCGTGAGTCATGGAAACGTTTGTGCATGCTTGGTGGACGCTTAGACGGCATTACGGCAGAATGCAATGAGGCAACCAGCGAAGAGGAAAATAATACCTTTCTTTGTCATCCACGCAGGTGCTAATGACGTTGAGAACACCAGATCCGAGGAGCTGATGGAGAAATACAAGAGGATGATTCAGCGGTACAAGACTAAAATCTAAAAATATTATTGTTTCAGGCATTCTCCCTCAGACCAGAGCACAGACCATTTTCTATGATAGAGCCCTTAGTACTAACAGCCGTCTAAGACGTCCAACCCTTCAGGAGGTAAGTATTTCACGCAGGGAAGCCACAGAACGCTTGACTTCTGATCTTTCTAAAATTTCTGATTGGGGCAGAGCAAACTTGGTATTGTTCAATGCCTCAAAAACTCAATTCCTCCATCTATCAACTCGACACAAACTTCCAGACAACTATCCACTCTTCTTAAATGACACTCAACTGTCCCCCTCTCTTACACTGAACATCCTCGGTCTGTCCTTTACTTATAATGTGAACTGGAAACTTCACATCTCATATCTAGCTAAAACAGCTTCTATGAAGTTAGGTGTTCTGAGACGTCTCCGCCAGTTATTCTCACCCCCCAGCTGCTAACTCTGTACAAGGGCTTTATCCGTCCATGTATGGAGTATGCTTCACATGTCTGGGGGGGGATCCACACATACTACTCTTCTAGACAAGGTGAAATCAAAAGCTTTTCGTCTCATCAACTCCTCTCCTCTAACTGATTGTCTTCAGCCTCTCTCTTATCGCCGTAATGTTGCATCTCTAGCTGTATTCTACCGCTATTTTCATACTAATTGCTCTTCTGATCTTGCTAACTGCATGCCTCCCCTCCTCCCCAGGCCTCGTTGCACAAGACTTTGTTCTTTCTCTCACCCCTATTATGTCCACCTCTCTAACGCAAGAGTTAACCAGTATTCTCAATCATTCATGCCTTTCTCTGGTGCCTATTTCTGTATTTCCACTTTCCTATAACTTGAATTCCTTCAAGAGGGAGGTTTCAAGACACTTATCCATCAGTTTTCGACTACTGCGTTGACCCTTTTATGGGACTGGCATTTCAGTGGGCATTTTTTTTTATTGGATTTTTATTGCCCTTGGGCAGTGTCCCTCCTACATAAAAAAAAAAAAAAGATCTCTCTGCACAGATGAAGGTGTGGACTACGAGAACCTCTGGGACGATTTCTATGATAAACCATTCATATTCCAGGAGGACGGTTTGCACCTCAACGGGGTGGGAGCAGCACGACTCGGGAGGCTGCTAAGTAACAAAATTTCTAGTTTCAGGCCAAAAAAAGCCCAGTAGGATCGCGCAGCCTCATCTATGTAGAAGACTCCGCCCCACTTGAAATAAGGTTAAGGTGAACGCTCGTAACTTGCGTAACAAATTTTCAGAGTTAAAAGAAATAGCGTTCTTAGAAGACTTCGATACGATAGGCGTAACAGCGTCATGGTTAAATGTAGAAGTCAGTGACTATTAGCATAACATAAAATTTCCGGTTACATAATATTTAAAAAAAATAAATAAATAAATAAAATTGTGTAAATAAAAAATGTAGGTGGCATCTTATTCTACATCAAAACCAGTCTCAACCTGGTTCTATTATCAAAACCTCTCATTGCAAACGTACATTTATATCGTGAAAAAAAAAAAAATAAAATAAATAAATAAATAATTACGGGACAAAACTAGCATTAGCTCTTATGTACAGATCGCCAGCCCAGTCAGTCCAAAGTAACAGTGACATTTTCCTCAAAATCAGCGAGATAACTGATTCACACGATGCCGTAATCCTTGGTGACTAATTTACCGATGACTTAGTGGGGCGAGTCAGTCACCTCACACCATGGACACGACCTGTATAATAACTTGAAAGAAAGTTGACTTACACAATTTATGCAAAACCCGACACGTGATAACCATGTTCTCGACATCATGCTTACTACGAATGATGAATTAGTAGAAAATCTGAATGCCGGAGAGAAGTTTAGTAATAGCGACCACCACGCAATCACCTTCAATATAAACTTCATGGCTAACTAATCAAATAAAAGCAAAAGTCCCGGACTACAGAAAAGCAAATTTTGTAAACTCAAATCAGTACTTTACTAAATCGAGAGGAGTAACTTACGTACCACCACATATACCAATGCTCAATGGAATTTTTTTTCACGGATAGATACCTAAAAGTAGTGCAAGAATGCGTACCTATGAAAAATCGTTGTCTACTCAAAACATTAAGCCTAAGTTGTGGAAAAAACAAATAGCTGAATGTTTGCGCACTAAGTTTGCACCCATAATAGCAAAGAACGCACTAGATTCATAAAGTTATGATGTAAAGCAAAGAGGTTAACCACAGTAAAAGGTCCACCGAATTAAATGTTGCGAACCGGAGTAAAACGAACCCTAAGAATTTTATAGCATTATCAGGCTTCGTGTTGGACCCATAATTGGCGAAAATGGAGATTACACCAACGACGAGGAGCAAATTAGTAATTTCTAAACACTTTCTTTGCTTCAGTATTTACAGTAGAAAATCTCAGTGACATCCCTACGGTGCCAGAAGTCCAAATTAATAACAACGACATCCTAAGTAGTATCAATATAACAGAAAGTGACATATCAAAGTATATCGATAAACGTAAAGTAAGCAAGTCACCCGCTCCTGTATAATAACTTAAAAGAAAGTTCACTTGCACAATTTATGCAAAACCTCACATCTTAAAAGAAGCGAAATCCGAATTAGTTTAGCCACTTACTGTATTGTTCAATAAATCCCTGCAGTCCTGTACACTGACTGATTAATGGAAGCTTGCTGATCTAACTTCGATAAAAAAAAAAAAAGTAAATCTTTACCATGTAATTGCCGGCCAATTAATTAGCTTAACCTCAGTCGTATGCGAAATGCTTGAAACACTAATAAGAGATAAAATCGTTAATCACTTACAAGAAAACAACTTAGTTAAAAGTACTCAACACGGCTTCCGCAACAAACGCTCTTGTTTGACGAACCTCTTAGATTTTTTTTCTATGATATTGTGAATCAGTATGAGGAGAATAAAGCGGTAGATATAATATATCTTGATTTTCAAAAGGCCTTCGATAAAGACCCACCACAAACGTTTATTGAGTAAACTAAAATCACATAGTATCCAAGGCGACGTGTTGAGATGGGTAGAAAACTGGCTAAATAACCGTAAACAATGCGTAGTAATGAATGAAAAAAACATCCGAGTGGACTAACGTAACTTGTGGGGTGCCACAGGGATCAGTCTTAAGGCCTGTTATCTTCCTTGTTTATATAAACGACATAGATGAGGGTGTTACCAGTATAATATCGAAGTCTGCTGATGACACCAAAATAGCGAATTCCGTAGTCCGTAACGAACAAGTAATAGAAATGTAGAAAAATCTAGACAAATTGTCAGAGTGAAGAAAAACCTGGCAAATAAGTTTTAATGCAGATAAATGCAGTGTTTCACATAGGTTATCGAAACGAGAAAGCAAAATATATTTTAAATGGTACCCAACATAGAAATATTGACAGCGAAATTAATTTAGGAAGAATAACATCGAGTAGCCATCAATGTCAACTATATTCAGCAACTGTAAAGAAAAAAAAAAAAAAAAAACGAGTAAAATAATTGGCTTAATCGGCAGATCTTCTGAATATAAATCGTAGGGTATAATCCTCACTTTGTTTAACTCTAGTCCGTTCCCTGTTGGAATATTGCGTTCAAACATAGTGCCCCTATTATCAGAAAGACATGAAGTAACAAAAATGCATAAAGTATGCATAAAGTAACAAAAATGGTACCAATCATACGAAGAGCGTCTTAAAGAATTAAATCTATTATCATTAACGTTATTAACGTATTGATAACATAGACTACGGTAAATATTTAACGATAGATTTTTTTTCAAATTACACGAGAGGAAACGTTGCAAAATTTCTGGAAAATCTTTCAACTCACATGAATCTTTTTTTTTTTTTTTTACCGTGTAGTTGATATATGGAATGAGATTCCTCGAGACGTGATAAATTGCAACACCGTAAATACTTATAAACACCGTCTTGACAAATATTTTGCCTGCAATCCGCGGCTAACAGCGTTTGTTTGTTAGTGATTCATTTCCTTGCCTTCAGGAAATGGAAGCACTTCATTTCATCTACTTTTTTTTTTTTCCTCCTATAAAATTTCCTTCAGGTTTTTCTTTCTTTAATCCCGTAAGGTACTTCTTTCCGACCAGTTTTACTGTATGGCTTATGCCCAAGGGAGCGGAGGGTGGAGAGAGAGCCTTGTGCTTTGCTGTCCTTTTCTTCTACTATTACTTTAGTAGTCCTGGGTCAAGTCATCTCGTGAGGACCGCAAGGTCTGTTGTGGCCTGTTTTTCTATGTAACTCTCTCTCTCTCTCTCTCTCTCTCTCTCTCTCTCTCTCTCTCTCTCTCTCTCTCTCTCTCTCTCTCTCGAAGAAGAAGAAGAAGAAGAAGAAGAAGAAGAAGAAGAAGAAGAAGAAGAAGAAAAAAGAAAACCATGCCACTAGGTACTTCTCGAAAAAGGATCTTCAGATTATTGAGCATATAAATGCACAGTCTTCACAGTCCAGTTACGATGAAGTAAAACTTTATTCACGATAGAAACGTTGACATCCTGTGTGTGAGTGAGACTTGGTTGCTCCCAGACACTCGAAATGCACATGTCCTGCTATTATTTTTGGTTGTGTGTACAGGTACCTCCGTTGAATATTTAAAAGATGTTTTTATGCATTTGTGTGTAAGTAAGAAAGTGTTTTATATTTTAGGGGATTTTAATGACAATTTGCTTTCTAAGGGAAATAAGTTGAATATTATTATAAAAAATAACAAGCTTACACAAATGATAGACGAACCTACTAGAGTAACATCAACTTCATCCCACTTTGCTAGACCTGATCATCACTAACGAAGAGACATGTCTCAGAAAAGTCTGTTGTTCCTTATGTAATAGCTGACCATGACCTCACTGGCATCAAAATAAGCCTTGGGAAACCTAACGTGAACCTTTGATAAAAACTTTTCATCTTCGCAGCTACAACAAGAGCATTCTGTGTGAATTACTTACGTCAGAATCCAACAGCCTAAATCCCATTAAGAGGATTGATGATGTCAACCAATAGATATGTATTTTTAATGATAGCTTTATTAAATGTCTGTACAAGTGTGCTCCCTAAATTAGAAAGGAAATCGCTAAACCTCATTCACAATGGCTTAATGATCATGTGTGTCAGGCCATGTGGAAAAAGAGACGAGGCGCGATATTCTGAAGGAATGTATATGACCAACACCACTTTAATACAACAATATACCAATGAGAAAAGAACATATTAAGGCTTATATCAACGCTACTAAAAAGGAGTACTACTTGCAAAACTCACAAGACTGTAAAGGTGATCTCGTACATAGAACCTTATAAAGGAAATTGTTACAAACCAGAAAAAAAAAAAAAAACACAAGTACTTATGATTTTGAAAACATTTCAGATAAAGCTGAAGAGTTTAATATTTTTGTTTTTTTTTTCCAAGTGTTGGCAGGAACACATTCGAAAACACCCAACAGACTCAAGACACCAACCATAATTTATCTGCAAACCTCTTAGCATCAGGTATTGATAATATTATTGAAATATTTAGACCTAAGCCGGTGGACTTTGAAACAGTAATCTTAAAAATAAAAAGTCTCAGGGAAACAAACATGCTCCGTGGGGTCAGATGGTATATCTCTTAATTTTATCAAGGATACTTTTTATTTTATTTTATTTATTTATTTATTTTTATCTTACATGTATCACTAATACCTCACTTGTTACTAGTATATTTCCTCAAGCCTGGAAGCATGCTTTGTTTTAAAAATGGAGACCTTGACAAGGTAAATAACTACCGCCTTATTTTTCTTTTGCCTATAGTTTTTTTTTTTTTTTAAAGATTTTAGAGAAATTATTTTTAAAGCAGCTTTTAACATTTTTTGGAAAGTAATAACTCCCTCGCTAATTCTCAACATGGTTTTAGACCTAAATTGTCAACACAGACTGCTCTAAATATTATATCTGACACCATCTACACTGCCATGGATAAAAAAAATATCGCTGTTAACACTGTGATTTATCAAAGGTTTTTTTTTTTTTTTTATAGTGTATGTCACAGTGTACTTATTTGAAAATGTACTAAGCTCAATATTGATTCTTATTGGTTTGATAGTTACGTTAGAGAAAGAACTCGGTCTGTAAAACTAGATACATTTATCTGAAAGAGGCCCAGCGTTGATTTAAGTGTCCTCCAGGGGTCCATCCTTATGCTGATACTATTCAGCATATATGTGAATATGTCTATATATGAGTACATCACTGAATGCACATTGATTCAGTATGCGGACGATATGCAATTTCTTCATAGTGACGCGTTGGGAAATCTGCACAAAATCACAGAAATGGCAGCAAAAACACTTAAAAAATAAATAAATAAAAAGGACAAGGAATATTTTCTTAACAATGGTTTAATGATCAATCCCAGTAATACTCAATGCATTTTTATTGGTTGCAGGCAAATGATAGAACAAATACCTGGCAACATTAGCATTGATTTCGACGGCATGAGCATATTTCCCAACACTAATGTAAAGAATACATGGCTGTATATGGACAAATACATGCTGTTTGACACGCATATTAGTTAATTAACTCAAAAGGTGACACGTCTGCTTTGCAACATAAATCAAGTTATTGTCGGTTTTTTACTATAGGAGAAGGGAAGCTGTGGTCCAGTCACTTGTTTGGAGCCTAATTAATTAATGTATTAGAATATGGCTACTTTCATAAGCAAATTACAAAAATTGCAAACTTTTGCGCATTAAAAAAAAAAAAAACATGATCACGTCTCCCGTGCTTTCAGCGAACCTAAGTGGCTTAGGATTGAGGAAACGCATTTTCTCGAGGTTAGTATTGTTATGTATAAATCTGTGTGAGGCATATATCTTGTTTGGATGCACCTCACTTACCACTGTAAATAGCACAACACGACAAAATAATAACTTCATGTATCTACACTAATCATGGTGATAGAGCTATTGCTGTTAATGGACCAAACATGTGGAAATCCCTACCTCATGATATCATTAACTCACTCTTTCCATTTTTAAAAGTAGACTGATTGGTTGTGTTTTAACCAAAAGATTAACCTATAAATTTTATCAAAATCATTCTTAATATCAAACTTTTAAGATAATGTACTATATCATGATTTTAATCTTTGCGACTGCACTAATGCTGTCCTCTGTTATTTTATGTAAGTAGCTTTTATATGTCTAGAGTTTATTTTACTTTTTCTTTTTTGATTAATTCCTATCAATGGATTTTTATCTTTACCCATAGGGCTTTATGTTTCTTTTATTAGGCCCAATGTAAATATTTTATATTTTTAATTTAAATTTTGATTAAGATTGACACATAGACCAATATCTATCATGTATGTTCTCTTTATAATCGTATAATACCCACTTCCCAGTGGAAATAAGCGAATCTCTCTCTCTCTCTCTCTCTCTCTCTCTCTCTCTCTCTCTCTCTCTCTCTCTCTCTCTCTCTCTCTCCTCACTTCTTATTCACTTTCTCTGCGCGAGCAAGTGTTGGCCTGCCTATTTCACATCTTCTGCTGAATGATAACATTATTATTATTATTATTGTTATTATCATTATTATTATTATTATTATTATTATTATTATTTTATTATTACTATTATTATTATTATTTTTTTTATGGCATAAATCGTTTCTCCTCTAGTTCCACCTGGTATGCGAGAGAGCAACGCTACGCCCACTGTTTCAAATGATGGCTATGCTTGGAACCATATTTAGCGGCATCATGGCAATCCCTCTGGGAGACTGGTAAGCTGTTCAATTCAGTGTTATCGATACTTGCAGTTACGGCCAAGACATATGCAAGGAGGAGGGAGGTGCAACACGATAAGGAGGCAGAGTGAAGTGGTGCAGTCCCTCTTGTACCATTTCGTTTGTTTTCCTTCGTGTATCATTCATATAAAACAGATGCATTAATGTTGTTTAGCCAATGGGAATCACGGCTCTGCATCAATGGTGACCTTGGCCCTTCCTGTGTCCTGTTGTGTTGTTACGTATTTTATTTACCTTAGTTATAAAGACCCGTGCGTTTTTTTTTCCGATGATTAGGTGAAGCCCTTTTGACTAGTTTTTATTTATATATTATTCATTTATTTATTTTATTTATTTATTTATTTACTTTATTTTATTATTTTTATTTTTTTATTGCATCCAAAATAGACGAGGAAGGAAAGTCTCGTCATCAGTCCAACTGGGTTTCCTCTATTGGCCTATTCATCCTTAGGGGCCATCATCTCCATACAAAAGAAAAAGGATAGGAAAGGAGGAACTGCTGAGTAGGAGCAGAGCGATCCCGCTGGCTGAAAGTCGCAAGCAGTGACACAAAATATTCGTGCCTTGTGCGAGATCTAAAATAAATAAATAGGCAAATAAATAGATCAGTAAATAAATAAAATGCACTCATATCCTTACAAAAAAAAAAATTGTGAACCCTCCCCCCCTCAAAAAAAAAAAAAAAAAAAAAAAATGAAAGTACAAGCCCAAGTAGAAGGCTGAGCATAAGGATGGTATTCTGATAATACGGCAGGTGACTGATGCCACCGACAGCAGGTACTCTCCTTTTTCCTCTGACTTTATCCACTCTCAATCTCAGTCCATTTCTGACTGTTGTGTCCATGTATGCAATAATATAACTTGTTCTCGTGCTCACGTACTTAAGTGTTCAGACTGTACATATTTTTTTATTTATTTATCTATTTATCTATTTATTTATTTATTTTTGTTTAATTCAACTTGTTCTTGAGCTGTCTAAGATAGAAAGGTGGCTTCCACAGGATTTATTAGCCTTCCGCCTCCAAAACTTCACGTCCTTTATATATTTGCACAAAATAGGATAGAAAGGATTTATTAGCCTTCCGCCTCCAAATCTTCACATCTTTTATGTATTTGTACAAAATCATGTCATATGTTCTTATGAAGAACTCTTTTAGCATTAAGAAATGTCAAGATCTAGCCGATTTATCTTCGCCTGACTCCTGACATCCAGCCAAAACATCATCCCAACAATTTATTTTATCTATGTTTTCCTTCTCTATTTCAACGAGATGGCTGCACTACTATTTCCCCTGTCTTTATAGCTAAACTCCTCTCTCAGACCTTCTGAGATTGTTCTTTATTTGTCTCTTCCTTCTAGCTCTCATAGAAATTATTCATAATGATGTTTTACATGTTTTCTCTGGCCGTTATGGCTTATGATTCTGATGGAGTTCTTTCTATCATTCTCATAGCTGTGTTTTTATGATCGTTCCTTGCCTGGTCAAGAAAGGTGACCTCTCCCAGAATTGTAACTCAAGCTCTGATTCCCTGCCTTTTTGAGACTATCCTCAGTAGTATGATTGTAAAGCAGTAACTTATATGTTCACATATTATCAATTAACAGTGGTGTTCCACAAGCTTCTTTCCTCTCACCACACTATTTTTGTTACTCGTAAAAAAAAAAAAAAAAAAAGTAAATAGACAAATAAAAAAAAAAATAATAATAATAATAATAATTATAATAATTATAATAATAAAAAAAAAAAATAAAAATTTCAGTCAAACTTGTTGTCCTGTCACTTATGGATTTCTCAACGTTATTCATCAGACGCTTAACGAGAGAGAGAGAGAGAGAGAGAGAGAGAGAGAGAGAGAGAGAGAGAGAGAGAGAGAGAGAGAGATAATCACGCGGCGAAACCACAGAACTCCTAACTCCTGATAATATTGTTTGGGATAATGCAAACCTTGTATTATTCCACGCTTTGCATTTATCCACTCAACACAATCTTTTAGATAATTATCTCCTTTTCTTCAGTGGCGATTGATTACCCAATCGTCTTCATTTGATTGTCTTTCTGTCCTTCATTAAGTTTTCATTTCTAAATAGCACATGTTTTATTTCTGTAAAACAGCTTATGTTAAATTAGGTGTTCTGTGTCACCTCCTCCAATACTTTTCCATTTCTTACTCCATACATGGGCCTTATCCATCCAAGTATGGATTTCTATTTTTTTTTTTTTTTCCCACACACAGGGAATTCTACCAAAGCAACCTTTTTTAAACAAGGTGGAATCGAGCCCTTTCCATCCGCCCTCCCTCTAAGCATTTGTTGCTCACATTATTTCCATGGTTAGTGCTCTTCTAACTTATGAACACCATACCTCCCTCCGATTTACCGCTGTTTTACCAAACAAGAGTTTCTTTGTAGTTTATATCCTCACTCGTATACTCTCCACTTCAATAATGTAAGAGTTAAATCAATATTTTCAGTCCGTCATCCCTTTTACAAGTAAAGTTTGGAACACTCTTCCTGTTTGTATACTTTGTAGTGTAATATAGTATGCCTGAGAGAGGACGTTTTCTCTCAAAGCGTCTTGGAACCTTTAAGGCAGACTTAAATGAAACGTAACGACTTCCCTCGAGAGACTCTTCCTATAAAGTATTTCCACAGAGAACACTACAACTTTTTAGGCCAGACTTCATGAAATTCTACTTTATAAAATTTCATATATAATTCTTTTATTGTTTACGGTTGTTTGTTATCAAAATCACCAAACTGTCAATAATGTCTTCATCTTTAATATTTTCATGTACAATGTGTATATTGACATTACTACCAATATATTCTAATGTCAACACACACCACTGAACAACCGATGCAGACACAGACAGAAAACCTCCTATATAAAAAATAGCAATGTGGTCTGCCCACAGTCTTTTCTCTCTACAGTCTTTCCATTTCTAACTACACACCTTCCTCTGTCCAAACTCTTCTTCATTCACCTTCTTTCTCTAATTAAAGTAAAAAAGTAAAGTTCTAATGTCAAAATAGTTACTGTCTGGTGCAGCCAAATATACACACAATAAATTTTACAGCAATCAACCCACACCTACACACACACACACACACACACACACACACTGATCACAAACTTTATTTAAAAAATAGCAACGTGGTCTGTCCACAATCTTCAATCTACTTCTTTCCTTCAATTACCTTTCTGTTACTTCTTCTCTCCGAACTCTTCAATATTCTCAATCTCTCTACAAGCAAAACAATAAATAAATAAATAAATGAAATAAAATAAATAAATAAAAAAAGCCCCCCCCAAAAAAAAAAAATCAACCCAGCTGGACCAAAGGAATATTTTGTTTCCTTTTAACCATCACATCATAGCTAGCATATTGTACACTGTGACACCAATAACTTTGCCATGCTCACAGCTTGATAGGAATATTGGAACACCTCGTAAACTAAATCTCTCAAAATTTCGCTTGTTTCTCCACTCGCGCTTTTTTTTGGGGGGAACAACAATGTCAGCAAACACTTATTTTCCCTGTTTTTTTTTTTATGTTGACAGTTATATATATATATATATATATATATATATATATATATATATATATATATATATATATATATATATATATATATATATATATATATATATATATAATCAGTCTCAACAATTAGTATTATTGTATACTCACCATTTCATATATTCCCACGCGTACCATGGCCAGCCAGTCTATTGAATGTAACCTTTCTCCTCTCCTCAAGGGAATTTCACAATCACTTCCAGTCCTTAGGAATAACACCTACGTTCGTCACCTTCTTCACCTCTCAAGGGAATATCCACTTCCAGTCCTTATCGATGCCAAGAAGTATATATATATATATATATATATATATATATATATATATATATATATATATATATATATATATATATATATATATATATATATATATATATATATATATATATATATATATATATATATAAAGTGGACGGTACACTGATCTCAAAAAAAGCTCTTTTATCTCCTCCCTTGTTGGTTATACATATCTATATATGACATTTCCATCATTTCACAAAACACCAAAATCCTTTAACCCTTTCACAGGCAGCTGTGAAATATTCCCAGCTGCAGAAATTTTCTCTGACGCTATCACCATGTCCTCAAACACCAGTTCCCGTATTTCACCTCCTCAAACCTCACAAGACATCTTCACCACTACCACAGTTCACCTATAACATCACAACACCATCCCCAAAGCCACTGATAACACCACAACATCACCCCGACGCTATCCCCTCAGCATTAAATCATCAACAAAACTCACCAATCAAATTTCAGCGAACAAGAGCTCTTGGTACCACAAAAGACTCACTAACTTGATCCTGGACATCAGGGTTATGCCACCACATCGCCAATACCTCCACGCACCCGCTCAGTCACCACAAAAGCACCCAAATTTACCCCATGAGAACGTTGTCCCTTGTTCTCCCCCTGGGCTTCTATGTGTCCTGATTTCCTGCTGACTCATTTATGAGAGACAGACACGAATCGCCCCTCGCCTCAACACATTTTAGCTCAAATACACAGTTTCCCTTACAAATACATACATATAAAGAACTTCAATTATGAAGAGAAAAAATACTACATGACAAAAAAGTAGAAAATAAGCCTTGTAATAACTTATTACTGAGGATAAAGATATGTTCAGAACATGGGAGACACTAAGAAAACTTGTTCCTTTTCTGGGTAAACTCGGCAAATAATATATATATATATATATATATATATATATATATATATATATATATATATATATATATATATATATATATATATATATATATATATATATATATCGTAGGAGGGACACCGGCCAAGGGCAACAAGGATCTAAATAAAAAGAATCCCACTGACACGCCGGTCCCAAATAGGGTCCGAGGTGGTGGTCAAAAATTGAAAGATAAGTGTCTTCAAACCTTCCTCTTGAAAGAGTTCATGCCATAGGAAGGTCGAAATTCAGAAGCAAGAAGGGAGATACAGAATTTAGCAGAGAAGGGGATGAATGATCGGGAATACTGGTTAACTCTTGCATTAGAGGTGGACAGAATAAAACGGTAGAAGATAGCAAGAGATGCAACATTCCGGCCATGAGAAAGAGACTGAACACAGTCAGTTAGAGGACAGGAGTTGATGAGACCAAAAGCTTTTGATTTCACCCTGTCTGAAATAGCGGTATGAAGCATACTCCATACATGGACGGATAAGGCCCTTGTACACAGTTAGTAGCTGGAGGGTGGGGGGGTGAGAAAACTGATGGAGACGTCTCAGAACGCCTAACTTCATAGGTGTTTTAGCTATAGATGAGATGTGAAATTTCCAGTTGAAATTATAAGAGAAGGACAGACCGTGGATGTTCAGTGTAGAAGAGGGGGCCAGTTGAGTGTCACTGAAGAAGAGGGGATAGTTGTCTGGAAGGTTGTGTCAAGTTGATAGATGGAGGAATTGAGTTTTTTGGGGCAATGGATAATACTAAGTTTGCTCTGCCCCAATTAGATATTTTAGAGAGATCAAAAGTCAGGCGTTCTCTGTCTTCCCTGGGTGAGCTGTTTACTTCTTGCATGTCTGTCAAAAGACATGGAAAAATGCAGGGTGGTATCATCAGCGTAGGGGTGGATATGGCAAGAAGTTTGGTTTAAAAAATCATTGATGAATAATAGGAAGAGAATGGGTGACAGGACAGAACCCTGAAGAACACAATTGTTAATAGATTTAGGAGAAGAACAGTGCCCGTCTACCACAACAGCAATATTACGGTCAGAAAGGAAACTTCAGATGAAGTTACAGAGAGAAGGATAAAAGCTATAGGAGGGTTGTTTGAATTCAAAATAGTGTGCCAGACTCTATGAAAAACTTTCCATATGTCTAAGGCAACAGCAAAAGTTTCACTAAAATCTCTAAGAGAGGACGACTAAGATTCAGTAAGGAAAGCCAGAAGATTACCAATAGGCCTTGACAGAACCCATACTGACGATCAGATAGAGAAAAAAAAATTGTGAAATGATAGATGTTTAAGAATCTTCCTGCTGATGGTAGATTTAAAAAAAAAACTTTAAATAAGCAGGAAGTTACAGCAATAGGACAGTAGTAGGAGGGATTAGAACTGTCACCCTTTTTAAGAACAGGCTGAATGTAGGCAAACATCCAGCAAGAAGGAAAGGTAGATGTTGACAACCAAAGTTGAAAAAGTTTGACTAGGCAAGGTGCAAACATGGAGGCGCAGTTTCGGAGAACAGTTGGAGGGACCCCATCAGGTCCATAAGCATTCCGAGGGTTTAGGCCAGCGAGGGCATAGAAAACATCATTGCGAAGAATTTTAATAGGTACCATGAATTAGTCAGAGGGTGAAGGAGAGGGAGGAACAAGCCCTCAATCGTCCAAGATAGAGTTGTTAGGAAAGGTCTGAGCGAAAAGTTCAGCTTTAGCGATAGATGTGATAGCAGTGGTGCCATCTGGTTGAAATAAAGGAGGAAAAGAAGAAGAAACAAAGTTATTGGAAAGTTTTTGGTTAGATGCCAGTCACGTTATGAGGGGAGTTAGATCTTGAAAGATTTTGACACTTTCTATTAATTAAGGGGTTTTGGAATAGTTGAAGAACAGACTTGGCATGGTTCCTGGCAGAAATATAAAGTGCATGAGATTCTGGTGATGGAATGTTCAAGTACCTTTTCTGGGCGACCTCTCTATCATGTAGAGGACAAGAACAGGTTGTGTTAAACCAAGGTTTGGAAGGTTTAGGTTGAGAAAATGATTGAGGGATGTACGCCTCCATGCCAGACACTATCACCTCTGTTATGCGCTTGGCACACAGAGACGGGTCTCTGTCATGGAAGCAGTAGTCTTTCCAAAGAAAATCAGCAAAATACCTCCTCAGGTCCCTCCAACTAGCAGAGGCAAAACGCCAGAGGCACCTCCACTTAGGGAGATCCTGAAGAGGGATTCGAACGATAGCACAAGATACAGATATGAAATTGTGATCAGAGGAGCTCAATGGAGAAGAAGGGGTAACAGCACAAACAAAAGAATTAGAGGTTATGAAAGGGTCAAGAATGTTAGACGTATCTCCAAGACGGTCAGGAATACGAGTAGGGTGTTGCACCAATCGTCATACGTCATGAAGGATAGCAAAATTAAGGCTAGTTCACCAGGATGGTTAGTGAAGGGAGAGGAAAGCCAAAGGTGGTAGTGAACAATGATGTCTCCAAGAATGGAGATCTCTGCAAAAGGGAAGAGAGTCAGAATGTGCTCCACTTTGGAAGTTAAGTAGTCAAAGAATTTCTTATAGTCAGAGTTGTTAGGTGAGATGTTTACAATACGGATAAATTTAGTTTGGGAGTGACTCTTGAATCTTCTAGGTTTTCCACCATCTGCCTACAACAGGCAGATGGTGGAAAACCTAGAAGATTCAAGAGCGTTAAATCATTGTGCACATAAACACAGCATCCAGCTTTAGATTCAAGATGAGGATAGGGAAAGTAGGAGGGAACAGAAAAGGGGCTACTGTCAGTTGCCTCAGACACCTGTGTTTCAGTGAAGAAAAGATGAGGTTAGAAGAGGAGAGGTGATGTTCTACAGATTGAAAATTAGATCCAAGACCGCGAATGTTGCAGAAATTAATGAAGAAAAAGTTGAGGGGCATGTCAAGACACTTAGGGTCGATACCAGAAGAGCAGTCCAACCTGGGGACATCTGTGGTCCCCTCCCCAGATGGGGACTGCGAGGCTGGTGTAGGGGTCGCCATAATTTTGAATTCTGAGTGAAGGGTGTGCGTGTAGTTTGGTGCTTGTAGTTTTGTGTGAAGTAAGAGAGTGGTCTTGAGAGGGCAGTCTCTGACTGCCCCCTTGTATTGTGAGACACAAAGAGAAACGTTCAGTGAGGTCACAGGTGAGTCTAATGGTAAGTTCACAACACCCCCTGATCCAGTGCTTTAGACCTCAATGGGAGTAATATATATATATATATATATATATATATATATATATATATATATATATATATATATATATATATATATATATATATATATATATATATATATATATATATATATATATATATATATATTATATGAATGACACTGGTCAAGGGGAACAAAAATTAAATAAAAAAAAAAAGAAAAAAAGCCTACTGAGTTGCCAGGCCCAGAAAAGGGTTCAAAGCAATAGTCGAAAATTGAAGGATAAGTGTCTTGAAACCTTCCTCTTAAAGGAATTCAAGTCATAGGAAAGTGGAAATACGGAAGCAGGTAGTGAGTTCCAGAGTTTACCAGAGAAAGGGATGAATGATTGAGAATTCTAGTTAACTCTTGCATTAGAGAGGTGAATAAAATAGGGGTGAGAGAAAGAAGAAAGTCTTGTGCAGCGAGGCCGCGGAAGGAGGGGAGGCATGCAGTTAGCAAGATCAGAAGAGCAGTTAGCATGTAAATAGCGGTAGAAGACAGCTAGATATGCAACATTGCGGCGGTGAGAGAGAGGCTGAAGACAGTCAGTTAGAGGAGAAGAGTTCATGAGAGGAAAAGCTTTTGATTCCACCCTGTCTAGAAGAGCAGTATGAGTGGAACCCCCCAGACATGTGAAGCATACTCCATACATGGATGGATAAAGCCCTTGTATAAAGTTAGCAGCTGGGGGGTGAGAAAAACTGGCGGAGACGTCTCAGAACACCTAACTTCAAAGAAGCTGTTTTAGCTAGAGATGAGATGTGAAGTTTCCAGTTCAGATTATAAGAAAAGGACAGACCGAGGATGTTCAGTGTAGAAGAGGGGGACAGTTGAGTGTCATTGAAGAAGAGGGGATAGTTGTCTGGAAGGTTGTGTCGAGTTGATAGATGGAGGAATTGAGTTTTTGAGGCATTGAACAATACAAAGTTTGCTCTGCCCCAATCAGAAATTTTAGAAAGATCAGAAGTCAGGCGTTCTGTGGCTTCCCTGCGTGATATGATTACCTCCTGAAGGGTTGAACGTCTATCAAAAGACGTGGAAAAGTGCAGGGTGGTATCATCAGCGTAGGAGTGGTGGATAGGACGAGAAGTTTGGTTAAGAAGATCATTAATGAATAATAAGAAGAGAGTGGGTGACAGGATAGAACCCTGAGGAACACCACTGTTAATAGATTTAGGAGAAGAACAGTGACCGTCTACCACAGCAGCAATAGAACGGTCAGAAAGGAAACTTGAGATGAAGTTACAGAGAGAAGGATAGAAACCGTAGGAGGGTAGTTTGGAAATCAAAGCTTTGTGCCAGACTCTATCAAAAGCTTTTGATATGTCCAAGGCAACAGCAAAAGTTTCACCAAAATCTCTAAAAGAGGATGACCAAGACTCAGTAAGGAAAGCCAGAAGATCACCAGTAGAGCGGCCTTGACGGAACCCATACTGGCGATCAGATAGAAGGTTGTGAGGTGATAGATGTTTAAGAATCTTCCTGTTGAGGATAGATTCAAAAACTTTAGATAGGCAGGAAATTAAAGCAATAGGACGGTAGTTTGAGGGATTAGAACGGTCACACTTTTTAGGAACAGGTTGAATGTAGGCAAACTTCCAGCAAGAAGGAAAGGTAGATGTTGACAGACAGAGCTGAAAGAGTTTGACTAGGCAAGGTGCAAGCACGGAGGCACAGTTTCGGAGAACAATAGGAGTGACCCCATCAGGTCCATAAGCCTTCCGAGGGTTTAGGCCAGCGAGGACATGGAAAACATCATTGCGAAGAATTTTGATACATGGTATGAAGTAGTCAGAGGGTGAAGGAGAGGGAGGAACAAGCCCAGAATCATCCAAGGTAGAGTTTTTAGCAAAGGTTTGAGCAAAGAGTTCAGCTTTAGAAATAGATGTGATAGCAGTGGTGCCATCTGGTTGAAATAGAGGAGGGAAAGAAGAAGAAGAAGCAAAGTTATTGGAGATATTTTTGGCTAGATGCCAGAAATCACGAGGGGAGTTAGATCTTGAAAGGGTTTGACATTTTCTGTTAATGAAGGAGTTTTTGGCTAGTTGGAGAACAGACTTGGCATGGTTCCTGGCAGAAATATAAAGTGCATGAGATTCTGGTGATGGAAGGCTGAAGTACCTTCTGTGGGCCACCTCTCTATCATGTATAGCACGAGAACAAGCTGTGTTAAACCAAGGTTTAGAAGGTTTAGGACGAGAAAAAGAGTGAGGAATGTATGCCTCCATGCCAGACACTATCACCTCTGTTATGCGCTCAGCACACAAAGACGGGTCTCCGACACGGAAGCAGTAGTCATTCCAAGGAAAATCAGAAAAATACCTCCTCAGGTCCCCCCAACTAGCAGAGGCAAAACGCCAGAGACACCTTCGCTTAGGGGGATCCTGAGGAGGGATTGGAGTGATAGGAGAAGATAAAGATATGAGATTGTGATCGGAGGTGCCCAATCTTCAAGACGGTCAGGAATACGAGTAGGGTGTTGCACCAATTGCTCTAGGTCATGGAGGATAGCAAAGTTGTAGGCTAGTTCACCAGGATGGTCAGTGAAGGGAGAGGAAAGCCAAAGCTGGTGGTGAACATTGAAGTCTCAAAGAATGGAGATCTCTGCAAAAGGGAAGAGGGTCAGAATGTGCTTGACTTTGGAAGTTAAGTAGTCAAACAATTTGTTATAGTCAGAGGAGTTAGGTGAAAGGTATACAGCACAGATAAATTTAGTATGAGAGTGACTTTGTAGTCGTAGCCAGATGGTGGAAAACTCGGAAGATTCAAGAGCGTGGGCACTAGAATAGGTTAAGTCATTGCGCACATAAACGCAGCATCCAGCTTTGGATCGAAAATGACGATAGAGAAAGTAGGAGGGAACAGAAAAGGGGCTACTGTCAGTTGCCTCAAACACCTGAGTTTCACTGAGGAAAAGAAGATGAGGTTTAGAAGAGGAGAGGTTGTGTTCTACAGATTGAAAATTAGATCTTTAGACCGCGAATGTTGCAGAAGTTAATGAAGAAAAAGTTGACGGAGGTGTCAAGACACTTGGGGTCGTCGACAGAAAGGCAGTCCGACCTGGGGACATTTATGGTCCTCTCCCCAGATGGGGACTCCGAGGCTAGTGTAGGAGTCGCCATGATGATTTTAAAATTTTTGAGTGAAGGGTGTGTGTGTTATTAGGTGCTTGTAGTTTTGTGTGGAGGAAGAGAGTTGTCTCTAGAGGGCAGGCTGTGACTGCCCCCTTGTGTTGTGAGACACAAAGGGAAACGTTCAGTGAGGTCACAGCTGGGTTTAATGATAAGTTCACAGCACCCCCTGAACAGTGCTTTAGACCTCACTAGGAGTAATTATCGTTTCGGCAGGTGTCTATTGCCTCCACCTATATATATATATATATATATATATATATATATATATATATATATATATATATATATATATATATATATATATATATATATATATATATATATATATATATATATATATATCATTGAATGTGACAGCTAGTTGAGCATTTATTATTTTCTTAAGATATTTTCCTTATATCTTATGATTGTCTTATATTCTTTTTTAATTAGCTGTATGACTTCACCGAAGCTAGTCATTTTCGCTAGATCGCGATTTCGGGTCCTTGACCCTTCTTCAGTAGCGAAGATGGGGAGACGCCTGGTGTCTCCCCATCTTAGAAGCACTATATATAAAAGAGACAAACCCTACATTAAATCAACAATCCGAACACCTACAAGCATTACCAAGCGCGCGAAGACCCAGCTTGGATAGCAACCCAGCACAGCCCGCGACAGCCGTCAGCCAATCAGAGACCAGGACGCGCAGCGGGGTGATAAGCCTACCGGTATAAATACACCCCCGCAATCAGCTTGAGCCATTCTCTCCGACACCCTCAACACGGATAGACCTTCGCTTCTGAAGAAGGGTCAAGGACCCGAAATCGCGATCTAGCGAAAATGACTAGCTTCGGCGAAGTCATACAGCCAATTAAAAAAGAATATAAGACAATCATAAGATATAAGGAAAATATCTTAAGAAAAATAATAATTGCTCAACTAGCTATCACATTCAATGAGATATATATTAGAGAAAGACTCCTGCCCATATACACCCTTAATATATATATATATATATATATATATATATATATATATATATATATATATATATATATATATATATATATATATATATATATATATATATATATATATATATATATATATATATATATATATATATATATATATATATATATATATATATATATATATATATATATATATATATGCTCAATAGGGTTAATAAGCCATTAACGTTATTGGACAAGAGAATTTTTGACAATAAGGTTATTGATTGGGTTTGGTTAATGAGCAAGCCATTAACGTTAATGGCGTATGATACCTATTGACCACTATATATATATATATATATATATATATATATATATATATATATATATATATATATATATATATATATATATATATATATATATATATATATATATATATATATATATATATATATATATATATATATATATATATATATATATATATATATATTCAGTCTTTCATAAAGCGAATGAAACAGTTCTGACAATAACATACCGTAGTGTGGCCTGACGAGAGCGCACTCAGCGTTGTTTTCTGTAGTATGAATCATTAATATCAGATTACTGTCGCAGCACAACGATGTTGTTCTAATGTGGACGCTGATAATATATAATTCCATTAAATGTTTTCACAATGTAAGGTAACGATCTTCCTTCATTCGCAGGTTTGGAAGACTGATGGTGACTCGCGTCACGGCGATGATTGCTATCCCTTTGCATGTAATGTGCGCATTCTTCCCCTGGTATCCGGTGCTGCTAGTACTGCAGATGCTACTGGCTGTCTGCAACCGGTCCATATTACTTTCTGCTTTCAGCCTTGGTGAGCTACATATCTCTCTTTTCTCTCCTCTCCTTTCATCTTCGTAGTAGTATTTTCCATGTATTCGGTAGTCTTAACCCTCGGAGGGTTTATGGACCTGATGGGATCTCTTCTATTGTACTCCAAAACTGTGCCTCCGTGCTTGCACGTCGCCTAGTCAAACTCTTCCAACTGTCTATCAACATTTACCTTTCCTTCCAGCTAGAAGTTTGCCTAAACTGAGACTGTTCCTAAGAGGAGTGACCACTCTAATCCGTCAAACTACCACCCTATCGCTTTACCACTTCACAACCTTTTATCTGATCATCAGTATGTGTTTCGTCGAGGCAGCTCTACTTGTGATCTCCTGGCTTACCTTATCGAGTCTTGTTCATCCTCTTTTAGGGATTTCGATTAAACTTTAGCTGTTGCCTTAGATATATAAAAAGTTTTTGATAGTCTGACACAAAGCTTTGATCTCCAAACGACCCTCCTACGACCACTATTTTTTTTCTCTGTAATTTCATGTCAAGTTTCCTCTCTGGCCGTTCTATTCCTGTTGTTGTAGACGGTCACTGTTCTCCCAAATCTATTAACAGTTGTGTTCCTCATGGTTTTGTCCTGTCACCAGTATTCTTCAATGATCTAAACCAAACTCCTTGTCCTATTCACTCCTATGCACTTTACCACGTTATTTCAGACACGTCAGTGGCTTCCCTGCTCACACAGGGAAGCCACAATACACCTGACTTCTGATCCCTCTAAAATTTATGATTGGGGTAGAATAAAGTTAGTAATGTTAAATGCCTTTAAAACTCAATTCCTCCATCTGTCAACTTGACACAACCTTCCAGATAATTATCTCCTGATCTTCAGTGACACTCTTTTGTCTCCCTCTTCTACAATGAACATCCTTTCTCTGTTCTTTATTTATAATTTAAACTGGAAATTTCACATCTCATCTCTAGCTAAAACAGGTTTTATGAAGTTAGGCGTTCTGAGTCGTCTCCGCCAGTTTTTCTCACTCACACAGCTGCTATATCCGTCCATGTATGGGGTATGCTTCACACGTAGCAGGGGATTCCACTCATACCGCTATTTTGGACAGGATGGAATCAAAAGTTTTTCGTCTTATCAATTCCTTTCGTGTAAATGACTGCCTTTAGTCTCTCTCATCGTCGCAATATTGCATCTCGTGTTATCTTTTACTGTTATTTTTTCGGTAATTGCTCTTCTGATCTTGGTAACTGCATGCCTCCTCCCGCGGCCTTGTTGCACAAGACTTTCTACTTTCTCTCATCCCTATTCTCTCCACCTCTCTCATGCAAGAGTTATTTTCAATCATTCATCCCTTTCTCTGGTAAACTCTTGAACACCCTGCTACTTTCTCTCATCCCTATTCTCTCCACCTCTCTAATGCAAGAGTTATTTTCAATCATTCATCCCTTTCTCTGGTAGACTCTTGAACACCCTGCTTCTCTATTTTTTTCTTTCTTATGATAGGAATGTTTTCAAGAGGGAAGTTTCAGGACACTTATCCTTTATTTTTTTTATCAATTATTAGACGCTATGTATATTAAGCACATAAACTCAAAATTTAATAACTTAACATCAAGTTAACTGTATATTGTAAGATTATGTTTCGGAGCTCCGTTCTGATACCATTATCATTGCGTAGGAACTCAACTATTTCAGCCCCTCTCTCGTTGCCATACAAGCAAGGTGTGTGTAATACTTTTCAATTCTGGTTGATTCAGTGTGTAATATTAGTATCTTTATTGTTTTAGCTTGCATGTATTGCCATTATATGTGAATTTTATACAATCTCTACTTATTGTTTTATTGTTTTTTAACTTGAGGATGCCTGTAAAAAGAGACGACAAAAAAAAAAAAAGAAAACTCCGAAGTTTTCCTGCAAAACAATATATATATATATATATATATATATATATATATATATATATATATATATATATATATATATATATATATATATATATATATATATATTATATAAAATGCCAGATATTTTAGTAACATGACATGCAATGAATGCGTTTTATTTTTTTATGTTTATTTGTTTATTTTTATGTAACTAACTTATTTTGTTTTTTTACATTTTATTTATTTATTTATTATTTTTCTTTTTTTTTTGTTCTGGCCAGTCATGGAGAACATCCCTGCACGAAATCGAACCGCCGTTGGAATATATATGGCGATCCCCTACACATTGATGGTTGTGGGGTTGGCAGTGGCCGGATATTTTCTGACGGAGTGGCGTTTTATCTTCCTCACTGGCGGTCTGCCTACGTACTTCATGTTTCCACTTTCTTTGTAAGTCATAATCGCCAGTGCGTCATTTTGGCCAATCTCTGACTCACTATCAGCTTAATTAACGTTTCACATGTGCTTTTCTTGTATTTCGTAAGGTTTGACATTATTCTGTATAACAAGTTTTCTGAGCACTAAATTTTACATTAGGTAGTAGATTTCATGATTAATTTTTTTTTTTTTCAGGTAATAATTTTAGCCACAAAGTTTTGTTCAAGGTATTCAGAAATTATAAGTTACGAAAATCCTTTCTCTTCATGTAATAGAATAGCAAAAAAAAAAAAAAAAAGAGAAAAGAAAAAAGAAAGAAAAGAAAGAAAAGAAAAAAAATGGAACAAGAAAAAAAAAAGGCAAACTAAATCTCCACTCATGAAATAGTTAATTTTGCGAAAGACGCTAGCTTAATGGAGACTGTTTTAGGAAATGATGGCATGAAAATAGTTCAGTTATGTTTCATGAATAGAAAAATGAAAAGCATTCAAGGAGAGAGGATTGTTGTTTGATTATGTCAAGTAAATAAAATCTAGAAGTTATGCGTCTGTAGCATCTCATATATGATAAATGATGCAAAAATGTACAGCAATAGCATTAGCATGAGTTGACAAGGCAATTTCACGTTGCTTCATGAAACACCATTAATTCTTAGAAAAAAGAAAAATGTCACCATTTACTTCTGTGTTAATACCTCCCACGCTCCCGAGTCTCCATTTGTTTCGGTAGCATAGTGGAAGAATCACCTCGTTGGCTAGCCCAGAACGGTAAAGGGTTAAAAGCTGCCGACCAGTTAATGAAAGCAGCGTACCAGAACAGGATAGACCTTCCTCCTCATCTGATTACCAGCCTGGATAAGTTACAGGTACAGTACCGGCGTGAGAGTGGTTTTGCTGACTTATTTTTGTCAGTAAAGTTACTGTTTTGAAAAGTTTTAATTTAAGACATCTGTAACAAATTATTGTGATAATTACTTTCCGTATGAATAAAATTATTTGAGAAGCTTAATCTTATCAGGCTTTATTGCATATGAAATATATGTCGAATTGAGTATCAATGCGGTGTCGAAAATCATTCGCAAATATTTTTCCCTCAACTCTGTTCTATTTTATTATGTTTCTGCCTTGAAAACATTCAGATCATATATATATATATATATATATATATATATATATATATATATATATATATATATATATATATATATATATATATATATATATGTGTGTGTGTGTGTGTGTGTGTGTGTGTGTGTGTGTGTGTGTGTGTGATCGTGATCTTTATCTTGATGCTATAAGTGGTTTGGAATCGCTCCTAAGCCAGGCCTTTGGATCGGCAACTCCTGTAGAAGGGAAAAAAAGAGAAACGAACAGCATCCTCTACATTAATTGTTCCTACATCTGCCATCTCATTTCTGTCTCTGGCACACTTCACACATTCCACATGTTCCACCGTTTGATCTTCTCCCATGTAACACATCTGGCACACTATGCTGCGGGACTCAGACCACCTGTAACTCCTTGCATTCACATCCATACACTGTGTCCTCGCTCGGAAGAAATCACCGCCCAGGCTTCCATCATACCACCTTTCATACCTCGGGGCCTCTTTCTCCTTGTACCATTACAGGGTCTTCTATTTTTCCATCTAATTTTTTCCATTCATTCAGTCCAACACATTTCACTTATCTGTCTATCTCATTCTTCCATTTTTTCACATCCCATTCAGCTCCTACTCTGTCTCCTCTTGTTACCAGTCATTCACGCTCATTTTGATTCCTCCCAGCCATTCTCATCACTCACACAACTTGTAATCCATTCCTGTCTGTTATTCTCATGCACCTCTTCCTCCATTTGCTTCCACTTTCATTCCACAGGTACACCATGCTATTCTTGCATCATCCATTCTCTCAAGCCTAATCTTGTACCTAAGTGTGGTTTTTGTGAGTCATCCCTAAAGGTGCTCCATCCCATATCACCTCTCAAGGCTTCTACTGCTGTGTACTTTGCTGCACTCAGTGCCATCCTTGCTACCCTATTCTGGCCCACTTCTAACTTATCAATTTCACTCTCATTCCATGAGAGTGAAATTCCATTCCATGCACTTTCTCTTCATCCCACATTCGGTTGAATTCAGTCATTCTATCAGTCACTACCTCCCCACCATTCTTGTAGAACTCATACGGTATATCATCTGGACCTGCTGCCTTGCCATTCTTCTGTCGTCTCATACACCTCTCCACTTCCTTCCTTGTGATTCTTTCATCCAGTTCATCTGCATTCTTCCTTTCCAGTGTCACATATCTTTCTCTCACACTAAACACCTCACCTACTTCTTCCCAGAACCCTTTGATTGCCTTCCTGATTCCCTCCTTCTCTGTTATAACTACACCATCCACTTTCAGACTCTTCACACCAACACTGCCTGACATATTTTCACCTCTCATGAAGTTGTACCATTCACGGCCACCTTCCATACCTTTCTCCCTTAAAGACTGAATCACACTCCTTTCACTCTTCACTTTAGCATTCATTGTCATTCGTCTTGTCAACCGCTGATGCTTCACATACACTGCACATACATTCTGATACTCATTCTGTCTCATTGCTTTCATGCCTCTTTTTCCTCAGCCATCTACACTGTCTACTCATTCTCTTTCGCTCCTTCCTAGCCGCTCTGATTTCATCATTCCACCATGGTTTACATACATTCTTTCTTCAGCCTACTCTCGCAAACCCTATCTGGTTCTCAGCAGCATTCCTCATATCCTCAACCAGTTTCTCATTCAGATGCTCCACATCATGCACACTTTCATCATCCCAGCTTCTCTCACTCAGATCAACCTGAAAGTTCTCCCACCCTACATCTCTCAGTCTCCACTTCTTTTCTTACTTGCCGCTTCCACTTCATTCCTACCCTGCATCAAGCAATCCACAACCAGCATGTTGTGATCAGACACAATATCAACCAAAACATCCTCATCTATCCACATATGTGACAGAATTTCATGCATTCTTCCATTTACCAACAAGAAGTCAATTGCCGATTCCTGCATATATATATATATATATATATATATATATATATATATATATATATATATATATATATATATATATATATATATATATATATATATATATATATATATATATATATATATATATATATATATATATATATATATATATATATATATATATATATATATATATATATTTTGTTACCGTGCTGGATTCATGGAGCCCTGTGTGTCTCCTGAAGTATTGCAGTGTAGGGTATGGGTAGGAACACACAATGTAACGTAGGTCCTTATATTACAAAGAAGAGATATAAGGGCCAGGCTACAAGAGGTGTGACTTCCTATCTCTTCACAGGCAAACCAGCAGACACTGAGAGCGGCAACGCGAGAAAAATGAGTGTTGCCCACTGAGGCTACATGCACATGTATGTGCCGCTATCTCTTAAATAGCAAGAAATATCATTCACTATCTTACAGTTATGACCACATATTTCATCCCTCTCACAGCTGTCGCTGACTTGGTTAGCTTCCCCAGACTACCACCTATTGTGGGCACCAACTACCGGTTTACAGGGTCCTTCTGAGTTCCTATACCCTTAAACAGACGCTTGCAAAACTAGGTTCGGCCACTCTCACGGGTGCCACTACCTTGGATCAAACTCTTCAAATTACCAACTGTGTAGCTTAGTGCAGGGGTCAAAGTCACTTTCATAGGGTCCTTATGGTCGTCCGTGATGATTTAAGCAAATGAGATTGCAAACCTGCTTCTCCTCCAACAGCTAAGCAGCTCCCACTGCTAAACAGCTCCAATCAGCTGAGAAAGAATTGCAAGCCACGTTCCAGGAAGTACAGCTATGACAAGTGACAAACACATATAAGGATTGTAATAATCTCTGAAATTCCGCCCTCACAGAAACAGTAAACAAAATCTACCCACGCTCATAGAATATCACATCTCCTACTGGACAATACCGTATACAGTTTCTTGGAAGACACCACTGCCACCCAGGAATGATGTGGTCTGAAGAAATAGACACTACTGCACAGCAGAGACACTATTATTCTCTAGATCCAGAGGTCTTAACAGAACTCTGAAACCCAGTAGCTTTTACAAAACAACAAATACTAGAGATATGAGAACAAGCAGCCTACAGAAAAAGGAGAGAGTCAGCCAACCACTCTCCAATACGCCAAAACCAGCCTCGTAACCGGTGAATCGGAGCACCAAGGTATTTTGTTCGCTTTAAGAGGCACAGCAATCATAGGCAGGTGTCTGGAGATTCCTGTCTCCCACCTTTTACACTATATAATACGATTTTTTCTTTGACAAACAAGTGTTATTTTCCAACTCTTTTCATTGCAAAACAATAAGAAATGTCCATTATTCCTGTCAAACTTTGCTTTTGTGGCTTTTAGAATGATTTTTTGTCCCAGAATAGCAAAATTTCACCATTTTCACTATTTTTAGAGAAAATTCCAATGACAAAAAATTATTATAAAACTTCTTAAACTAATTTCTAGGATAAAAAAAAAGAGCATTTTTTTTCTTGATTTGCATGAATACAACAAATCACTTTCACGTATGAGCCCCCAAATGTAGTTTCCCATCATGTTTTCATGTTTCAAAGTTCATTATACCTTGGTGAAAGTATTCCCCTTGTCCCATTGAATATGCTCCCACATTCTTCTTGAAGTTGTCAAGGTGAGCATGTAGGATATGGAACTTCATGAACATTCTGCAGCCCATCTCACCATAGCTTCTAAAGCTTCTCACTAAAGCTTCAACCAGTTCCATATAGTTATCAGCGTTGTTGTTGCCAAGAAAGCCCTGTACTACAGCAATGAAACATTCCCAAGCTTTTTTTCTCCTTTTCTGTGAGGTTCTGTAGAAATTCTGAGCACTCCATAGTGTTCCTTACTTGTGGTCCAGTGAAGATACAAGTTTTCACCTTTGCCTCTGAAAGCTTAGGAAAGAAGTCTTGAAGATATCTGAAGGCAGCAGACTTCTTATCAAGAGCTGTAACAAACTGCTTTATAAGACCTAGTTTGATGTGTAGTGGAGGAAACGAAACCTTTTGAGGATTCAGCAATGGTTCATATTTGATATTGTATTTCACCTCTTGTGATGTGTCTTCTCAGGAAGCCAAAACAAAACTAATTGGTGGTCTGCAAATCCCTACTTTTATATTGTCAAGCAGTAATCTATATTATTCTTAGTCTTTCTAGAATGTGTTACATAATGTTCTCAATCTTTCTAGAATATTCTTGAACCTACTTTAGAATATTCTGAATCATCCTAGAAAATTCTTGTAGATTCTAGAAAATTCTTGATATTTCTATATATGTCTACTGCATTGTAGAAGGTTCTAGAATATTCTGGAAATGTTTACATTGAACAGAATGTTCTAAAGTGTTCTAGAAACTTTTAAAAGTATCTGGTAGAACATTCTGGAAGATTCAAGATTTCTGAAATGTAAGCAAATTCTTCTAAATATGATAAATTTCTTTTTGGATCTGGTTAGTTCAAGAATGATCTCATTAAAATTAAAATTATTTAGAACAATATATATTTAGTTAGTTCAAGAATGATCTCATTAAAATTAAAATTATTTAGAACAATTTACATTTTTTTCTTTCATTGTTTTAACTTATTTGCAACATTTCAAAAGCAATTAGATAAGCAATTGAGATCTTGCAAAGGTCTTTATCTGACATAGAAACTAATAGTAACTTATACTATAATGAAATAAAGCAAAAATGTAAATTCATTGTTCTAAAGACAAAAGCAAAGTTTTAGGATCAAATAACTTTATATATATATATATATATATATATATATATATATATATATATATATATATATATATATATATATATATATATATATATATATATATATATATATATATATATATATATATATATATATATATATATATATATATATATATATATATATATATATATATATATATATATATATATATATATATATATATATATATATATATATATATATATATATATTTTTCGTTTAGATGGAAATACGTGGAAAATTATGGTTTGGGGTCAAGGACAAGACAAAAGTGAAATTTTTCTACATAGTGTTATCAGGAGAGGCGTCCTGTGGTAACTTGCTTAAGTTATAGTTAATCAAATATAAGCCCAATAAGATATATTCCCCTTGTAGTTTCCAAGCCTCCCGCTGCTTCCCCACGCGCGTCTCTTTCCTAAGCTGTCTGGGCAACGACTGAGCATGGCAAAACGATCCCACTACTTGTCACAGGAAATGACTCATGCAAGAGAAGATGGGAAGAAATGAGTGTGTAACCCCACCCTGCCCGCCCACTCGCTCGCTCATGCTAACTTGCAGAATAAGGACGGTTATCTTTCAAAAATAATTGTGGTCAAACTATAGGTGTTGGATGCAATCTGATTACTCTATAAGTAGGGTAAACTCCTTCACTATATGAAAAATTAACAAGAAACAAGTAAAATCAAATGATGAAGGAGAGCGACCGTTTGCTGAGAATTTTACAATAAACTCCATAGGGAACTGCCAGGCATTCATTGCACATCTGGCACCTCTTGTTTTTGTCCTCCTCTCATCTCTTTAGCTCCCTCACCACCTTTCATCTTTCTCCTCATTTTTTCTTCTTCGTTATCTATGCAACACATTATATATATATATATATATATATATATATATATATATATATATATATATATATATATATATATATATATATATATATATATATATATATATATATATATATATATATATATATATATATATATATATATATATATATATATATATATATATATATATATATTAACATTTAACACAACAACGTATACACAAACAAGCTGCACAAAGACCAAAAACGAGGGTCCACCGACCGCTCCCAGATACTAGACACTGGGCTCACAGAGTCGAGGAATCACGCTGTAATATATCAAGTGCGTTAGTCCTCGGAAGTATCAGTAGGGGCATACTTTGGTAAACTACTCAATTACCCCTAAATAGCAACTAGCTGCTCTCATGGGGTATGGACGGTGACTGAACCTGAAAATGCAATCTCGTGCTGATCACAAGGATATAGATCATGCCAGAAGGGAGAGGGGGGAAGAGGGATACACACCCTGCCTGCCGCCTCACTTCATTTAGGCTAGCTTATACAAATAAAATGGTGGTCTTCAGAAAATAGTTGGGATTAAACTATGGGGCTGGAGGTATTCTGAGTAATTTAAAAGTAAGGGGAACTCTTCAACTAAACAATGTGTGCAACACAAAATGGAAAACCTACATGAAATAAGAAAAATCAAATTAGGCAGAAGGGTGACTATGTACGAAATATTTTACAGTAAGTTCGGGCGGGCAATCAGGCAGTTACCGCGCAGCGTACATCTGCGTCTACATCACTCATTCCCGTTAACTTTCTTTCACTCTCTCTCTTTCCTCCTCCAACCTCCTTCCTTCCTTCATATCATCTTTCTTCTCACTTCCTTTTTTCACTATTTACAACCTACACACACACACACACACACACACATATATATATATATATATATATATATATATATATATATATATATATATATATATATATATATATATATATATATATATATATATATATATATATATATATATATATATATATATATATATACTAAATTTATCTGTGCTGTATACCTCTCTCCTAACTCCTCTGACTATAAAAAATTCTTTGACTACTTAACTTCCAAAGTGGAGCACATTCTGACCCTCTTCCCTTTTGCAGAGATCTCCATTCTTGGAGACTTCAATGTTCACCACCAGCTTTGGCTTTCCTCTCCCTTCACTGACCATCCTGGTGAACTAGCCTACAACTTTCCTATCCTCCATGACCTAGAGCAATTGGTGCAACACCCTACTCGTATTCCTGACCGTCTTGGAGATACGCCCAACATTCTTGACCTTTTTCTGACCTCTAATCCTTCTGCTTATGCTGTCACCCTTTCTTCTCCGTTGGGCTCCTCCGATCACAATCTCATATCTTTATCTTGTCCTATCACTCCAATCCCTCCTCAGGATCGCCCTAAGCGAAGGTGCCTCTGGCGTTTTGCCTCTGCTAGTTGGGGGGACCTGAGGAGGTATTTTGCTGATTTTCCTTGGAATAACTACTGCTTCCGTGTCAGAGACCCGTCTTTGTGTGCTGAGCGCATAACAGAGGTGATAGTGTCTGGCATGGAGGCGTACATTCCTCACTCTTTTTCTCGTCCTAAACCTTCTAAACCTTGGTTTAACACAGCTTGTTCTCGTGCTATACATGATAGAGAGGTGGCCCACAAAAGGTACTTAAGCTTTCCTTCACCAGAATCTCATGCACTTTATATTTCTGCCCGGAACCATGCCAAGTCTGTTCTCCAACTAGCCAAAAACTCCTTCATTAACAGAAAATGTCAAAACCTTTCAAGATCTAACTCCCCTCGTGATTTCTGGCATCTAGCCAAAAATATCTCCAATAACTTTGCTTCTTCTTCTTTCCCTCCTCTACTTCAACCAGATGGCACCACTGCTATCACATCTATTTCTAAAGCTGAACTCTTTGCTCAAACCTTTGCTAAAAACTCTACCTTGGACGATTCTGGGCTTGTTCCTCCCTCTCCTCCACCCTCTGACTACTTCATGCCACGTATTAAAATTCTTCGTAATGATGTTTTCCATGCCCTCGCTGGCCTAAACCCTCGGAAGGCTTATGGACCTGATGGGGTCCCTCCTATTGTTCTCCGAAACTGTGCCTCCGTGCTTGCACCTTGCCTAGTCAAACTCTTTCAGCTCTGTCTGTCAGCATCTACCTTTCCTTCTTGCTGGAAGTTTGCCTACATTCAACCTGTTCTTAAAAAGGGTGACTGCTCTAATCCCTCAAACTACCGTCCTATTGCTTTAATTTCCTGCTTATCTAAAGTTTTTGAATCTATCCTCAACAGGAAGATTCTTAAACATCTATCACTTCACAACCTTTTATCTGATCGCCAGTATGGGTTCCGTCAAGGCCGCTCTACTGATGATCTTCTGGCTTTCCTTACTGAGTCTTGGTCATCCTCTTTTAGAGATTTTGGTGAAACTTTTGCTGTTGCCTTGGACATATCAAAAGCTTTTGATAGAGTCTGGCACAAAGCTTTGATTTCCAAACTACCCTCCTACGGTTTCTATCCTTCTCTCTGTAACTTCATCTCAAGTTTCCTTTCTGACCGTTCTATTGCTGCTGTGGTAGACGGTCACTGTTCTTCTCCTAAATCTATTAACAGTGGTGTTCCTCAGGGTTCTGTCCTGTCACCTACTCTCTTCTTATTATTCATTAATGATCTTCTAAACCAAACTTCTTGTCCTATCCACTCCTATGCTGATGATACCACCCTGCACTTTTCCACGTCTTTTCATAGACGTCCAACCCTTCAGGAGGTAAACATATCACGCAGGGAAGCCACAGAACGCCTGACTTCTGATCTTTCTAAAATTTCTGATTGGGGCAGAGCAAATTTGGTATTGTTCAATGCCTCAAAAACTCAATTCCTACATCTATCAACTCGACACAATCTTCCAGACAACTATCCCCTCTTCTTCAATGGCACTCAACTGTCCCCCTCTTCTACACTGAACATCCTCGGTCTGTCCTTTACTTATAATCTGAACTGGAAACTTGACATCTCATCTCTAGCTAAAACAGCTTCTATGAAGTTAGGTGTTCTGAGACGTCTCCGCCAGTTTTTCTCACCCCCCCCAGCTGCTAACTCTGTACAAGGGCCTTATCCGTCCATGTATGGAGTATGCTTCACATGTCTGGGGGGGGTTCCACTCATACTGCTGTTCTAGACAGGGTGGAATCAAAAGCTTTTCGTCTCATCAACTCCTCTCCTCTAACTGACTGTCTTCAGCCCCTCTCTCACCGCCGCAGTGTTGCATATCTAGCTGTCTTCTACCGCTATTTTCATGCCAACTGCTCTTCTGATCTTGCTAACTGCATGCCTCCCCTCCTCCCGCGGCCTCGCTGCACAAGACTTTCTTCTTTCTCTCACTCCTATTCTGTCCACCTCTCTAACGCAAGAGTTAACCAGTATTCTCAATCATTCATCCCTTTCTCTGGTAAACTCTGGAACTCCTTGCCTGCTTCTGTATTTCCACCTTCCTATGACTTGAATTCCTTCAAGAGGGAGGTTTCAAGACACTTATCCACCAATTTTTGACCACTGCTTTGACCCTTTTAAGGGACTGGCATTTCAGTGGGCATTTTTTTTTATTAGATTTTTGTTGCCCTTGGCCAGTATCCTTCCTACATAAAAAAAAAAAAAAAAAAAAAAAAAAAAAAAAAAAAATATATATATATATATACGAGTATATATCTCGTATATATATATATATATATATATATATATATATATATATATATATATATATATATATATATATATATATATATATATATATATATATATATATATATATATATATATATATATATATATATATATATATATATATATATATATATATATATATATCTATCTATCTATCTATCTATTATATATATATATATATATATATATATATATATATATATATATATATATATATATATATATATATATATATATATATATATATATATATATATATATATTGATGCAGTACTTTGATATTATTCTTGTCTTCTCACTAATATTTTGTTTTAAATCGGTGTAGCCCGATGTTACATAACAAGGTAACTGAAAATATCTTAAATGTAAATAAATATGGGCAAGCAGAAAGAGAACTTTAGAAGCTTAATAATAAGCTGCTCGCCAAGGAGAAGTAAACGGTGGCGCACGCCACGGAGAAGAACCTTGCCAGGGTCGACTTAGTAAACTTTGGGACTCTATGCTTTAGTTTCTGTAGTTTAGTTCCCCCCCCCCCCTCTCTCTCTCTCTCTCTCTCTCTCTCTCTCTCTCTCTTACGATTTGACTAGCTTGAGGAGTGGAGTATTAGTACACTTCTAGAAAGAAATTGGATAATGCATTTCAAAATTTTTATTTTTTATTTATTTATTTATTTTAATCTTCCGGTTTCCCTAGTCTAACAGGGCTATAACGGTGCCTAACAGATACAAAATTGATTAATATAATTTTATGCGTACGATAATTAAATTTCGTATTTAATAACAAAAATATATAAAAATTTCTTCGTACCATCTGCAATATATGTCTATCTATCTATCTGTCTATCTATCTCTCTCTCTCTCTCTCTCTCTCTCTCTCTCTCTCTCTCTCTCTCTCTCTCTCTCTCTCTCTCTCTCTATATATATATATATATATATATATATATATATATATATATATAAAATTCAAACTTTAAATTCTACTTGTGTCACTGATCTACCCATGATAATGAAAAAAAAAAAAAAAAAAAAAAAGAAACTCCACACTTATAGGACAGTTTTTTCAGATATATTTTTAAAGGGAAATATCCGATATTCTCTAATCAGCCTCACACCCCTTATTTTTATCCTCTTAAATTTTCGCAGGTTGCAGTAGCATTCCAACTAAACAATAAATCCACAGTACATACCACACAGTATCATATGCTTTAATAAACGCAATATACTTATGCTTTACATTTTCCAGGTATTTTCACACATCCCGAAACATATTCCAAACATACAATGAAAACAACTTTCTTAAGGGATTCTTATTTATCTGCCATTGAAGGTAAATATGTAAATATCATTGTATATATACTTGTACATCAAAGAAAGGTAGAAAAAGATGAGGTTAATTAAAAATATTGTAGAATGAGACCTCAGATCAGAGAATAATGAAGTAAGGCAGCAAGCAGTAGAAGGAGATATGTGGACGAGGAAAGGAATGCATTTTGGAAAGAGGTTGGTAATCCTCTTTTGCTTTAGTGCAAAGATGTTAGAAAGAGGAAAAAAAAAAAAAAACAGGGAAAACATTTGATTAATGAGGATGATGGGGAGAAGGAGGAAGAGGAGGAGGAGGAGGAGGAGGAGGAGGAGGAGGAGGAGGAGGAGGAGGAGGAGGAGGAGAAGGAGGAAGAGGAGGAATACAAAGGAATACAAAGGGAAGCTAAACAGCAACAGAACGTTCGGTCCTTGCAAGGCTGTTTGGTTACTACTTCTAACTAGCTATAGGGAAGAGAGACGGCAGCACAGCAGAAGGTTCTTCCCCACCCCACCACTCCCTACAGCTTGCGTTGGCATGGAAATAGTTGGGGAAAGTACCATGCAGTATGGAAAAACTTACATAGACTTTTCATAGGAAAGGATGAAAGGAAGTTCTACTATTCACCCTACGGTGAACTTTATACGCCTAACTGAAAATGAACACAATTTATAATAAAATTATTTTCTGTAAGATAAAAGTTTATTAGTGAATTTAGTAATTATTCGGACAAGAAGAGAGCTTGTTGGGGATTAGCTTCTATATATGTCTATTTTATTTTTGAATGATTCAGTAGAAGAACTGGTGTTTACGGTTTCTGCAGGAAGTTTATTCTATATATTTACTGTGCGATTAAAGAAAAAAGTGCTTGGCCTCGAGGGATTTTAAACGTTTGGGTATAATCTTGAATTCGTTATTTCTTGTTAGATTAGAATCATCAATGCTAAAATATTTATTTGCATCAAGGTTACTATATCCTTTAAAAATTTTGATTAGGTCTCCTCTTATCCTGCGCTTTGTTAAGTTAAATAAGTTTAGTTCTTCCAGTCGGTCCTCATACGGCTTATTACGCAATCTTGGAATCATCATAGTGACGCTACACTGTATCTTTTCTAGTTTTCCAATGTCTTTTTAGTAATATGGTGACAAGAACTGTACACAGTATTCTAGATAAGGGGACACCAGTGAATTATGTAAGGCAACTATAACCTTTTCTGATTTAAATTCAAAGGTTCTTCCAATGAACCCTACTAATTTATTTGCTGTCTTTATTTTTTCTGTGCAGTGTTGACTCGGCTTTAGGTCTTTTGACACAAAGACACCAAGATCTTTCTCTCTTTGAGCGCTTGACAGTGGCATATCTCTTTTGAACATTGTTGTTTTCGATACGCAGAATTTTACACTTTTCTATATTGAATCCCATCTGCCATTTTTCTGCTCAGCTTGTTAGTTTACTGAGGTCACACTGCAGTTCCTGCCATTGTGACACAGACGTTACTTTACTTGTTATTTTGGTGTAGTCTGCAAATTGACTTATTTTGCAATTGATCCCTTTATCAATATAATTAATGTATATTATAAAAAGTACTGGTCCTAATACAGAGCCTTGAGGAACGCCACTATTTACCTTATGCCAATCTGACTCTTTTCCATTAATTACAACACGCTGTTTTCTGTCAGAGCCAGTCTCTCAGCCATTTCAGGGTGTTTCCGGCTATGCCGCGAGCTTTTACTTTAATGATGAGTCTCTTACGAGGAACAGTGTCAAAAGCTTTCTGGAAATCAAGGTAGATAATATAAACTGCTTTTTTCTCATTATACGAGTTAAATGTTTCATAAATGGAGTCTAGTAAGTTTATCATGCAGGACACCGTGTTACGAATATTTTTAAGATTTAATTTTCTTCTAAATATTTAACAACCTTCTCTCTGATTATTGTTTCCATCAGTTTGCACACTACTGAAGTTAGTCTGATCGGTCTGTAATTGGCTGGGAGAGATTTATTTCTTTTTTTTTTAAGATTGGCATGGCATTTGCTAGTTTCCACTCGTGGGAGACTATCCGCTAGTAAAGTTTTATTGAATAATATCGTAAGCTGTTTCACGAGTTCATTTCTTGCTTCTTTAAGAAGTCTGGCTCGGCTATTTTGTTTGCTTTCATGTTCTTCGTGACTGAAAGGATTTCATTTTCTGTGATAGTGAAGTCTGGCAGCATGGTGCCTCGTGACAGAGGCGCGGGGGTCGGCAGGCTGCCCTGAACGGTCGTGAAGACTGTTGAAAAGTACTCGTTTAGGGTGTTCACAATGTCTGTTTCGTTTTCTATTTGTTTGCCATTTTATGTTACTAGTGGACCATTCGTTGATGTTAAAACCCCTTTAGTTTTTAAATAGCTGTAAAATTCTTTTGGATTCGTTTTACAGGAGTTCGCGATCTGAGCTTCAACAAATTTTTTTGCTGTATTTGACCAGTTTATATCTTTTTACCCAATCTGTCATGCTCTAGTTTATGATTATTATTTTGTGTTGATTTGTATTTGTGGTACACTTTTTTTCTTAGCCAAATGACAACATCTGATTTCATTATTCCACCATTTCGGTTTAGTGTTCTTTATCTTCCGTCTGTTTCGTACCGGTAGACACAAATTCGCCGTTTCATTTAACTTTTTAGCGAACACTTCCCATGCTTTGTTAATGTCTGGTGTTCCCAGCAGTTATTCCAGTCTATGGATGCAGGCTGCATGCGAAATGTCTCAAAATTAGCACACCAATAGTCTGGCACTTTTCTTTACTTTCGCTTACTTTAGCTTTGTCAAAATTGATAGTGAAAAGTAAGCTACGATGATCGCTGGAACTAAGTTCTGGTCCAATTTTTACGTCCTTTGCTGATTCTTCTTCAGTTGTTAAAACAATATCTAGGATATTGTTACTTCTCGTCGGATGCATGATGTGTTGGTGGAGGGAGCTGTCAAGCGTGAGTAGTCAGTGGTTCACCCCACCTTATGACTGGATGATTAAAGACTCCCATAATTATGCAATTATTTACGCAGCAAATGTCTGCGATTAGATCATAAAGTTTTTCGTCTGTAGCGGGCGACTGGGCTGGAGGACGATAGACGAGACCTAATGTTATTTTACGAGATTTATTTTCTACCTGGATAAAAGTGATATCTGTATTAGCAATGATTGAGGTTGGCAGTAAACGAGGGTGAAGATTACATTTTTACGTAAAACATAACACCGTCTCCTGCACGGTGAGTTCTCTAGCAGCTAAAAATAGTGTAGCCAGGGTGTGAGTACTCGGCCAAATAATCTTTGCTTTATGACTTTATCCATGTTTCCGTGGCGCTTATGATGTTGTAGTTTTCAGGATAAATAAGAGCTTGCAGCTCATTAAATTTATTTCATAAACTACGGACACTGAATTAACAAGCTCTGATCTTGTCTGAACCTGTGGATGAACTCATTGTGTTATTGTTTACGACGCTGGTCCTGTTTCTGCCGCCCGCGCGGCAGGAGGAGGAGGAGGAGGAGGAGGAGGAGGAGGAGGAGGAGGAGGAGGAGGAGGAGGAGGAGGAGATGAAGAAGAACAAAAGAACAAGATCAAGAACAAGAACAAAACGAAAGCGAAAAAAAAAACGTCCGAAGGAAAGTTCATCGAAAAATAAATAAAAATGATGAATAGGAAGGTTATGAAATGACAAGGAGAGTTGATGAAAGATTGAAAGACGGCTGAGGTATGGAATATAGCAGAACTTTAGTGAAAATAATCAAGTGAACCAATATTTTGAGTGAAGAGGTGGTGGTTGGTATAAAGTAGACATATTGTGATCAAAACCATCATCATACATCATCATCATCATCATCATCATCAGCAGCAGCAGCAATAACAACGACAACAATAACAACAGCAACAACAACAACAACAACAACAACAACAACAGCAAAAGCAACATCAACAACAACAACCACAACAACAACAACAACAACAACAACAAAAGGAAAAATATGTAGAATAAATTTGTGAAGAAAGCAAGGCACTCGTACAATAATAACAACACCAGTATGACCACCAACAACCGGGGCAGCAGTTGCATCAAGAACAACAATAACAACACCAACGCTACATAATATACTCGTAATGTAAAAATAATAATAATAATAATAATAATAATAATAATAATAATAATAATAATAATAATAATAATAATAATATTATTATTATTATTATTATTATTATTATTATTATTATTATTATTAATATTATTATTATTATCATTTATTATTATTACCATTATAATTACTATTATTATCATTACTATTATCGTTCCTGTTCTTATTGTTGATGTTAATTATAACAACATTAATATCAGTGTTCTTAAAACTGTCAGCAGTAGATCACATACAAGCTAACAATAATTCGTTGTTACTAATTACAGATTACTGAGCTTGAGAAGGAAGAACAATCTTCAAACAGCCGTACGCAGAAGATCCAGCAGTATCCTATCGCCATAGTGGCGCTGACAGGAGTCTCCGTCTTATGGCTTTTCAATTGTCTGATGTACTTTTCTGTTATTTTGAATTCCAGTCACTTTACCAGGTGGGTAGTATGAAAAGTATTCGTAATTCAAAGAAAACTATATAACAGATCTAGAACGATAACATATATTATATTATATCGATGATAAAATTTTTGGAAGCTGGGATTTTATCTATTTTTTTTTTAAGATTTGGCTATAACTTAACTATATTACAAAATATATATACGATTACATGACTTCCAGAGTACTACATTTTCCTGAAATATCAAATCTTGAAGATGTTAATGTTCTGCTTCAGCTTTGGGCATCACAATCTTTGAATTTTGTTATACTATGTACAACTGACCTATAATAGCTGATATGATATATAATATATGCATGCCATCATTAATGAGTGGCACGGAAACGTTTTCCCGACCCATGATACTCCTGCATGTTCTGTTAAACTATCATGTTCGTGAAACTCCTTTACATAACAACAATAATTTCTTTGGTGTATATGGATTCACCGGGACTGGCATTACGCTTCTGCTTTGTGATAAAACCAGTGAGGATACTATTCTTGTCCACTATACATGCTTTCTTTATTATTCATTGAAGCTTATCCTGCCCTCTCTGATCTTCATGGCTGCCCTTTGGTGCTCGTGCCTTACTTCTCTACCTATCTGTCAACATCCGCCTTTCCTTGTTACGTATACCCTAGTTTCCCAACATGTAACCTGTTTCTTAAGACAGGTGACCACTTTGATTTTTTTTTACATTATCAGCTTCTGCCTTTCACTTTCTGCCATTATAAAGTTTTTGAGTCTTTATACTCCTATTAAACAGTCAATATGGATTCCGAAAAGAAGGGTCTATTAGCTTTTTTTTTTTTTATTATTTTTAATCTGTCAGCCTCTCTTAAAGTTTTAGTGAAAACTTTGCTGTTGTCATCGAAAGCTCTTGATAAGGTCTGACATAAATCTACATTTTCTGAATTTCTTTCATACTCCCTCTTTCAATTTTCGCTCTGCACATTTGTCTTTTTTTTTTTTTTAACCTTTCTTGTACAAGTAAGCTTTCTAGTACATGTTTGTCTAGTAGTGGTGGTGCCAGGAAAACACAATGGTGACGATGCTGCAGCATATTAATATAGATAAAACTGTACGAAAATAATAATTGTGCTACTAGGAGCTGTACGTCCACCCTCAAGGCCTGGGTGGACGAGAATGGTTGTGACCGGGGAAAGATTGGGCGTTGGCGGCGAATCAGGTCACAGCCGGTGGCTCGTGGCCTTATTATGAGCCCACACTGGCAACAGGGTAAGGGGCTTGTGATCTCACTAGGAGCCCATGCGGTCATAGCACAGCTGTAGACGAAAGGTGAAGAAACGATGGTTGATCTCTCTCTCTCTATCCACGTGGTCGGCTGCCCGGGGTCAGGGCCTGGCGTCAGGTCCCACAGGAAGGCGCAACCATGTAGGAGATTGGAATGTTGGGTGGGCGAGGCGTCCCGCCACATCGCTCGGCATGCCTAATGCCTATAAAACATATGGGGTGATGGAAACACACTGGGTCACAAGCAGTTCACATTATATACTCGTAGATGTGCCTATCTGTCTAAAACACATGATGGATGCACTCTAGTCAATCCCAAGGCTTAAAGAACAATGAGGTCAGAACAGTGAGTACGCACTAGCGAATCACAACGCTCACATGGCAGTGACGTCAGAAGATAACACGGTGACCAATCACAAAACGCATACTGACTGTCAGCACTGCGAATCACAGGTCAAGGGAAAATACTAGAACATCACTGGTTATCTAAAACAAGAGAACATGGCGTTTCTATGCCAAATAAATTGCAAAATAACACTGAATTGCAAACATTATAACGCTGCACTAATAACATACATGGTAGCGATATAATCTTCGTCGAGTGTGGGCCGTGGCAGATATGTACTGGAAGCCATTCCAGTACATATGACTTCCAGAGTACTACATTTTCCTGAAATATCAAATCTTGAAGATGTTAATGTTCTGCTTCAGCTTTGGGCATCACAATCTTTGAATTTTGAAGGCCCATCAGATCAGGCTGATGGGCAGGAAGGCAGAAGAAGGCTTGACAGAGGCCTTGAAGCAGCTGAAGAAGGCACCGTAGCATGTAGTAGCATTTGCGTCGGTGACGACTTGAAGTCGTACGAGAACAGGTTAATGGGCAGGCAGGCAGAAGAAGGTTTGACAGGCTCTGAAGCAGCTAAGGGCACTGTAGACATGTAGTAGCGTAACAGTTAACCCAGACGCGATGAAGTTGAAGTGGTGGTGGCGAGCAGGCAGGCCGCGTGGTCATAGAGACTGGAAAATCGGACACGGAAAATCCTATATCCCACTGCTGTGACCATTTTGTACTAGTAAGCTTTCTAGTACTTGGTTGTGTAGAGGTGGTGGTGCCTGGAAAAAACAGTGGTAACGCAGCTGTAGTATATTAATATAAATAAAACTGTACAAAAATAATAATTAAGTGTGCTGCCAGGGCCTGTACGTGCACCCCTAAGGGCTGGGTGGACGAGACTGGTTGTAACCAGTGAGAGACTGGCTGCTGGCGGTGAGTCACTTCATGTCCAGGAGTTTTGTGACCTCACTACTAGCCCACACGGCCAGTAGGTTAAAGGGCCATGACTTCACTAGGAGCCCATGCGGTCAGAGCACAGCTGTAGACAAAGTGTGAGGAGACGAGGGTTGATCTTACTATCCACGTGGTCGGCCGGACGGCGTCAGGTCCTAGGAGAAGCTGCAACCATGTAGGAGATTGGAAAGTGGGGTGGCCAACGCATCCCACCATATTTTTTTTTTTTTTTTGTTGCAATGGTAGGCGATCTATTAACAATAATTTTCTAGATAACTCTTTCATACCACTTACTCAATATTTTCACTAATATTATCTCGTCACTTATTAAAACGGCCCCCATGAAGTTTTGTGTAATTTCTGCCATTTTCGCCACATCATCACGCTTCCTGAAGTGATCAGCTTAATTTTTTTTCATTTTACCGCAATGATGCGTTTCCTTCGGTTTTTTATTTATTTCCATTATTTTGGTTGCTGGCATTTTGAGATTGTTAATTGTATTTCTTTCACTCTTCCCACGTCTTTGATACACAAGACTTTCTATTCGCTCTCATCTTTATTCTGTCCAGCTCAATAATGCAAATTTTTACCAATATTTATACTCCTACATTTGTTTTACTTTTCATCTATAGTAAACTCTGTTTTTTTTTTTCATTTTACGCAGATGGAAATGTTTCAAGAAAGGTGAAAAAAAAGTTTAATTATTTTTTATTATATATATATATATATATATATATATATATATATATATATATATATATATATATATATATATATATATATATATATATATATATATATATATATATATATATATATATATATATATATATATATATATATATATATATATATATATATATATATATATATATATATATATATATATATATATATATATATATATATATATATATATATATATATTTTTTTTTACTGGGAATCAAATGACCATACATTTTTCGTACCATTATTTGCTCTTGTGCGTTTTTTTTTTCTTCTAAAATAGGCAGCAGCCTTTAACAAGCAGTAATGTCTCGTTTGCTCCTTATGTATGTTTATTTTGCCATCATTACCTATCATATCCAATGCCAGGCCTGACTTGTACGTAGGCCTGGTAGGCGTTACGGAAATGATGGCGATGCTGCTCGTGATGCCCGTGACGCAGAGGATAGGGCGCCGGCTGGTGCTGGGTTGTGGCCACTTCATATGCGGCGTTCTGTTTGTGGCTAACCTGTTTTTACCTGAAGGTGGGTATTCATTATAAATAAATAAATAAATAAATAAATAAATAAATAAATAAATATATATATATATATATATATATATATATATATATATATATATATATATATATATATATATATATATATATATATATATATATATATATATATATATATATATATATATATATGCACACACACACACACACACACAGAGAGAGAGAGAGAGAGAGAGAGAGAGAGAGAGAGAGAGAGAGAGAGAGAGAGAGAGAGAGAGAGAGAGAGAGAGAGAGAGAGAGAGAGAGAGAGAGAGAGAGAGAGAGAATTTTGCGTTCAATATATCTAATGTAAAATGCATGTTTTGGTTCCTGCAGTCAAACCATATAGAAGTCAGTTATATCAGATTCTCGTTATAGAGTCACTTCACTTTCGGAATCTAAGTTTTGTCTTTCCTTCACATGTGATACAGATCGAATGTGGCTGCAGTGGCTCATGGCGATGACTACAGTATTTATTATGAGCGCCTGTTATCAAGTAAGTATCAGCCGCTGCGTAAGTGATACCTACTAGTTGTTACGAACACAATGCAAATAGTACATACAATTTCAACATATTTGTATCACAAGTATATTAAGGGTTATGACGTAGGTACTGTATTATGCATGATGTTTTCATGTAACGGAGTTATATGTTATGTGCAATCTCTTTCAATCACCAAATGGGTGTTCTCTCCATAGACGATGTATCTTTACGTCAATGAAATCTTTCCGACAACGATACGGTCACGAGGAATCGGCATTGCCAATAGCGTGGGCACCGTTGGTTCCACGCTGGCGCCTTTGGTGATCGACCCCCTGGTAAGGGACAGTTCTTTGGTAATCTCATTGGGTCTCAGCTTTCTTTCAAATGGACTAAATCATGACATCAACAAATGTCTTCTTAAAATGTAATGACAATTTATTCAAGTATACATATCAAAATGCATTGATGAATGTGTATAGTTATTACTTGATGACGTGAATAGTTTCTCTAAGGACATTGCGTAATGTTTTCAGTATTATTTTTGTTATTACTACTATGCACGAAATATAATAGTAACAACAAGAGCAAGAACAACAAAACAACAACAGCAACAACAATAGCAATAATAATAATAATAATAATAATAATAATAATAATAATAATAATAATAATAATAATAATAATAATAGTAATAATAATGATAATAATAATAATAATAATAATAATAATAATAATAATAATAATAATAATAATAATAATAATAATAATAATAACAATAACTAGCGGATCAGTGGATATACCACGGTATGATGATTTTACTATTACAACGTTTGATATGTATACTTCGGAGGAGGAGGAGGAGGAGGAGGAGGAAGAGAAGGAAGAGTTACATAGAGTTACAAAGATACACAGGCCACAACAGACCTTGCTGTCTTCACGAAGTGACTTGACCTAGGAGGAGGAGGAGGAGGAGGAGGAGGAGGAGGAGGAGAAGGAGGAGAAAGAGAAGATGGACAAGGAGGAGAAGACGTAAAAGGAGCAGGAGGAAGTGTAGAAGTAAAAGGAAGGAATGAGGTGTAGAGGACTTTGTCAAAATGTGTAGATGGTTAGGTTAGTTGAGTTCCTAAACCTAAATTTTTTCAAGCTTGTACCCGTTATTTCTTGTTCTACCCTGGTTGCTAATCCTAAGAATTTTGCCTACATCCCCCTTGTTATAATCCTTATACAACTTAAAGACTTCTATCAGGTCCCCTCTTAATCTACGTCTCTCTAAAGAATGTAAATTTAACAGCTTCAACCTCGCCTCGTAAGGAATACTCCTCATTCCCTGTATCCTTTTAGTCATTCTCCTCTGTATTGATTCTAATAGACCTATATCTTTCCTGTAATATGGGGACTAGAACTGCACAGCGTAGTCTAGATGAGGTCTGACCAGTGCCAAGTATAACTTTAATATTACTTCCGGCCTTCTACTTTTAACACTCCTAAAAATGAATCCTAGTACCCTATTTGCCCTGTTTCTGGCTTCTATGCATTGTTTCCCTGAACGGAGTTCAGAGTTAACTATAACTCTTAAATCTTTCTCGTACCCTGTACCTACCAGAGTTTGGTTGTTTAATGTGTACCTATTGTGTGGGTTTCCTCTACCTACGCTAAGCATTTTGCATTTATTGATACTAAATTGCATTTGCCATCTATCCGTCCATTCATTCATTCTATCTAAATCTGCCTGCACGGCGATGGCATCTGATTCTGACCTAATTAATTTACCTATCTTTGTGTCATCCGCAAATTTACCAACATCACTACTAATTCCAATATCCAAGTCATTGATATATATTCGAAATTACAATGGTCCTAATACTGATCCCTGTGGCACCCCACTAATTACATGACCCGGCTCGGATTTCGAGCCGTTTATTACCACTCTCTGTCGCCTGTCACTAAGCCATGACCCTATCCAGCTTAACACCTTCCCATCTATCCCGTGTGCCCCAACCTTTCTCAGGAGCCTTTGATGGGGTACCTTGTTAAATGCTTTACTAAAGTCCATATATAAGATATCATAACTATCACCATTATCTACTGCCTCGTACACCTTACTGTAAAAACTTAACAAATTTGTCAGGCAAGACTTCCCCTTCGTGAAGCCATGCTGTGACTGATTTATCAAGTTATGTTCGTCTAAATGTTCCCTAATGTTCCTCGCTATTATTAACTCTAACATTTTACTTACAACTGAAGTTAAGCTGACAGGTCTATAATTAGACGCTAAAGTACACATAGTTGAAAAAAAAATGTATAAATCAAGATATGAAGGAGTATAAAATGGTACGTTTTTTTTTTTCACCTACTGACACACATGGAACACACTTGTTAAGTGAACATAAGGTGGAAATGCTGAAGATAAAGAAAATAATGGAGGAATACGAAACCTTTCACGAGAATGGAACTGTTCATATTACTGGGATAAAAAAAAAAAAAATTTCTAGTGTACATCATTATCCCAGACTACATCACCACAACTACATCATTCCGTTGCAGCATAAAGGGAGAGACTATAGTGGTGATGATGTCACTGTATTTATGCTCTACAACCTACATCGCTAACAAACTTTAGGCGCTGTATCATTACAAACACAACTCATCACCCACAGCAGAGTACCACACTAACATCTGACATTACCTCACCCTCCTGAGCCAATAACCTGCAGGGAGTGCCACAGCCCCGCCAGGCTACATAGAATACAAGCAATCACCCTGAGAGCGCACCCCATCACGTGGCTCACTCTAATAGAAGCTTACAGTATAGGGAAGCTGCCTCTCAGCGTCACATAATCCTGCACGCCATCCAGACCACGCTACGCTACGCCTCCTCCTCCTCCCTCTCCTCCTGCTCTTGCTCCTACTCCTCCTCCTCCTTGTCCCCGCCCGACCACATGCTTTCCTCTTTTACATACAAACTGCACGCCCCACGCGGCGCATGCAAACACTAGCCCGTCGCCGTACATTTGGCCATTTGCTCTGCTTTCGACACCCGCACTGCTGCACGTCACTGAGAGAGAGAGAGAGAGAGAGAGAGAGAGAGAGAGAGAGAGAGAGAGAGAGAGAGAGAGAGAGAGAGAGAGAGAGAGATGCTTCTTATGCTTCTTAAAAAAAAATAAGGAGCATGGAGAAGGAAAAAGCCAGTCCTCGTCGTCTGGCCGCGAGGAAGGAAAAAGGTCCCGCCGCTGCTGCATCCGACAAGACAAACACTAAATCACAGGACTGTGTTAAACCCTAAAGACACACACAAAAAAAAAAAAAACAGTAACGAAACAAAGTCCGCGCTGCTGTTGCTCCTGCTCCTGCTGCTACCATATTGTGTGTGTGTGTGTGTGTGTGTGTGTGTGCGTGTGTGTGTGTGTGTGTGTGTGTGTGTGTGTGTGTGTGTGCAAGTGTCTTTACGGGAACTTTCTTACTACGTTTTATAAGCGTTTAAGAAAAAGGTACGTTTATGCAATTTGCGTCTCCAGGCAGCTTACAACAAAGAGAAGCTATAAGTTAGGCAAAGATGCTGGCTCCTCGCCTCCCAGCCTGAAGTGTGATCGCTCCTAGCCACCCTCAACAGACGCCAATATAAAAGAAAGAAGCACGTCGTGGTTAAATTTAAGTAAACGTGTTACTAATATTACTGACCACCAATAAGTTATAACCTATATCTTTACTTTTTACTCCCTGTAACAGCGATAATCCATAAATAATGCCCCCATCTTTACTCTTTAATCTAAGCCTCTTCCTTCTTCCCCTTCTAGCCCCACACATTCTTCCCCTTTCCTTACCGTGCGTTTTGAATTATTTATTCACTCCTCCCTACACCGCTCCTCCCTATTTCTCGATTTACTGCTTCTCCCAGCTCAGACTTAAATTACGAGTGGCCAAGTAGCCTATTAGGTTAGGTGAAATTAGGTGAAGTGAGGTTACGTTTGGTTAAGTGAGGTGAGCTTATGTTAGGATAGTTGAGGTGAAGTTAGGTGAGTTACATGAGGTTTGGTGAGGTTAGGTAACTTTGAGTCACTTAACCTAACCTTACCTAACCTAACCTCACCTCACGGAACCACCACCACCACAACCAAAACTCCAATCAGTGACTGAGGGGGTCGGTCAGTGAATCAGCCATTTAGTGAGTGAGTGGGTCAGTGAGTCAATCAGTCAGTGAGTCAGTGAATAAGGCAGTCAGTTAATGATTGAGTGAGTCATTCAGTTGAAGAGGAGGAGGAGGAGAAGGAGAAGGAGGAAAAGGATATGTAGAAAGAAAGGAAGGAAGGAGGAGGTGTAGAGAACTTAGTCAAAATGTGTACATATGATACTCAGGCGTGACACACTTAGGAATTAACGAAGGTATAAGAGTATTAATATATAGACGGACGGGGCCCATGGATATACCAATTTAACTATTTACAGCGTTTGATATGTATATTTACGAAGAGGAAGAGGGAGAGGAGGAGGAGGAATACATAGGAATACATAGGAAAGACGAGTGACAGGAGGACTTGTGACCTATGACGAGGTCACTCGTTCACTATACTACAACTATAATAAGCTATATACTTAGTAGGAGGCAAGGATAGAACAGGAGAAGCTCCTCCCCACCCACCACTTCCTCCAGCGTTACCCGGCAAGAAATAAAACGAAAAGTTCACCCCGACTGCTGAGAAGAACAATCAGGGAAATTTATATAGGAAAGATGGGAAAAAAGAAGAGAACTAGTGTAACTACTGCTATCGCTGAAAGAAGGAAAAAAGTTTCTTCGGAAATCAGTATTACATCGCTGTCCTTTAAGTTTCAAGCCGTTATTTCTTGTTACTGGTTGCGAAAGCTCAAAGAGATTTTTGTAATCTATCTTATATAATATATAAGATAGATTACAAAAATCTCTTTGAGCTTTCGCTTTTCGAAACGTTCAAAATACTTAAGAATATATTATATTCTTAAGTATTTTGAACGTTTCGATGAGGTCACCTTGGATGCGACGATCTCTAAGGGAAAACATATATAATCTTTTTAGACGTTCATCATAAGACAAACCACGTATTCCTGGGACTAGTTTAGTTGCTCATCTTAGCACGCTCTCCAATTTCTTAATGTCTTTTTGATAGCACGGAAACCAGAACTAAACCGCATATTCCAAATGCGGTCTCACTAATGACGTACATAGACGCGTTATGGCTTCAGGTGTTTTACAATCAAAATTACGGAAAAAAAATCCCAAGACTGTTTGCTTTACGACTCGCGGCCGAACACTGCGTTGCACATTTCAAGTCATTTGTTACTAATACCCCCAGGTTCTTCTTTTCAATAACTTTGATTAAGTTTTGTCCATGTAATTTATAATTACATTTCACATTGTTATGACCGATGTGCATTACTTTGCATTTATTTCCATTAAAATTTAAAAGCCATTTGTCGCTCCAGCTACTAAGGTTATCTAAATCTTGCTGGATGACATCACAATCGTCTCTTGTAAGTACTTTACTACCTAGTTTAGTGTCGTCGGCGAATTTGGATATTCTTGATACAATGTCTAAGTCATTTATATACATAAAAAAAAAATAAATAAATACCCAAAACTGAAGCCTGGGGGACATCAATCGTAATTTGAAGCCAGTCGGAAGCTTCTCCATTTATAACTACTTGTTGTTTTCTATTGGTTAGCTAACTTTCAATCCAACCACGCAACTGCTCTCCATTCCGTGAGCTTTCAGATTAATTAGGAGACGTTTGTGTGGTACAGTATCAAACGCTTTCCTGAAGTCTAGATAAATTATGTCAGATGGAGCTCGTTCATCATAATTAGAGAATATGTAATTAAAAATTCTAAGAGATTAGTTAAACATGATCTATTGTTACGGAATCCATCCTGAGTGTCTAATATCAGTTTCTGGTTGTCAAGGAAGGAAGTGATTTTGCATTTTTTCTAAGATTTTCACAACTACCGAGGTGAGACTGATAAGTCTGTAGTTTCCACCTTCGCTTTTGTTACCTTTCTTGAAAATCGGTGTGATATTTGCGCATTTCCAGTGAGTCGGTACAATTCCTTCCTGCAACGATCTATTGAAGAGCAATTTCAGAGGTAACATAAGTTTTTCTTGATATTCTCTTAATAGTCTGGTTGATAATCTATTAGCACCTGTGTTTTTATTGGGGTCAAGGTTATGCAGGTATTTGGCTATATCGTCTTCGCTTATTTCACCTATTATTAGCTTTTCGTTTTCGGACCCTCTAAACATATTGATCGTAGTTGGCAAGGTCGAAAGGTCTTCTGTAATAAACACGCTGTGAAAAAAGTTATTTAGAATTGTTGCCATACCATTGCAGTCGCTAACGTTATTATTATCTTTTATGGACCCAATTTTTTCTTTGACAGTTTTTTATTACGAATGTATTGAAAAAACTTTTAAGGATTTGTTGTTCGCTTGTCTTGATATGCATATTTTAAGTTTGCGTTTCGACTTCCTTATCTTTTTCTCACATCATCGTTTGGTTGTAATATAACGCCTGTAATCGTTATCAGATTTAGTTTGTTTATATTTAGTAGCATGTAGGCTCTTTTTCCTGGCGATGATGTGTTTTATAGTGTTCGTCATCCATTGATGATTTTTTGTGCTATTGATCCGTTTTCTTACTTGAGGAATCCATTTACTTTCTGTTTCGAGAAGAATGTCAGTGAAAGCTGAGCACATCTGTTCTCTCTTTATTTGCAAAGACTATTTGACAATATATTCTTTGTAATTCAAATTTAAGCCCTGGTATGTTACCTTTATTATAGTTTGGAACTAAAAGCGCATTTTCCTTCATATTTACCTCACAATTAATACTACGTCGTATAATTTTATGATCGCTGTTTGCTAAGACCTCACCCACTTTACAAGTCGGTGTCAGAAGCTAAGACGATGTCTAAGATGTTATTGTCTAGTGTGGGTTCTCTTACAAACTGAGACAAGTATAGCTTTTTCAAAATTTTGAGTAGTCTGGATCCACTTAATATGTGGTAGGTTAATATCTCCACATATCATGGACGTCTTTGTTTTCAGTATTGTTTCTAGTTCGTTATATAACATTTCGTCATTATCAGGCGTCATTTTAGGAGGTCGATAGATAGTTGGGACTATTATGTGTTTTTTATTTACTTTCAGTTTTACATATACCAATTCATAGGCTGTTCTGTTTTCTTTGTTGATTTCAATAGCACTTATGCTATTTCTTATATACATTATTACTCCACCTCCTCTTTTATTTACTCTACAATTAGGGAACATATTGTAGCCAGGAATATTAGCTTCGGAGATTAAGTGTTTGTCATAGATGTTTAGCCATGTCTCGGTGATACTAATAATATCAGGATTTTCTGACCTTGCATAAGCTATGAGTTAATCTCTTTTTTTTTTTTATTATGTTTCCAGCTTTCGTATAAAATAAAGTTAGGCCTTTCAAGGTTTTCAGATGCTTTTTAGCTGGTCCGATACGCGATTCGCTTAGTGAAAATCCTCCTCTTGTGTTTCTTGCGCGTTTGTCACTGGCACCGATGACGGTTCTCCCGTCTCTTCCTGCCTATCTACGTTGGATAGTTCCTCTGTTTCGGGAGCTGTATGGTCGTTGTCAATTACATTAGCAACTACCTCGTCACTGGCTACGCTATCTGTGTCCTCCTTAGCTGTGCTCCCTTGTCCTATCTTTTGGGGGCGAGGTATGTCAGCTAAACACTCACCTTAAACTCTACCTAACCTCGCCTTCCCCACACAGATAAGATGTAAGCCATCACGAACATACAAGGTTCTGCCCGAACAGAAGTGGTGCCACAAATCAAAGAAATACATTCCTTCCTGCCTAGTGAGCGCCTCTACCTGTCGATTTACAACTGACATTTTCTTAAACATGGCAGGTCCAATCATCATATCGGGGAATGATGCCACACACTGCTACCTTGCGTCTCCTATCAGCAAATTCCTTCATCATGTCCCGATATTTATTTACAATGTCAGTTGCAGTGTCACGGTGGTCATTCGTGCCGACAATTGTATTTCTATCATTTCTAACAGTCTGAAAGCCGTCATTTGTATCTGCTGAATCATCTACCCTGCTCTCTTCCTGATTTACATTAGTGACTTTGACACCCTTACCAACCTACACTAATTTCCTGACCTCATGTAGTTCGTCTTTCAGACGTGTCACTTCATCTTTCGGTTCCTTGACTTCAGCCAATGCATTTGCCTGTGAGTTGCAAAATAGAGAACAGAGTTGAGAATTTTGCTCAAGAAACAACTCAAGAACGAAGGCATTTCCACAGCTAGAACACGTGTAACGGGTAGCCTTTGGCATTATGAAAACCAAAACAAAACGATACAAAAACAAAGACACTGAAAAACTGTGAACTGATCTGAAATACGCGAGCAATTAAGTGATTAACGGAGGTAGAAAAAGGGTCGAGTGGGCTGCAGGATTAAGGGTTAAGTCAGGTCACGGGTTCCTAGGTCAGCTGGGCGATGCTATTCTGGGAATTTCTAATCAGAAACGAGAAAGTAGTGGTGAGGGTTGAAAAACTTATGGCTAGACACGCATGTAAGGCGACTTACTAGAAAACTGAGGCGAAAAACAATACTGAAAAATAAAACGGATTAAGAAACAAGTAATTATTAGTAACAGACGAACATGAAGGAAAAACAGATAAACCTATCTGGTTAGCGGTTCCTGTAACGGATATGTGTAGCACTGGTGGATGTGTGTAAGGTTGTCTCTTCTATAAGTGACTCTAGATATCTAGAGAGCGGAAGTAGGTTTCAAAAGTACAGAAAAAAAAAAAATTAACGACAACACTTAGCCAATACGGTGGTAAGCACAAGTCCACGTACACACAGGCCAGAACAGAGGTCACAGACAGAGTTGCCACTCTGCGATTTTTCCCAAGATCTTGGGGTTTTGGATGTCATCTTGGGATCTTGAGAATTTTACTTCGAAGGGCTACACATCTTGTGATTTTCGAAATCCCTACTATTTTTTTTAGTTATTTTTTATTCAATTTGACGAAATATTTTACTGCTTTTTAACTATCACAATCGAAGTGGAAAATAAGTTTGGAAGTGGAAAACTCAAGTTTGAAAGGAGAAGGTGGTGGGGTGAGGGTATAGACTGAACCAGCGCCGACAAGTTTGAGAGGAGAGGATGGTGGGGGGAGGTGGTAAGGTGTAGACTGAACATGTACTGTAAGCCAATGGACAGGGGCAGAGCCAGTCTCAATCCTTTTTTTTTCTTTTTTTCTTTTTTGATGTAGGAAGGACACTGGCCAAGGGCAACAAAAATCCAATAAAAAAAAATCCCTACTGAGATGCCAGTCCCATAAAAAGCAGTCAAAGCAGTGGTCAAGGCAGTGGTCAAAAATTGATGAATAAGTGTCTTGAAACCTCCCTCTTGAAGGATTTCAAGTCATAGGAAGGTGGAAATACAGAAGCAGGCAGGGAGTTCCAGAGTTTACCAGAGAAAGGGATGAATGATTGAGAATACTGGTTAACTCTTGCGTTAGAGAGGTGGACAGAATAAGGGTGAGAGAAAGAAGAAAGTCTTGTGGAGCGAGGCCGCGGAAGGAGGGGAGGCATGCAGTTAATAAGATCAGAAGAGCAGTTGGCATGAAAATAGCAGTAGAAGACAGCTAGAGATGCAACACTGCGGCAGTGAGAGAGAGGCTGAAGACAGTTAGAGAAGAGGAGTTGATGAGACGAAAAGCTTTTGATTCCACCCTGTCTAGAAGAGCAGTATGAGTGGAACTCCCCCAGACATGTGAAGCATACTCCATACATGGACAGATAAGGCCCTTGTGCAGCTGGGGGTATGAGAAAAACTGGTGGAGACGTCTCAGAACACCTAACTTCATAGAAGCTGTTTTAGCTAGAGATGAGATGTGAAGTTTCCAGTTCAGATTATAAGTAAAGGACACACCGAGGATGTTCAGTGTAGAAGAGGGGGACAGTTGAGTGTCATTGAAGAAGAGTGGATAGTTGTTTGGAAGGTTGTGTCGAGTTGATAGATGGAGGAATTGAGTTTTTGAGGCATTGGACAATACCAAGTTTGCTCTGCCCCAATCAGAAATTTTAGAAAGATCAGAAGTCAAGCGTTCTGTGGCTTCCTTGCGTGATATGTTTACCTCCTGAAGAGTTGGACGTCTATGAAAAGACGTGGAGAAGTGCAGAGTGGTATCATCAGCGCAGGAGTGGATAGGACAAGAAGTTTGGTTTAGAAGATCATTAATGAATAATAAGAAGAAAGTGGATGACAGGACAAAACCCTGAGGAACACCACTGTTAATAGATTTAGAAGAACAGTGACCGTCTACCACAACAGCAATAGAACGGTCAGAAAGGAAACTTGAGATGAAGTTACAAAGAGAAGGACAAAAGCCGAAGGAAGGTAGTTTGGAAGTCAAAGCATTGTGCCAGACTCTATCAAAAGCTTTCGATATGTCCAAGGCAACAGCAAAAGTTTCACCAAAATCTCTAAAAGAGGATGACCAAGACTTAGTAAGGGAAGCCAAAAGATCACCAGTAAAGCGGCCTTGACAGAATCCATACTGGCGATCAGATAGAAGGTTGTGAAGTGATAGATGTTTAAGAATCTTCCTGTTGAGGATAGATTTAAAAACTTTAGATAGACAGGAAATTAAAGCAATAGAATGGTAGTTTGAGAGATTAGAACTGTTAACCTTTTTTGGAACAGGTTGAATGTAGGCAAACTTCCAGCAAGAAGGAAAGGTAGATGTTGACAGACAGAGCTGAAAGAGTTTGACTAGGCAAGGTGCAAGCACAGAGGCACAGTTTCGGAGAACAATAAGAGGGACCCCATTAGGTCCATAAGCCTTCCCAGGGTTTAGGCCAGCGAAGGCATGGAAAACATCATTGCAAAGAATTTTGATAGTTGGCAAGAAGTAGTCAGAGGGTGGAGTAGAGGGAAGAACAAGCCCAGAATCGTCCAAGGTAGTGTTTTTAGCAAAGGTTTGAGCGAAGAGTTCAGCTTTAGAAATATATGTGATAGCAGTGGTGCCATCTGGTTGAAACAGAGGAGGGAAAGAAGAAGAGGCAAAGTTATTGGAGATATTTTTGGCTAGATGCCAGAAGTCACGAGGGGAGTTAGATCTTGAAAGGTTTTGACACTTTCTGTTAATTAAGGAGTTTTTGGCTAGTTGGAGAACAGACTTGGCATGGTTCCTGGCAGAAATATAAAGTGCATGAGGTTCTGGTGATTCTGGTGTTATGCGCTCAGCACACAAAGATGGGTCTATGACATGGAAGCAGTAGTCATTCCAATGAAAATCAGCAAAATACCTCCTTAGGTCCCTCCAACTAGCAGAGGCAAAACGCCAGAGGCACCCTCGCTTAGGGGATCCTGAGGAGGGATTGGAGCGATAGGACAAGATACAGATATGAGATTGTGATCGGAGGAGCCCAACAGAGAAGAAACGGCGACAGCATAAGCAGAAGGATTAGAGGTCAGGATAAGGTCAAAAATGTTGGGCGTATCTCCAAGACGGTCAGGAATACGAGTAGGGTGTTGCACCAATTGCTCTAGGTCGTGGAGGATAGCAAAGGCTAGTTCACCAGGATGGTCAGTGAAGGGAGAGGAAAGCCAAAGCTGGTAGTGAACATTGAAGTCTCCAAGAATGGAGATCTTTGCAAAAGGGAAGAGGGTCAGAATGTGCTCCACTTTGGAAGTTAAGTAGTCAAAGAATTTCTTATAGTTAGAGGAGTTAGGTGAGAGGTATACAGCATAGATAAATTTAGTTTGAGAGTGATTCTGTAGTCGTGGCCAGATGGTGGAAAACTCGGAAGATTCAAGAGCGTCGTCACAAGAGCAGGTTAAGTCATTGCGCACATAAAGGCAGCATCCAGCTTTGGATCGAAAATGAGGATAGAGAAAGTAGGAGGGAACAGAAAAGGGTCTACTGTTAATTGCTTCAGACACCTGAGTTTCAGTGAGGAAAAGAAGATGAGGTTTAGAAGAGGAGAGGTGGTGTTCTACAGATTGAAAATTAGATTTTAGACCGCGAATGTTGCAGAAGTTAATGAAGAAAAAGTTGAGGGGAGTGTCAAGACACTTAGGGTCGTCGACAGAAAGGTAGTCCGACCTGGGGACATTTAAGGTAGGCGCACACTTGTTCGCATCGTACGGACGGCACGCATCGTACGCATCGGATTTTAGTATTCTTTACATTATTTCAAATGGGTCTGCGCGCATTTGACCACGTCGTACGCATCGGACATCGGCAATACCGACGAGGATCCCCGAAAGAGCATTCAATCCGATGCGTACGAGCGATGCGGATGGCCTCTACGGCATTTGCCGGCAAATGTGCGACCCCATCGTTAGTTGCAGCCAGAGCGCCGTCGCGGTCGGATGCAAACCTTCTTCGGTATTTATTTTATTTTTTTCTGTTTGCATAGCTATGCTTTGCTTATACATAATATATAATGTTATATTAACTCACTGACTGTTTTTAGATATGTTCCTAAATTTTTATCCTATCTACCTTGACATCATCTTCCATCAAATCAGGGAACAATGTATGAAATTCTCCAAATTCCAGCCTTTTCCTGTTTATGTTGTGAATCCATGTTTTCCTTTTTTTAACTTTCTGTTCTTCTTCTTGTGCCAGCAAACAGCTAACCACTACAATTTCTTCCTCTTCACTATCACTGTTCAACATTTTCACAACTTTATACACTAGAAAAATATGGAGTATGTCCTTCCAGAGAGAGCTCAGCTTCACAACTGCGGGTGGTGAATGGTCCAATGCCGACAATGTACGCAAGAAAATCCGATCCGTCCGATGCGTGCCGTCCGTACGATGCGGACCAATGTGCGCTGACCCCAAAAACAATCCGATGAGTACGATGCGTGACGTCCGTACGATGCGAACAAGTGTGCGCCTACCTTTATGGTCCCCTCCCCAGATGGGGACTCAGAGACTGGTGTAGGAGTCGCCATGATGCTTTTAAAATTTTTGAGTGAAGGATGTGTGTGTTTAATTAGGAGCTTGTAGTTTTGTGTGGAGGAAGAGAGTTGCCTTTAGAGGGCAGGCTGTGACTGCCCCCTTGTGTTGTGAGACACAAAGGGAAACGTTCAGGTCACAGCTTGGCTTAATGATAAGTTCACAGCATCCCCTAAAAAGTGCTTTAGACTTCACTGGGAGTAATTATCGTTTCGGCAGGTGTCTACTACCTCCTTCTACCACAGGCGCGGAAGCGTGTGTCGTGTGACTCGTTGTTTAATTAAAGTTAACGATGAGCGGCTAGAGTAGGCAAGAGAACCTGGTGGAAGTGGTAATACTCCACCTCGAAAAAAAAAAAAATCAAAGGGTTGTATTAACAATCATTTAACAGTCAGTGGCTAGAAGACCCGGAACTGAAGGACTGGATAAAACCAGACCCTTTGGACAAGTATGGGGTACTATGTGGTGTATGTGAATGGAAGCTAAAAAACTGCAATATGTCTGCCCTGCTGAAGCACAAGGCTTCTGCAAAGCATGTGAAATGTTTTGAAGCTATGAAACGCATGTCAACATTCAACAGTTTTTCAAGAAGCCTACAGAATCAGAAAAGTTTCAAGATAAGGTAGCAAAGGCAGAGCTGCTTCTAGATAGGTACTGTATGTTGCAAAACATGATGTTCCTTTGTTCAATTAGATCACTTGATGGATGTAATAAAATGTTCCCTGACTGTGAGGTTGCTCAAGGCATGAATATAAAAAAAAAAAAAAAAAAAACTAAACTAAAGCTTCCTACATATCACAGGATGGGATTGCATGGGAAGAGAGAGAGAAAACAAATTTTCTCTTATTATTGATGAATGTATTAATCTATCAGTTTCACAAGTCCTGGCAGTGATGGTAAGGTTTTATGAAGGTTTACCTTCATGGTTGAAATCTTTCCTCAAGGACCTTTGCAGTTACTTTGCTCGCAGCAGCAAACGTCAGCACATCTTCCAGATGATCCAAGATGTTGCTCAGACTCCAAAATATAAAATACTCAGGTTGGCAGAAACACGGTGGCCGTCGAGGGGTGCCCTTGTGCGGAGAATATTAGAGCAGTGGGAGCCCTTACGTTTTATTTATTTTTTTTCAAGGGGAATCCAGAACTGATAAAGTTGCTGGAGCTGCTCATATACACAAAACGATGACCGCTCCGGGTACAAAACACATGTTGCTCTTCCTCAATTATATTCTGAGCGAAGTATACAAAATGAATACTGAATTCCAGTCTCAGTACTTTCGGCTCTCAACTCTGTACTCTACAATATCTAATGAATATCGAAGCATTTTAGCATTGTTTGTGAAAGAAGAAGTACTTGAGGAACAAAGGCTCAGGAACATTGATGTCCATAATACTGCAGTACACAAAAGAGTTCATGATGTTGACCTTGGTGGCAGGTGTGAGTCCATGTTCATTAAAGAACCACTGGGAGAAAACGAAGAAAGGTTTCGTCGTGACTGTCAGAAGTTCCTTGTGGAGCTCTGTGCTCAAATGCGCAAAAGATTTATTTTTGATGAAGACGGTATTCTTCCCATGTTACGAGTACTTGACCCCAAAGAGGCTCTTTCCCCTCAAAGAAGCTTACGCTCTATTTCAAAATTGGCAGTTAATTTTCCAACAGTAATGAAAGAGGAAGACTTAGACTGCAGGATGAATGAAAAGATTTGCTATATTTCAAGGAATCACTGAAAAACATGAGTGACTCTGCAACTACTTTTTGGCTTGAACTGCCATCAGTTAAAGACGGCAACAACCACCCAAAATTTAGCCTCCTTTCAAAGTTCATGTGCTGCCTCCTGGCCCTCCCCCATTCGTCTGGATGTGTTGACAGAATTTTCTCTCAACTGAACATAATCAAAAAGAGAACAAACAGACTGCATGTGTCAATTGTTGCAAACCGTCTTCTAGCCAAACAAACAATTGCACGAAAAAATGGAGCATGCGATAAGTGAGAGCCCTCAACATCATTGATAGAAGATGTTAAAAGTGGGCAGTGCCACCGGCGCTACAGCGACAAAGAAGCAGCTAGGTAGCAGGGACAAGTGGCAGGTCTGTACCCTGATGATCCAGAGGCACCTGGTGGTGAGGAAGATCCTTTTTGTGTCTTTCTGCTATAATTAATCAAATTCGAGATGAGTTTTACACTTCATTTCATTTTTTTTAATACTGATTGACATTTATTGTAAACCTTGGGATATTTTGGCCAATCTTGGGATTTTTCGAGGATCAATCTGGGGAATTATGAAATTTTAGAGTGGCAACACTGGTCACAGAGCAAGTCCACACGGGAGGACGTCAGCCAGGCGACTGGAGGAGGAGGAGGAAGAGGAAGAGGAGAAGGGGGAAATGTAGGGAACCATATCTCTCTCTCTCTCTCTCTCTCTCTCTCTCTCTAACACACACTTTTTCCCTTCATTTTATCTCCAGATTGTTCTACATCCTAATCCGTCACTAAGCCACTCCACTCTCACCGTCACATCTCTATCTCTCTTCTTTTTTTTTTAATTAATACATTCAAAAGTACATAATTATTTACAAGGGAAGAGATAGATTTTACAGGTTAAAGGGGGTAGTGTGAGTAACAACGATCTTCAAAACTTAACCAAATGTCAAATGTCCAGCACTTGTGTCACTCCACTCTAAACCAAACATGCGTTAACACCTTATATTTCTGAGCCCCACACATGGCAACACTCAGGTCGTCCGGGCACATATTTGAAGCTAGAAAATTGTTCCACTACTTCACGTACGTTTGTGTGAACTGTCTTCGGTGATGGGACGTGTGTGAGCGTGGTGTGACCAGGGCAGCTGCGGCTGTATTTACGGCCCTGGTGTTTAAGCAAACTCGGCGAGGCACCTAGCTGAGTGGCTGCAAGTGAAACACTCTCTCCTGTGTCACACTGTAGAATATGGTCAGGCTTGCCACATCCCCGGCCTGACCAACGGACTGGTCCGTTGGTCAGGCTGGCCATCCCAGATGATTCTCTCCGCCCTTCGCTGGACCTCGTCAAGCAAAGCGAGATGCGAGAGGGCTGCACCGCCCCAGGCAAAACAAGAGTACTCCAGCAAGGAGCGGACTTGGGCCTTGTGCAGCACTTGGCAGCCCCTGCTATCAAGGAGTCAGGAGATCCTCCTGAGGGAGGCTAATTTTCCTGCCGCTGTCCTAGCGAGCTGCGCCCTGAAACTGTGCGCCCTAAAGGTCAGCTTACTGTCATAAGTGACCCTCAGGATCTTCATTTCTCGTGAGGCGCTGTGCAGAGATGTCCTCCAGGACATTCCCACCGCAGACAGTATGGAGACTGGGTTTGCCGCCTCAGACCTGCTTGTGCACAGGGATGACGAGGCTGGCCTTCCATAATCGTGGCACAGTGTTGTGCAGCAAGATAGCCTTGGATATCCTGGTGAGAGGCCGAACCAGCCCTTCAGAATATCGCTGCAGAATACGGGAGTTCATTCCGTCAGGTCCTACAGCTTTCGTCTCCTCTAGTGCAGAGAGGGCAGCTCGCACTTCTACTTCGTTCGTTGTGAACGAAGCCAGCCTGACCCCTGCCAGCACAAAGAGTAAGGAAAGAGACCTGGAGGGGTCAGGGACGATAATTTTTGAGAGAAATTTCGGACTACCAGGTTCACCTTCTCCTGAGTTGAAGTGGCTGTGCTGCCGTCCTCCCTCAGGAGGGGAGGAATGGTGGGCTTGTCCACCTCCCCTTGGCTGTCCTTGACAAGGCCCCACCACTGCTTGGAGCCGACTTGGCCGCCCCTCAGTTTCCTTTTCTTATTTTCCTTCCATTGGTCTTGGGCCTAGACCTGGGTGTGTTCTATGCTAGGTGCTGCTACCCTGTGATGCTCCCTGTTACTCCTTATAGGGTGGCGCGGAGGAAGGAACGAAGGTACACACACTAATATATACCTAGATAAAAAAAAAAAATAAATAAATAAATAAATAAATAAATAAAATAATAATAATAATAATAATAATAATAATAATAATAATAATAATAATAATAATAATGATAATAATAATAATAAAGAAAAATAACAGTAATGGATAATGTTTAAATCACTAACATTAAATCAGTAGCCCTACATTATGATTAAATTAGATTAGATGCAAATTATGTTTTATAACTTCACAACATGCTCTTAGCCTTCCAGAAGTTGTTCTGAAATACCAGTTGGTAAGTAAATGAATAAACAGGTATGGTAGACTGCAATAAAGACTGGGTTGCTCTCCAAGGAACACTAACAATAAATCTACCGCCCTACGTATCGCTCTTACTAGCATTTGCTTCGTGACTTTTGACGTACCCAAGAGTTCAGCGATCCCCATCACTGACCTCTGACTTTACATAAAAATAAATAAATGAATAAACTACCTAGATCTTGGACGTCCGGATATGCCTGAGGGGCGTGTTCTACGAGAGAGAGAGAGAGAGAGAGAGAGAGAGAGAGAGAGAGAGAGAGAGAGAGAGAGAGAGAGAGAGAGAGAGAGAGAGAGAGAGAGAGAGAGAGAGAGAGAGAGAGAGAGAGAGAGAGAGAGAGAGAGAGAGAGAGAGAAATGCATGGATAATCTGACTTGACCTAAACGCCAACTTAACAAACCTCTCATTGAGAAGCAATTTTATAACTTGAAAATAAAGCCTTATTAATATCAAAATGAGTGATGTACTACCAAAAGTTATATTTAATCGTTTGAAAAACACTAATATATATATAATATATATATATATATATATATATATATATATATATATATATATATATATATATATATATATATATATATATATATATATATATATATATTCTTTATAATATTTAATTGAAAAAATGTTGATTTTTTTTTAAATTAATTAATTATTTGTTTTTATTCCTTTTCACTACTTCATTACACAGGTACAGACTGTCTGGTGGGGAGCAGCAATGGTTATGATGATTTCAGGAATCAGTGTGGCTGTCATCATGTGCTTGCTGCCAGAGACTAACAACGTTGCATTGCCTGACACCCTGCAAGATCTAAAAGAGTTGATGAATAAAAAAAAAAAGCAAACACGACTGATAACTACATCTAATCAAGTCTGATTTCCTTTTATGCATTTTTTGTGCATATTCCTCTTACATAACCACCTACATTTTCATTTTTTTTCTTCGCAGTGTTTTCCCTTTCTCTTTCTTTGTAAAAAGTATATACTTCTTGCACTATCAAAATTGCAAGTATGTGCATAAGTCACTCACCCTGCATTATCTAATTTAATAAACACGACAAAATCTAAGAAACAAAATCAGAGAAAAATTTCTTTTATATATATATATATATATATATATATATATATATATATATATATATATATATATATATATATATATATATATATATATATATATATATATATATATATATATATATATATATATATATATATATATATATATATATATATATATATATATATATGACTGAGCATAGAGAAAAGAAGCCCTAACCTATACAATGTAAGCAAGTATATGAATACCTGAATAACTGACTGAATAACCAACGCTGATCTGGCAGAAAAAAAAAAAAAACAATCTGACCATACATTTAGAAACGGGGGCCAAATGTAAGACAAACTTATGTAGATGACATAATAAATTCGTCCATCGATGCCGTCTTTCTTTCTTTCTTATTTTTTTAGACCATGAAACTTTTATTATTATTATCATTATTATTATTATTATTATTATTATTATTATTATTATTATCATTATTATCATTTTTATTATTTACTTAGTTTTTTATTTTTATTTATTTATTTTTTTTTTAAGTAAGAGGGCCACTAGCCAAGACCAATCAAAATTTGAAAGAAAAGGCCCACTTGAGTACTAGTATCCAAGGTGAAGTCAAATGGGACAGTATTGCGCAGCGAAGCCGCTGGAGGAGGGGAGGGATGCATTTAGCAAGATCATTAAAGCAGCTAGCGCGAAAATAGCGGTAGAAAATAAAAGATGCAACATTGCTGCGATGAGAGATAGGCTGAAGACAGTCAGTTAGAAGAAAGGAGATGATAAGACGAAATGCTATTGAGTTCCACCCTGTCTGAAAGAGTGCTATGCGTGGAACTTCCCCATATATGAGGAAAGTACTCCATACATGGACAAATAAAAACCCTGCACAGTATTAGCAGCATGGGGGAAGATGAAAAAAAAAAAATAGCAGAGACGACTCAGAACACCTAACATTATATAAGCTGTTTTAGCTAGAGATGAGATGTGACATCCCCAGTTTAGATTATTAGTAAAGGGCAGACCGAGGATGTGCAAAGTAGAAGAGGTGGATAATTGAGTGTCATTGAAGAACAAGGAAGAGTTATCCGGAAGGTTGCATGGAGATGATAGATGGAGTTTTTGAGGCATTGGAAAATATTAGGTTTATTTTGCTGTCACGTCGTGGAGTATGGGGATAAGGGGGTTTCGGGGCCTGACGAACGTATCTGTGGGCAACGATGTCAGTCTTTGACGCCGAAATCTCGCGCCAGGTCTTACACAATTGCCACCGCACATCGCAGGAACTAGTCCTCCACCTAACTATAACACATAATATTGCAATATCCTTAATAGTTTATCACCCTTCCATATTCAGAAATTATTCTTGACCATTTTTGTTACTGGTCCCGCGTACTCCCGGATTCAAATTTTTGGATCTAAATATTAAGAAAGAAATTCTCTCAAAATACATAATATTATCAGTTCTGACATATTTTCCCTTAATCTAAAATATTTTGTGATTGGGTTATTTCATGTCACAGGCCCAGCAGAAACTGGGTATATAGTTATTTTACAGTTGCCTTGTAAACCAAGGAATATGACTCCGCCTGCCTTCCTCATCTCCATTTATTAACAGGTAATTTAATGATTTGTAGTTAACAATTTCATTTATTTTTTTTCTTGTTCTAAGGCTTTATTGATTGCAAAACTGTATGCAAGGCTTTATCTACGTTACCAAGAAATAAATTTTTATATTAAAGACATCTTTTATACCATAAATAAATAAATAAATAAATAAATATATATATATATATATATATATATATATATATATATATATATATATATATATATATATATATATATATATATATATATATATATATATATATATATATATATATATATATATATATATACATTTCACGAGATTGTTATTATTTGTATGGTGTTCTCTTCAATTTTCCCTTCCTATTTGCTATTTTGTCCCATTGTATGGCTGTACCCTTGGGGTTTTGAAAAATCACAAGTACAAAATATACCCTAATCTAAACATATCATATGATATATATATATATATATATATATATATATATATATATATATATATATATATATATATATATATATATATATATATATATATATATATATATATATATATATATATATATATATATATATATAGTACAAAAGAAATAACTATATGAAAAATATCAAACATATCAGTTATAACACGTCAAAAAAACAGAAAATATAATTCAGTGCGGGTGGTGTGGTGTCTGATAATCCATTCTACTTACTCTCTTATCCTTTTTTTTTTTTACCTCTCACTTTCTCTTTTCTCTCTTTTTAATATTCTTCATTTTAGACCTCATCTGAGGTTCTTGTGTTCGGCCGGAACACGTCCCCCGAGATTCAGTAATCTGTCTCCCATCATCCCTCTCTTTATATTAAGTACAGCCCTCTCACTCGAGAAAGAACCGGCTCTCTCGGGATGGACATTTGGCTCTGTGAGATCCTTAACGTAACATCCCAAAAATACGATGATGAATAAATCCAGCCTTACACCCAAAAATAAATACAAATCAATCATCCATAAACAGGAAAAATACAGTTAACCAAATAGTCTTCTTCCACCGGGCAATCTCTCAGAATTTTGGCCTAGCGATCTACCCGTCCTGACGACGCAGTCACTCCTATACCTTCGAGATGTAATGTTTGGGACTTGGGGTCTTCCTCAGTAAAAGACAAGGATTGTTTTTTGTAATCGTGTTACGATCATTTCTTTTCCTTTCTTTTTTGCAATTTCTCGCTAACTTAATTAACTTAACATAAAGGTAATTTTAGAAGTGCAGGGAGCCCATGTAAGCTAAATAATTTTTTGGGGAGCAGCAGTGATAATTGGGTGGTAGATATTAATTCTAGATGTACATAGTATTAACTATGTACTGAGAGTAACTAATATTTAGCAAAACACAGTTACGACATCCATTTTTTAATGATAATGAGCTAAACATAAGGAAACTCTCTCTCTCTCTCTCTCTCTCTCTCTCTCTCTCTCTCTCTCTCTCTCTCTCTCTCTCTCTCTCTCTCTCTATATATATATATATATATATATATATATATTTTTTTTTTTTTTAATACTTTGAGGAGTTGAGTGAAGGTATAGTACAACACAAATGAATAATATCTGAGAGTGACTTTGTAATCGAGGCCAGACGATAGAAAATTCAGGACATTCAAGAACGAGGGCATGACAGCATGTTAAGTTATTCCTCACAGAGACACAACATCCAATTTTGGATTAATAATTAAGGACAGAGAAAGTAAGAGGGAACAGAGAAGGGGTTAATTGCAGTTGACTCAGATACCTGCGTTTCAGTAAAGAAAAGAAAATGTTAATAGAGGAGTGACGGTTCTCCACAAATTTAAAATTAGATCAAAGGTCGCGAATTAGGCCTAGGTCACGTTCAATTATAATATTGATGCTAATAATAATAATGGGAATAATAACAATAATAATAATAATAATAATAATAATAATAATAATAATAATAATAATAATAATAATAATAATTATGATATTCAAAATAATAATAAAATAATAATAATAATCAGGCAATAATCATATTATTTTTATTATTGTTATTATTATCAAAAATAATAATAATGATATTAATAATTATTATTATTCTTGTTATTACCATAATTTTAAGGAGCCTCGTCTCACTCGCGCACTGTGCTATACTGGTAGGTAAGCGCCCTTTCTTAGAAAATGGGGTTTATAAGGACGCGCCACATACTACCGAAAAAAAAAAAAAAAACATCTAGATTATTCTATACTGCAACCAGCTATGAAGAAAATGAAGATGTGAACCACATCTGTGCAAAAGGCAGGAATATGTACCGCTTTTTTTTTTTTTTTTTTTTTGCGCTCTCTTGGTTTTGTCGGTGTTTAGTTCAATCTTCTGCTTTCTTCTAGGATCGTTCGTGAGTTACTTTTTTTGCCTCCATGGAGGTGCTTCTTTCTGGGTACGCTCTTTCTTATCCTTACTTTTTTTTTTTTTTTATGGGAAGGGGGAGTAATGATGTTTACCACATTAGCCAGTTGGCAGTTGACTGGTAGGGGGAGCCCGGCTGCACTGTTTTCCTCTCACCATTTTCTCCCTCAGGTCTCAAAGGACCTGTGAAATAAAGGCCTTAAGTGATAAAATACAGAAAAAAAAAGTTAAGTTTCTTCGTCTTTCTGTCAATTGCTTTCCTTAGCTTTCCTAAGATCTTGCTGCGAGGGACAGGTGTGCGTTTTTAGTGTGGAGGGACAGCGTTTCCGTCTACTCTTTCCGAACGTGTTTTTTTTTTCACAGCTGCAGTTTCGTTTTGCCAAAGCTGTGGTGCTGTGCTTTGTTTAAGGTCTGAGTTGGAGTTAAATGTTACTTCATCATTTCTTCTAATTTCCCCATGTCACTCCCCTCAGTTTCTCTTTTGAGAGAGTCATGGAATGGAGTCCTTCTCTGCCTGCTGTGCCCGAAGATGACGTGGCTCCTCCTTGACTCCTTTTCCTTGGCTCTCTTTTGGTCAGCAGAGTTTTCCCACGACTCTCACTGTGGACGTCGTGTTCTTCTAGTGGTTGCCTTGACGCCTCTGGGGTGAACTCAGGATTTCCCTTAGGGGGTTAAGGCAGCCCATAGGGGACCGGATAGAGCCCTTAAGTGACCGGGCCTACCCCATAAGGGATCAGGTCTATTACTTGGGAGGATTATGCCGAGCGCTTAAGAAGTTGTGTATACTTCCTAGGGGGTGCTGGAGAGACCTTTATCCTTCCTCCTCCACATAAAGGATTGGGCGAACTCCTTTTCCTTACAGGGATAGAGGCAGCTACCCCTTAAGCGGTAGAGGATAGGAGTACCACCGCATAAGTAAGGTTACCCCATAAGGGTATCCTAAGGGATAGAGATGCCATTTAAGGGGTGTGGGTGCCCCTTAGGTGACTTTTCGCAGCTGTTTAATATTTTACTCTTCGTTAGTAGTGTTCAGGGCGCTCACTCTGGCCAGGCTGACGATGACCTGTGGTTGCCCACCTCCCTCATAGTTACATAGCTACAGGTTTTCCTGAAGCTGACTCTGACCCTTGAGGATAACTCTTAGGCGTTACCTTGTTGTGTTGTTACTTAACTCTCCATCATCCTCGCTTTCATTGGTGTTTTATTAGTTTGCAAGCCAGGAGGCTTCTACGTTGGAAGAGGACAAGATATCTTGCTTCCAGGAAGAATGCTAGAATGCTGGGTTCTCTTTAGACGGACAGAAACATTGTACAATCCACGCTACTCGTGTTCAGGGAGGCAATTAGAACGTAGAACTATGGCACCTGCTCTTCGAAGGAGGAGGCTATTCGTTGTGCCTCCAGCCCCTGATGAGGCCCATCAACGTACCCTACTAATGCAGAACTGGTCCTCAGCTCGAAAGGCCTGCACTAGGTCAAATATCTACGGGACTTAGCACGACAAATAGATGACAGCGGCTTTACATCTCGCCCACAGAGGTAGTCTTCCTTCTTGTCTTCAAAAGGACCTACCTCCCAGGCCTCTATTTCTTCCTCTACTGCTCCTGGTATGCAGTTTATCTGTCCCAAACCACTCCTGGGCGTTCCTCTAGGCATTCGGCTTCTGGACATTCGTCTCACCATGTCCTGGTCACACTTGCCAGCCTGCCTTCTCCCTAGACGACGCAACGGACTACTTCTTCGGAAGATTTCATGGACTTCTTCCAGGAGTTTAAGGACTTTGTGCACAGTGAAGCAGGATAGGAAAAGAAGAGATCCTCGTCGATCTCTTTTATCTGTTTCTTCGTAGACTGGCACTCGAGGATCTGGTATTTCCCCTCATTCGGAGTCTCTTCTTTGACCACCTCAGCCAATGGGGTTGGTTTTCCAGAATCAGCCCCCTCCTGCTTGTCCTCCTGTCAGTCCTTAGCTTGCTCAATGTGTAACAATTGGCTTGGTCTTCGACTGGGTTGATGTCCCTTCCTCATAGCCTGTCATATACTGCAAAGGCAAACCTCGTGATGCAGACGAAACCTGGGTCCAGCCACGATTAAGGCAAGATGAGGTTTTCAAGTACCGTTGGGTCCCCCTTACTAAGAGGGACTCGCTCCTCATTTTCAATCGTCTCTACTAATCTTGTATTGGATGATATGAACACGCTATCGGCGGCTCCTTTTTTTTACTTCTCGTCTACTCCTCGTCTTCTGCAGTTGTTGCTACGGTGCCCATCGACAAGAAGATGGTCACAATGCATGGTCAGAGATTTGTTAATTAAAAGAAACTTAATTTGGACCCCAAGATCTTGTGGTACAATGCCGTGGCACGAGTGGATTCTCGCTCTTCACCCTTTCTTCTCCAACACTGATTCTCTGGACCCAAGGATTCCTGCCTTTATTCTTGCATTTTTCTCCCTCCTCTTCTTATTCATTGGCATAGAATGTTAATGTAATTTACAATGTCGAAGGTGCGTGATGACACGCAAGGCAATGGCGTACTTACCCGGGGTCCTCAAGATGAAATGCTTGTCAGCTTGTTCCATTCTTGGAGATGAGTCTTCGACGACCGACTGGGTTGAGAAGTGATGGCGAAGTGACGCTTATCCGTCAGCATTTAACTCATATTGACCCCATTCCCCCATCCCCTCTTTTCCCATCTAGCTTATTACTGCTTTCAGATGTTATAACAACTCGCTCAGCTGCCAGCCGGATAAAAGGTAGGCATACAATGTGGCATTTTACGAAATATTACGTAAGCCATACGAGTAATTTTTTTTGTCATAATATAGATATTGATGCTTTTTGAAGGTGGCGTGAATAATACGCATTGCACTTTTTGATGTATACCAACTCAGTAGAAGGCAAAAGAACATGCAATAAATGCCACACACAGGGGAGTTCAACCCCTGAAGTCAATAATTTAATGTGCTAATTTTCATATGTGGATAAGTTTGCATAAAATGATGTAAGACTGCGGGATTGTATTTGGGATGAAAGTTATAGCTATCGTAATAGCCTATGGTCTGACTTTGAAAATTAAGATAAACAGTAATCCACTGACCCATGGTCTTCGACCCACTCAATGTATTTAGAATGAAAACGCATGGCTTCGCCTGTTTTCTGGCAAGATCTATTAGGTCTGTCACACGACGTTGGTCATGACAGCCTAAAAAATAAACTCGATCGCCCAAGATGCCTGCTAGACCGGCTTGTATTTCACATGCATTCATAACGGCTTATGCGCGTACAATGCAGCGAACGTGACGATAATGATCAATTTCTATGACGCCAGTAGTATCGGCGAAAAACATGATGACGCGGTTGTGATTACGTCAATTAGAAAAAGACAGATTAATTCTTAGATTTCCTGATTTATCCAGAGGGATGGCATTGTGCACGTCCTCCGTCACAAAGTTAAAGAAGCTTGTCCAATCCTAGTGATTCAAGATTCGTGTAAAATAATTTCGATGTGTGATGCGGGAAAGAGCTACGAACGAAAAGAGCTACGAAAATATATACCATTCTTATCAATTACGCCTTGTAAGCTGTCCATATCAACTATTGCCATGGTCAAATTTTGAAGTATGATTTGCGCGAAAGGTAATTCGGCAATCAAAAACGTTTGATTGGCGCCTAACACATACGTCTTATTGAGTGTCCTATTGAAAGAGTATTGCATTGGATTTAGAGTCAAGGAGATATTTAACGATTCTAAGGCGAGGTGACGTGACGAGGTCAACCCATAACTTAGCCATCTCGAGCTTAAATTTGAAACTGCTGGCGTCCTGGTGTGAATTAAGAATCCATGTTTTGTTAGCCAATTCTAATCGAATTCTCACATCGACAGAGTCAAGTAGGTAAGCGTCCAGACTTGATATATCCGAAAACAAAGGCGCAGTCATCGAAAGGCCGTGCGTTCGACAATCATTTATCATTTGTTTCTCGTCTTTATTCCCACCCGTGAAACAGTCTTCATCAAATTTATTGATTATGCCTTTTGATCCATCATAATCGCGGTGGTAGAAGGCGACGCGACCGATAGAATAGATTTTATCCTGAGGGATTGTTGTAATCATTTTAATGAAGGCGTGATAGCTAAACAAAGAGGATTACTCCACAAGCTGTTCGCGGAAGATTTGTATTATTCAAGCCATTACTACAGACGACATGATCGTCCTCATCTAGTGGCGAGTCATCCGCCTTCGCCACACTAACTCACAATTCTAGAGACAGCGTTGATAGATCCAAAAATTGTCCTGGATTGCCAGGCAATGTAAGGGTCGTTAATCCTCGCATGATTATTAGCATTAGCGTCTAAATTAACGGGTAATACGTCCAACTTTCGCCTTTCAATGTAAGGGTCGTTAATTCCCACATGATTATTAGCATTAGCGTCTAAATTAACGGGTAATACATCCAACTTTCGCCTCGCAGCGACTGACGATTCGATGGTATGCAGGCGATTCACCCGCAGGGAATTCTCAGTCACAGCCGTCAGCTCAAGAAGGTGGAGGTCGCTCCCCCCTGTACATCCGGTCTGTAATGAGTCATCTTCGCGACTTAGCTAAATATTGAAGATATCTGCTTTTTAGCAAGTCTTTCTTTTCAGTTGCCTGGTTGGCTGTTTTCTCTTTTTTTTGTTCTGACTCCAACTTTCCTCTTTTTCATTACTCGTCCACCTCAAACTATCCTTTCGCCCACACCATTCACGGCGCGACGCCTCTATTTCTTAATGATTCGCGAAGTCGTTTCTCTTCTAAAACATCTGATAATAAACCTTTTCCCATTTGGAGCGCTTCGGGTACCACAGTGCGCATGAGAAAGGGAATTGCTCTTTTAGCAAAGCCGCTCAACACGGAAAATAGACCGCCACCTCTTCTTGAATGAGGTGGAATAAAAACCCGGATGTCGTCTAACCCTTTGCCTTTGCTTTGCGTAAAAAGCAAGTCATATTCCTCTCGAGTGGGAGGTGTGAACGCTCTCGTCATGATGACCACCACGTCACGAATAAGACACCGAGCATAATCACCGGCTATTTATTTATGTCTGATATGCAGTAAGAATGTAATTGATTTACCCCTCTCAAAGTGAATGGCCCGGCCAACTTGATCCGCGAGTTGAATCGCAATCGAATCGATAATAGTTTTACTGAGCGGTTTATATGGTCTGATAAAAATCTTTACTGCCAGCGGATTCCGTGCTAATGACTTCTAATAAGTTGACATGCTGACCGCCATATATCGTCGGTGACACAGAGTCCACGTAAAATAGTGCGAAATATATTCCCCCATCAATTCGAGGCGGGAAAGGGGCGGGAATAAAGGTCGAGTCGTTTTCGGCGTATGAACTGTATAAATTATACTTGGCGTGATAATCAAACCCCAAGACTTGAGCCATCCTTAATCCAAATTTCGCAGTCAAATAGCAGAAATGGCCATTGTTGTCGCATTGCAGGGCATTCCGAAGGATGCGTTCCACCCTTCGCGTTTTTTCATTATAGTTAAAAAACTGATCACCCTCAAAATACCGATCATAGTCTTCATATTGCTTTTTAATTCTTCGGCCAATTCGATATTAATGATGTCAACCATATACTTAGTATCGCCCACCTCCATGCTCGTTCGAGGTGTGTATGTATGGAGTTTATACATGCGTGTTTCATCGACGTGAGCTATGGCCCAAATCTCAATCCTGCAAGCATAATCACCCGCCACTAGACCCAAGAACTGTTTTGGATAAAAGCAGCTTATCAGACCTACTTCATATTCCTTATTTGGATCAAGATGGATGGGGGTGAGTGATTCTATTTTCAAAGCGATGGGGCTGGTTATGGGGGTGGATGTTGGTGTTGCCCAGACTCGTCAAATACAGATAATGCTCCACTCCCGCCATGATCAAAATAAATAATAACGGCCATCCCAGTTAAGGAATACATTTATACTCGTTTCGTCATACACATCAAATTTACTTTAAAATATCACGTGATATAGTTTATTCAGGCTTCCTCACCAGAATAGTTTCAACTCCAAAAGTTGAAGTCACATCGCCAACCCTTCCACCATAGGCAGGTAATTATTCGCCCATTCATCCTGGCAGCGATATCTGCACCCCATTCCTTCCGGGATGATAATCTGCTCCACTTCATTGTTCGCCATGGCTAGCAGGGCAATTCTGTCGCAATTACCAGTTGTGCCTTCTCATTACCCTCGACAGCCTTGCCCCAACCACACCAACCAACCACCACCGCCAATCAGTTTACTTTGTTGAGCCGTATTTCTGATGGCGTCGGCGGGGAGTTGTGCCAAACGAAGTAGCAGTGATAATAATGGATGCTTATTGGCTGAAAGTCTTTTCGCGTCTCCTTTTCCGTCGCCGAGTACTCGTATGAGATCAAACACACTTACTTCGATCATCCCATGAAATCCCAGGTTTACCCTTCAATAATTTTTCAAGACGCGCGCGTGACGGCGGAGCCGAGGTGGAGGCGGCGGTGGTGAGGGTGGCCAGCGGCGGAAGTGATTTTTTTTTCTTGACTTGTTTTGACGCGAATCGGTGCGGAGTTGCGACGTCGGCCGGTTTAAACTTACACCTCTTGGCAACTGAGACGGGAACTAAACAATATTCTTTCATCTCCGTAGTAAACTTGTTATTGCCGACACGGCCATCGGGAGTAACGCGGCCAATATGCTACCACCTCGTTTGGAGATGAGAATGGCTTTTTTTTCTTGTACATGGGCGTCTTCTTCAAGGCTACGGTGCGAATATCACTCTTGAATTTTTTCTGGCGCTTAATGATGGTATCGTCGTCCGTCAGGCGTTTCTTCAAAAATTTGGCGAATATTTCCGAGATGGAATTGACTTTGCGCTTATTCAAAACTCTGCAAGACCTACTTCTGCAATTTAGGGGAGACGTGAGAGAGGAAAACCAAATCCTTGTACCTTGTATCAATGTTTTTTCCTCATCCATATCTTACTAATTCCTCCGCATCTATCCAGCTGTCAAATTTATCTGGATATCCACGCCAGTGGACGAAATACTTTTTCTTACCTCGTTCGACCTTCGATCTTAATATTTCGACCTGGTAATGTGCCAGAAGAGAGGACTTGATTAATTCTTCCTTGTAGAATGCACCAGTCACTTCCTCACCCGCCAAATTCCTTATGTAATAAATAGGGATTTTATGTGAGTAATTCACATGACTTATCATAAAAAGCTCCTCGGTATTGTTGACTGTATAACCCTTATTGAATTTAAATTACGTTCGGGAAGCACGTCTAATTTATGACTAACGACTTTCTTTCTTCTTGGGTGATCTAAATATATTAGTTTAAATTGCCTCCTGACTTGTGGCAGGTCGCGGAGGCGGTGAACCTGGGCCGGTGTTTGGTTATCACCCAAACTGCGGTGTGGGATGTGATTGTACGTGTTTATTAGGATGGACAAGACATTAATATACGTCAGTGTATTGTTGAGCATGAGATATTTATATATTTTCGCCTTTATGGTTCGGATGACCCTTTCTGCTAAACTCGCCTTTGTTTCGCGCGAGTAATTGCAATACAAGGTAATACCTTTCAAAGTTAGATATTTTTTCACTGCTTGATTATAAGATTCGGATCCCTGAGCGGTAAAATGACGCGACACGCCTGTAAAACTTCCCGACTCTAATGTTTTTTTTTTTTTTTTCAGCGCTTGCAGGCTACAGCGACTGGATTTACTTGTCAAGTACCTTCAGAAAACGTCCAGGCAAAACATGGTGTATCGAACGCCTCCATTGTGCCTGTGCAGCTTCGTAAAATCTGCCAAGTCGCAAGTTAAAATGACGAACGGTTTAGGAGCGAAAATTTTTCGCCGCGGGAAACGTTTCAGAGTTGGCTTGTGAAGCGTATAAGTGCGGACGCTCTGCAGAAATGCCCTCAAATCGCTGTGTGTTAGATTCTTATCCCTTTTCTTTCCCTCTCTGTAGAGTGCTTACACACCTCCTAAAGCTGCAGAATTCGTTACATCCCGGTAAAGTTCGTCCAAAACGGCGTTCATAGCAGATAGACTTTCTCACAGGGCGGCTCATTCACAATAATCGTGCGTAGTTGAATTTCTTTGGGTGTGTTCAGGGATAAAATGCACAACAAATAACCGTGATCTCGTCTAAGCACGACATTTTTATAGATTTCCACAAAGTGTTTGGCGCGCTCCTTTCCATAAAGTTACCTGCCTAGACATTCGACTCAATAAATATCTGTTTTTCATAAGAATGTAATGCGAGGCATTTAACGTTATCGTTCTAGCATACTTTCCGGGTAAATGGACATTTTGCGCTATCATTATAACTGGCAAATTTTTATGTCTCTCTTTGGTAAAGGCCTCTGCTATCGTTTGAGAATTGCCAGCCGTGAGGAAATTATCATCTAATATCAAGAGAGTGTGCGCTTGTGGATCAGGATATGGATTGTCATCCATCACGGAATCAACAAATTTCTCATGCACTTCGACTTTATCTTGAAATGCAGAATTTTCTGCTGCAGCGAATGCGATGAGACACCACAAATAATAATTATGTTAAATCCATGCTGATATTTCTCTATAATCTTATTGCAGAGGTGTGTTTTGCAAGAATTGGTATAACCTGCGATAATTATGCGAGCAGGATATCTGAAGAGTTTCAGCATCTCTTCGTTAAATGTCTTGTCCATGTTAAGTTCAGAGGGGCACTAAACACACTACGATATGTTTACAGTATTTATTGCTTAACCTTTATTTACATAGTCATGTAGGTAACAGCATAACTAGCCTACCAGCTGCATCCTCATCCCTGCTCTCTGATTATGACGTGGATCTCTCCCGACTCACGCCTCTTCCTCAACCTCCTCTTCCTTCTCCTTAGCCTAAGTACAAATGTTCTTACATTACCTCCTCCTCCTCTTCTTCTTCCTCCTCCTCCTCCTCCTCCTCCTCCTTAACCCACGTGGACAGTACAAATGTTCTTACATTACATGAACAATCCCTCTCATCCTCCTCCTTAACCCACGTGGTCAGTACAAATGTTCTTACATTACATGTACAACAACGCTAGCAGCTACAACCTCTCTATCCTCTAGTTATGATGTGAATAATGTCATGGAAAGTCCCGATCACGTCACAACCCACTCATTAACCCATCCTCCCTCTCCTCCTTCTTGTCCTCCCCTTCATTAGTCTACGTAGTCAGTACAAATGTTCTTATATTATATGAACAGCACCAAGGTACACCTCGGGCGTGAAGACCTGAATGAGGCCAAACACTGAATAATGCAGGATGAATGGGACTCAAAATTTCATTCCCACCTCGCACGCCTCTAGGATATGCAACATAATCTCCTATGCCACTGCACGCGGCATGCAAGCAATAGTTGATGAAAAAATTCTATACTCTTGAAGTGATAAAACCAGATCCTTCAGTCTCGCATGTAAGGCTTTCCAAACGACCGTTCAGCTGATGGATCCATAAATCAACAAGATCAGGCAGATCAGAACTCCCTGTATTCAGTAAGTAAACCGAGTGGATCTCTGCTTACATTTTCGGGTATGTCATATTGATGTCTGGTGAAGCTTCTCATAAAATTTTCCCTCGAATCAATTAAGCGCATGACCCTAAATGGATGACTGCTAGGTTGAAATATTATATAGGGCGTAAGAGAAGTATATATAAAAGATTAAGGGCAGGTGAAGAAGTTTTAAGGTCACAATATAATGAACTAGTTAGAACAGTCAGGAAAGCTAAGGGCAATTATGAATTAAAGGTAGCCAGCCAGGAGAAGACGGACCGCAAGGGATTTATTTTATCAGGTATACAGGACGAAGAATAAGGATACTATAGGTCCATTAAAGGCGGCAGATGGGGAGCTGGTTAGTTCTGGGGAGGAGATTAGTAAACTTCTGAATGAGTATTTTTTAACTGTCTTCACTCAGGAAAACATGCAGGATATGCCAGATAGTGAACAGGTGTTTAGAACAGATGAAAATGAGAAGCTGACAGATATTTCCATAATTAGGGAGATAGTGGAACAGGAGATAGATAGGCTAAAAAAGTTTAAAACACCAGGACCAGATGAAATAATATCCCAGAGTACTTAAGGAATGCAAAGAGATTATTAGTGAGCCGTTAGTTTCTGTCTTTAGGAAATCACTTGAGTCGGGTGAGGTACCAGTAATGTGGAGGCAGTCTAATGTAGTACCCATCTTTAAGAAAGGAGATAAAAGTTTAGCGTCTAACTATAGGCCTGTCAGCTTAACTTCAGTTGTAAGTAAAATATTGGAGTCAATAATAGTGAGGAACATTAGGGAACATTTAGACAAACATAACTTGATAAATCAGTCACAGCATGGCTTCACCTGACAAACTTGCTTCTTGCCTTGCCTTGCAAACAAAGTTTGCTTCAAACTTAACAAGTTTGTCAGGCTTCTTGCCTGACAAACTTGTTAAGTTTTTACAGTAAAGTGTACGAGGCAGTAGATAATGGTTATGATATCTTATATCTGGACTTTAGTAAAGCATTTGACAAGGTACCCCATCAAAGGATCCTGAGAAAGGTTAGGGCACACGGGATAGATGGGAAGGTGTTAGGCTGGATAGGGTCATGGCTTAGCGACAGGCGACAAAGAGTTGTCGAAAATCGAGTCGGGTTATGTAATTACTGAGATGCCACAGGGATCAGTATTAGGACCATTGTTATTTCTAAAATATATCAATGACTTGGATAGTGGAAGTAGTAGTGACGTTAGTAAATTTACGGGTAGATTAATTAGGTCAGAAGAGGATGCCATCGCCTTGCAGAAAGATTTAGATAGGGTGAATAAATGGACGAACAGATGGCAAATGCAATTTAATATCAATAAATGCAAAGTACTTAGCGTAGGTAGAGGAAACCCACACAGTAGGTACACATTAAACAACCAAACTCTGGTAAGTACTGGTTTTTTTTTTTTATGTAGGAAGGACACTGACCAAGGGCAACAAAAATCCAATAAAAAAAAAAAAAGGGTCCAAAGCGGTAGTCAAAAATTGAAGGATAAGTGTCTTGAAACCTCCCTCTTGAAGGAGTTCAAGTCATAGGGAGGTGGAAATACGGAAGCAGGCAGGGAGTTCCAGAGTTTACCAGAGAAAGGGATGAATGATTGAGAATACTGGTTAACTCTTGCGTTAGAGAGGTGGACAGAATAGGGGTGAGAGAAAGAAGAGTCTTGTGCAGCGAGGCCGCGGGAGGAGGGGAGACATGCAGTTAGCAAGATCAGAAGAGCAATTAGCATGAAAATAGCGGTAGAAGACAGCTACAGATGCAACATTGCGGCGATGAGAGAGAGGTTGAAGAAAGTCAGTTAGAGGAGAGGAGTTGATGAGACGAAAAGCTTTTGATTCCACCCTTTCTAGAAGAGCAGTATGAGTGGAACCCCCCCCAGACATGTGAAGCATACTCCATACATGGACGGATAAGGCCCTTGTACAGAGTTAGCAGCTGGGGGTTGAGAAAAACTGGCGGAGACGTCTCAGAACACCTAACTTCATAGAAGCTGTTTTAGCTAGAGATGAGATGTGAAGTTTCCAGTTCAGATTATAAGTAAAGGACAGACCGAGGATGTTCAATGTAGAAGAGGGGGACAGTTGAGTGTCATTGAAGAAGAGGGGATAGCTGTCTGGAAGGTTGTGTCGAGTTGATAGATGGAGGAATTGAGTTTTTGAGGCATTGAACAATACCAAGTTTGCTCTGCCCCAATCAGAAATTTTAGAAAGATCAGAAATCAAGCATTCTGTGGCTTCCCTGCTTGCTATGTTTACCTCCTGAAGGGTTGGACGTCTATGAAAAGACGTGGAAAAGTGCAGGGTGGTATCAACCCGGGTAGGAGTGGATAGGGCAAGATGTTTGGTTTAGATCATTAATGAATAATAAGAAGAGAGTGGGTGACAGGACAGAACCCTGAGGAACACCACTGTTAATAGATTTAGAAGAACAGTGACCGTCTACCACAGCATCAATAGAACGGTCAGAAAGGAAACTTTACATGAAGTTACAGAGGGAAAGATAGAAACCATACGAGGGTAGTTTGGAAATCAAAGCTTTGTGCCAAACTCTATCAAAAGCTTTTGATATGTCCAAGGAAACCGCAAAAATCCCTAAAAGAGGATGACCAAGACTCAGTAAGGAAAGCCAGAAGATCACCAGTAGAGCGGCCTTGACGGAACCCATACTGGCGATCTGATAGAAGGTTGTGAAGTGATAGATGTTTAAGAATCTTCCTGTTGAGGATAGATTCAAAAACTTTAAATAGGCAGGAAATTAAAGCAATAGGACAGTGTTTGAGGGATTAGAACGGTCACCCTTCTTAGGAACAGGTTGAATGTAGGCAAACTTCTAACAAGAAGCAAAGGTAGATGTTGACAGACAGAGCTGAAAGAGTTTGACTAGGCAAGGTGCAAGCACGAAGGCACAGTTTCGGAGAACAATAGGAGGGACCCCTTCAGGTCCATAAGCCTTCCGAGGGTTTAGGCCAGCAAGGGCATGACAAACATCATTGCGAAGAATTTTAATAGGTAGGGTAGCATGAAGTAGTCAGAGGGTGGAGGAGAGGGAGGAACGAGCCCAGAATCGTCCAAGGTAGATTTTGGGCAAAGGTTTGAGCGAAGAGTTCAGCTTTAGAAATAGATGTGATAGCAGTGGTGCCATCTGCTTGAAATAAAGGAGGGAAAGAAGAAGCAAAGTTATTGGAGATATTTTTGGCTAGATGCCAGAAGTCACGAGGGGAGTTAGATCTTGAAAGGCTTTGATACTTTCTGTTAATGAAAGAGTTTTTGGCTAGTTGGAGAACTGACTTGTCATGGTTCCTGGTAGAAATATAAAGTGCATGAGATTCTGGTGATGGAAGGGTTAAATACCTTTTGTGGGCCACCTCTCTATCATGTATAGCACGAGAACAAGCTGTGTTAAACCAAGGTTTGGAAGGTTTAGGTCGAGAAAAAGAGTGAGGAATGTACGTCTCCATGCCAGACATTATCACCTCTGTTATGCGCTCAGCACACAAAAGCATGGAAGCAGTATTCATTCCCAGGATAATCAGCAAAATACCTCTTCAGGTCCGTCCCCCCAACTAGCAGAGGCAAAACGCCAGAGGCACCTTCGCTTAGGGGGATCCTGAGGAGGGATTGGAGCGATAGGACAATATACAGACATGAGATTGTGATCGGAGGAGCCTAACGGAGAAGAAAGGGTGACAGCATAAACAGAAGGACTAGAGGTCAGGAAAAGGTCAAGAATGTTGGGTGTATCTTCAAGACGGTCAGGAATACGAGTAGGGTGTTGCACCAATTCCTCTAGGTCGTGGAGGATAGCAAAGTTGTAGGCTAGTTCACCAGGATGGTTAGTAAAGGGAGATGAAAGTCAAAGCTGGTGGTGAACATTGAAGTCTCCAAGAATGAAGATCTCTGCAAAAGGGAAGAGAGTCAGAATGTGCTCCACTTTGGAAGTTAAGTAGTCAAAGAATTTCTTATAGTCAGAGGAGTTAGGTGAGAGGTATACAGCACAGATAAATTTGCTTTAAGAGTGACTCTGTAGTCGTAGCCAGATGGTGGAAAACTCGGAAGATTCAGGATAGTGGGCACAAGAGCAGGTTAAGTCATTGCGCACATAAACGCAACATCCAGCTTTGGATTGAAAATGAGGATAGAGAAAGTAGGAGGAAACAGAAAAGGGGCTACTGTCAGTTGCCTCAGACACCTGAGTTTCAGTGAGGAAAAGAAGATGAAATTTAAAAGATGAGAGGTGATGTTCTACAGATTGAAAATTTGATTTTTGACCACGAATGTTGCAGAAGTTAATGAAGAAAAAGTTGAGGGGGGGTGTCAAGACACTTAGGGTCGTCGACAGAAAGGCAGTCTGACCTGGAGACATTTATGGTCCCCTCCCCAGATGGGGACTCCGAGGCTGGTGTAGGAGTCGCCATAATAATTTTGAATTTTTTGAGTGAAGGGTGTGTGTGTTATTAGGTGCTTGTAGTTTTGTGTGGAGGAAGAGAGTTGTCTTTAGAGGGCAGGCTGTGACTGCCCCCTTGTGTTGTGAGACACAAAGGGAAACGTTCAGTGAGGTCAGAGATGGGTTTAATGATAAGTTCACAGCACCTCCTGAACCGTGCTTTAGACCTCACTGGGAGTAATTATCGTTTCGGCAGGTGTCTACTGCCTCCTCCTGTACGAGAAAGGTACGAGAAAGATTAAGGAGTTATAGTTTAATACTAGTTAATATATTAGTTATAGTTAATATATTAGACGTCATACCACTCTCCGGTGACAGCATTAGTAAAGGTTTCGAATCCAATTACGTATAAACCACTGTCCATATCAACTATACAGAGTATGGCCATCAAAATTACCAATCAAAGAGGCAAACCTATTCAGTTTGAAGATGGGGAAAACAGTGTTACTTGTGTATTACATGTAAGACCACGTTAACTTTTCCGTCTCAGACGTAAAGTTTTGAAGAGAATCGATGAAGGCAGGATAAGGGTAGGGGCGGAGATAATGAAACAAGTTGGTGTTGCCTACTTCCGAGTCTAGCCACGTGCCTCGCGGACATTTAAGGATGGGGTACCCTGGTGGCATTTTCCCTATCAATTGTACTAGCTCCCTAAATAACAATTTTGAAGCATTCTGCAAAAAACCTATGTTTAGGGAGACTAGTGAAGCTAGTTTCATGAGTCCCACCGAGGTATGTGCCTTACCTCCTATCTCCTATCTCCTATCTCTGGCTCCTGCGCAAGTGTGCAAACACTTAATGCAAAGTGGTGAGAAGGCCAAAGCAGACATAACATACATAAAAGGAATAAGAAGAATGTCACCACGAGTGAGGGGAACTGGGCAGAGAGGAAGAGGTCAGCTGACGCAGTACCAAACAGAAACAAGCGCAGCATCGAAGGGATATTTGTGCGAAAGAGAGGATAAGCGAGGTGAGTCGTGGGAACTTGAACATCCCTACATCACACCCCTGTACATCTTACCTCACACTCTGCACTTATACTCCAAACTCTGCCTTGTTACCGTGATTGAGTAAAGTTAAATACACTGCCACGCCTGTGGGTGGGTTATTTCAATGAATTATATTAATGTGTGTGTGTTTGTGTGTGTGTGTGTGTGTGTGTGTGTGTGTGTGTGTGTGTGTGTGTGTGTGTGTGTGTGTGTGTGTGTGTGTGAATTTATGAGAATTTTGACCACAACATGGAGAATATATATATATATATATATATATATATATATATATATATATATATATATATATATATATATATATATATATATATATATATATATATATATATATATATATATATGTAAAAAAAATGTAACATGAACTAGGATTCATCGGGTCATGTAACTGGGGAATACATCAGTAGCAGCAGAGAGTAGAGAGAAACCAAAGATACTAGTGGATCGGTCTGAGGGATACCACAAACTTGATGGATGGCATCACATAAAGTAAGTGGAACTTGCAAGTTGTAGTGGTCTTAAAATTAATTAGCACATGATCAGGTAGGAGGTGGGACAATGATAGGATGGTTAGTGTTATTATTGTGATACATGCACATTTTGTTTATGTTTTGCACTGAATGGAGTTGTGTGTGCTTTTCCTACTGAATTTTGATTGAATAAATGTGACTGATATCACACGTGTTTTTCTGAGTGAATATTCATTGTGTAAAGTGCAGTGACACGACATTATGTACGAGTATGTTTACTAACTGGATTGGAACTTCGTAAATCGCCGGAGCGCAGACTTTATGCATGTTTTCGTGTAGGAATATAAAAAAAAAAGATAATTGATTACTGAAATTACGTTGTGTATTTTGTGTACGAAGATCACAGTAATTCTTGAATACTGACGATTGTTATTTTGCTGGCGATACATACCGGTCACGATAATGTAAATAGGAAGAAAATTCCAGAGTTCATCAAAGAAAAAAAAAATAGATAAATAAATAAATCTAGTTAACTTGTAGTTTGGTAAGATAATACATGGAAATGTAACTGTGGCAAGGCTGCGAGAAGGCGGAAGGCATGCAGTTATCAGTTTCATAGGAGCAGTAACCATGGAAATGACGTTAGAAGATTGTAAACGATGCAACATTGCGGCGGTGAGATTAAAGATAGTTTATCAAAGGAGAGTCGATAAGACTTTTGACTTCACTTTTGACTTTGGGAGCAGTACTCCATACATGAACGGATCTGGTTCTTGTGTCAAATTATAAGTTGGAAAGAAAAGAAGATGAAGAAAAAAAAGAAAACTTTTGGTGGTGGCTGTAAACACCCAACTTCATAGAAGTTGTTTTAGCAGGAGAAATTTCAGGCAGATTTTTTATATTTTTGTTTATTTATTTATCTATTTTTTTATTATTTTATCTATCTATTTATTTATTTATTTATTTTTTGTAGACTGTCGAAGCATGGCCAGATTTTTTGAACTATTTTGAAGATAAAATTGAAGATCCTTTGGCGATTCCCGACATCTTACCACACGCTACGATCTGTGAGTGTGTCTTCCACTGGGCATTGTGGAGGAAAGTTCAAGAATTAGGCCTTCAGATGTGATGTTGGGACTCACAAGATTTTAAGGCAGTTATTATTATTACCATGCATTTCACTTGAAGCTATTGAATTATATGAAAAAAAAAAAACACCTAGATTAATTCTATTATCTGACCTTCACACAGATGGTGCATTTTCTGAAGAAGCACTCAACAAAAAAATGATGTCATGAGATGGCACAGTAAAATCTATTAAAAGGCAAGGAGAGAAAAATTAAATTCTTATTTGGTTACTCAGCTACTAACCGATGAAGCGAAGATGGTGAATTTACAGATGTGTTTGATGTTTGATGGAAAGGTGTTAAGAAAATAATAGAAGAAATACACAAATCATCACGGAGCAATAGCTTTTTCAGAACAGTGGGATGAGTTTAATAGTGAAAAAAAAAAGATCACCAAAACAATTATGAAAGGTAGCTGTCCATTATACTGCTGTATATGCATGGTAATTACGTGTAAATATATATGATTTTTAGGATTTTGTAGCAATATATATATATATATATATATATATATATATATATATATATATATATATATATATATATATATATATATATATATATATATATATATATATATATATATATATATATATATATATATATATATATATATATATATATATATATATATATATATATATATATATATATATATATATATATATATATATATATATATATATTGTTATGACAACAAATACCTTCCCTTCCCACAGTTTCCTCAAATGGCCTAGCTTTCCCTTAGCCACCATCAACGTGACTGAATGTGGGGCTTAATAAGGGTTACAGGGTCCTCATTTGACTCTTGCACCCTTACTAGACTGTCATAACACCAGGTTATTCACACATGAGGTCACCAGTCGGTTTCTCTCACCAACAAACAAGGAAATAGTTCACCAACTATCAACTCCAAGAGCTGGGAAAGAATCTCCAGTCACGTTCTAGGGAGAGCCAGTTTCAGCAAGTGACAGACACCTGTAAGGATTATGGTGTTCTACAAATACTGCCCTCACAAACAATAAGACAAAGTCCTTCCACTTCTGTAGAACACTATCTCCTCTTCCTGCAATGCAATATTTTATCCAACTCTAATGCAAAGCAGCGTATACCCTCTACATGCCAGCTGTATAACAGAGCCAGGCATTGCAAAATACACACTGACAAATAGCCCCCAAAACATACAAGAGGGTAATTCACTTCTCACTGCAACGCCAAGTACTCGCCTCACACTGAGATGAGGAGTTACGTTGTAATTTATATCCAGTGCCTTGTAAAGTGCACTCACAGGCAGGCTGATGGAGACACCTAACTTCTGAATATACATGCAGAGGCGTACTGCAATTACCTGAGTCAAATACCCTCTTATAGCATCTAGTTCGGCTAACTGTGTCCGGCCCAGTCTCCTCAAAAGCGTTGCGTATCACAATACTTCTATCTCGTGGAAGCTACCAACGGTGACTGACTGGAAAGCGTGGGAACACAAGGCAAAACGCTCTACTCGTATGTGAATGGTGACACACATACACACATACGCCCGCCCAATCGCTGCCTCATCTCACTCAGCGCTGGGTTACAGGAATAAAACACTTGCCTTTAGAAAATAATTATGACTGAACTATAGGGCTGGATGAATACTGATTATGCCTCAGTCAAGGATAATTATTCTGCTACTGCTGAGTGAGACTCAATCTGAAAGGACAACTAAAAGTCGGATAAATAAAGTGGGGAATACAAACAACTTTGCACGGGTGAAAATTATACTAAGTTGCTGCGGACAGGCTATGCGTTGGGGACTTGTCAACTCTCGTCCCCCAGCCTGTCTTTCTTCTTATCTCTCTCTCCTCTCTTTCCTTCATTTGTTTTTATTTCTTGCCTTTGTTTTACATCGTTGCACGCAACAGAAGCTTATATACAGAAGCTTGAGAAATTTTTTCGAAAATACAAAATTCAAACTCGGCACAAATACTTGGAACAAATTACATCAAATTCAAAACAGGGCCGTGCAGAAATCACAAATTAAAGGCTAGTACAATACTAAAACAAAATTAGCATATCATCAGGAAACAACAGGACTACAATTGGGTCTTCCATATTCAAACTGCTCAAAATGCCGTGTTTTCCTTATCCTCCTCCTACTAGATCAATCTCTGGTTCTCTGCCACGTGGTCTCCACGGCTACATCGGTGTGCAAGTGTACTTCTGTAGGGTATCTCATTTAGATCTCTCTTCAAGCATTTACAGTTGTGCCAACTTTTACTGTGACTCTGGACACTTCTCCGTCTCTGTTGTCTTCCTTATCCTCTGCCTTCGCCAATTCACCTACTCTCATCTCTTCTCCGCTCTCTACTACACAGACTGCTCCAAATGTATTTTCTCCTCCACACTGTACACACATTAGAGTCACCATGCAGCAACATCCCTACATTTCTCCAACACTTAATGCACCCACCAGGAGCCCTAACCTCCTGGTGTATCTTCATGGCACTCCCAGGCATTACTCTTTTTCTATTAAGAGTCTAGCTAGCCGGGCCCCTCAAATCCCCTTACTGGAGAACACGCCGCTCTCACACCCGGACCTTCACTGCCCACGGCCTCACTCCTGCTTACCTGCTCCGGGCTCCATTGAGCTCCCGTGTTACACCCACAAAACTGACAAAACAAAAATGCCACTTCCTTGATAAAACTAAGAAGTGCTATCTGGCCGTTCTTAATAAAGCAAAATTCTACTTCTTGGGTGGTAAACGACCAATCTTGTGTCTCACAGTCAGGTACAGCAACACTATCATTCTGCATTCCTCCTGCCGACTACCAATGACACAGGTATAACAGTAACAAGCTAATGGATGCTCCTTTCCAGGACACAGCATACCTATTTCCGCACACGGACTCAAACTCCCGCTCTTGGTCATCACAAAACAACAAACCCCGGTTCAACATGAACCTCACCAACGTGCCCCTGGCCCAGCCCCACTTATCCCTATAACTACTTCCATATCCATTTATTTCTTAACATACCCGATACCTTGTTGCTTCAAAGATGACAGAATCCATCACCACACATTACCAATCTCAGGCCCAGCACTGGACAGTCAGCAACAGCAACTCGGCCAAAAGAATCCCCAAAAGCAACAATGAGGGTGCTTCCAGAGGGGTAAGCAACAAATCATCACAGGCAGCCTCACTCAGCGCTGCGTCCCAACGTTGCGCGCCAACTACATCATCATTACTACTCCCACAGGAAGGAGGAATTAGGCTGGCAACATCACAAATTATCCCCACACTAGGAGAAACAACCATAATACGATGGAAACAAGCCCCAGACAAGAGGTCATCAGGCTTGCCATCCTGACTAATGTGGTTACATCCAACAAACGTGGCTATTCCTGAGCACGAAAACCATGCCAACGGCTGCTGAGTCAACCCGACACCAAAACAACCAAACACCAGGCCACTACGTGTTATCTACACCCGTGCCTCCTTAATTGCGAATGGTATGACAAATTGGAGCATCAAACCTCCGTCCTCTTCTCTCCGCAGGCTAGACAAGTTCCGCCATCAGGGGGTAGCTAGAACTACTGCCTTAATCAACAGGAAGTTTGCTTGCCCAGGATTACATGAGGATGTAAAAAAGTATGTGGTTGGGTGTAAGACATGTGCCACGGCAAAAGAGGAGGACCCCATGGCAAAGACTCGCTTGGGAAGGATTGAGGCTAGTCGACCCTGAGAAATCTTGGCCATGGATTTTACAGCGCTTGAGCCTGCTAGAGACGGGAAGGAGAATATATATATACTGGTAATAACAGATGTGTTTAGCAAGTTTGCTTTAGCTTTTCCTACCAAGAATCAGAAGGCAACCACCGTAGGTAAAATCTTAGTAGACGAAAATTTTAACCGGTTTCGGTGCCCAGAGCAAATTCATAGTGATCAAGGCAGGAATTTTGAAGGGCAGCTAGTGCAAGAGCTGTGCAAGCACTATCAAGTGAAAAAGCTCCTGGCTTCCCCATACCATCCTCAGGGTAATGGGGTATGTGAGCGGTTCAATCGTACCATGCACGGCATGTTGGCTACTTTGTGTAAAGAGTAAAGGGAGCAGTGGCCTAGGTATTTATCTAGCCTGACTGCCATCTACAACAGCACACCACATGCTGTGACTGGGTTCTCACCACCACTATCTGGTGTTTGGGGTGGAGCCTTATCCACCTATGGAGCAGTTCACAGTGGTACGGACGAGGCTGCTATTAACCACCACCAGTGGGTTAGGAAGCTCAGGGAGACCCAACAGAAAGCCTGGAAGGCAGCTAAAAACATAAAAAAAAGTATAATGACGTTAATAGGAGGAGACGGCAAGAGCAGGCAGTAGGATAATCTTTGCAGGAGGGTCGACGGGTTTTGCTGAGAGATCATTTAGTGGTTGGGAGGAATGTGATACACCCTAAATTTGCAGAAGAGGTCTGGGTAATTGTGAAAGTGCTGGATAAGGTTAGTGGGGTATATTAGGTGAGACCAGAGGATGAACAATGTTATGAGAAAGTGCTACATAGGAGTAATCTGAGACCCTTGAGAGCAGGGTATTGTGAAGGTTCAACAGAACAGCAACAACAGGACAAGGGGCCTCATCATGTAGAGGACGGGCAGATTTCAAAGGAAGATGAAGAGGGAAAGCAAGTGGAAGAGGAAGAAGTAAAGATGCTTGATATGACCGAGGTGTTGCGACGGTTTGGGTTTGATGATGGGTCCCCATCCAGGGTGGAGGAAGACAGGAATGATTTGACCACAATAACAGTGCGAGGAGATAGAAGAAGAAGCAGGTCAGGAGAGGGAGGAGGATCAAGTGATTAGGCCGGAGTGTGAACAGGATAGAGAGGAAGCAAGTCAGAAAAATAGTGGGGTCAGAAAGAAGAGAGCCTGTGAAGTTGAGGCGGTCTCGTAGGCTTGCGGAGCATGAAAGAAAAGATGGAAATAGGTGTCTTGTGCGCAATGGATGTGCGCAAGGGCATGCACAAAGTATGAGGAGCCGAGTGTGAGAAGTCAGGTGGAGCTAGACGCATAGCGATGTTCAGCCGCATATCGTGGGGGTCTGATGGAAATTGTTTGTTTTGGAACGGAAGGGATTTTGGCGCGGAACACGAACACTTGAGGCGTTGGTTTAGAGGTCTGGATTGTGTGGCTTTGTCAGCATAGCAGGTATGTGATAGTGTATTTCAGTGTGAAGATATTGTTGGGGAAAGTGTTGGGGAAAGTGTTGAAATGTAGGAAGCGGGAGAGAGGGTGATTAGAGTGCACCATCGGTGTGTTGCAGGAGTTTCACGGTGATGCTTAATGACCGTAGCCGCAGCCGTCTTGACCAGTGTGTGCCTGTCTACTGGAGGAGTGGTGTAGTGTGTGGCCCCCCTGAGGCCTATCAGTTTGTGGTGACAAGAGAGAGACGCCTATCATCACTGTTAGCAAGGGACCAGAAGCGCTTGTATGAACGAGGGTTACCCGTCGTGTCCCTCAGCTGGAAGTTTTGAAGTGTTTTTTTTCTTTTTTTTTTCTTTTTATGTAGGAAGGATACTGGCCAAGGACAACAAAAATCTAATAAAAAAAATGCCCACTGAAATACCAGTCCCATAAAAGGGTCAAAGCAGTGATCAAAAATTGGTGGATAAGTGTCTTGAAACCTCCCTCTTGAAGGAAGCCCCCCCTGAGGCCTATCAGTTTGTGGTGACAAGAGAGAGATGCCTATCATCACTGTTAGCAAGGGACCAGAAGCGCTTGTATGAACGAGGGTTACCCGTCGTGTCCCTCAGCTGGAAGTTTTGAAGTGTTTTTTTTCTTTTTTTTTTTCTTTTTATGTAGGAAGGATACTGGCCAAGGACAACAAAAATCTAATAAAAAAAATGCCCACTGAAATACCAGTCCCATAAAAGGGTCAAAGCAGTGATCAAAAATTGGTGGATAAGTGTCTTGAAACCTCCCTCTTGAAGGAATTCAAGTCATAGGAAGGTGGAAATACAGAAGCAGGCAGGGAGTTCCAGAGTTTATCAGAGAAAGGGATGAATGATTGAGAATACTGGTTAACTCTTGCGTTAGAGAGGTGGACAGAATAGGGGTGAGAGAATAAGAAGAAAGTCTTGTGCAGCGAGGCCGCGGAAGGAGGGGAGGCATGCAGTTAGCAAGATCAAAAGAGCAGTTAGCATGAAAATAGTGGTAGAAGACAGCTAGATATGCAACATTGCGGCGGTGAGAGAGAGGCTGAAGACAGTCAGTTAGAGGAGAGGAGTTGATGAGACGAAAAGCTTTTCATTCCACCCTGTCTAGAGGAGCAGTATGAGTGGAATCCCCCCAGACATGTGAAGCATACTCCATACATGGACGGATAAGGCCCTTGTACAGAGTTAGCAGCTGGGGGGGTGAGAAAAACTGGCGGAGACGTCTCAGAACACCTAACTTCATAGAAGCTGTTTTAGCTAGAGATGAGATGTGAAGTTTCCAGTTCAGATTATAAGTAAAGGACAGATCGAGGATGTTCATTGTAAAAGAGGGTGACAGTTGAGTGTCATTGAAGAAGAGGGGATAGTTGTCTGGAAGGTTGTGTCGAGTTGATAGATGGAGGAATTGAGTTTTTGAGGCATTGAACAATACCAAGTTTGCTCTGCCCCAATCAGAAATTTTAGAAAGATCAGAAGTCAGGCGTTCTGTGGCTTCCCTGCGTGATATGTTTACCTCCTGAAGGGTTGGACGTCTATGAAAAGACGTGGAAAAGTGCAGGGTGGTATCATCAGCGTAGGAGTGGATAGGACAAGAAGTTTGGTTTAGAAGATCATTAATGAATAATAAGAAGAGAGTGGGTGACAGGACAGAACCCTGAGGAAGACCACTGTTAATAGATTTAGAAGAACATTGACCGTCTACCATAGCAGCAATAGACTCTATCAAAGGCTTTTGATATATCCAAGGCAACAGCAAAAGTTTCACCAAAATCTCTAAAAGAGGATGACCAAGACTCAGTAAGGAAAGCCAGAAGATCACCAGTAGAGCGGCCTTGACGGAACCCATACTGGCGATCAGATAGAAAGAAGGTTGTGAAGTGATAGATGTTTAAGAATCTTCCTGTTGAGGATAGATTCAAAGACTTTAGATAAGCAGGAAATTAAAGCAATAGGACGGTAGTTTGAGGGATTAGAGCGGTCACCCTTTTTAGGAACAGGTTGAATGTAGGCAAACTTCCAGCAAGAAGGAAAGGTAGATGTTGACAGACAGAGCTGAAAGAGTTTGACTAGGCAAGGTGCAAGCACGGAGGCACAGTTTCGGAGAACAATAGGAGGGACCCCATCAGGTCCATAAGCCTTCCGAGGGTTTAGGCCAGCAACGGCATGGAAAACATCATTGCGAAGAATTTTAATAGGTGGCATGAAGTAGTCAGAGGGTGGAGGAGAGGGTGAAACAAGCCCAGAATCGTCCAAGGTAGAGTTTTTAGCAAAGGTTTGAGCAAAGAGTTCAGCTTTAGAAATAGATGTGATAGCAGTGGTGCCATCTGGTTGAAGTAGAGGAGGGAAAGAAGAAGAAGCAAAGTTATTGGAGATATTTTTGGCTAGATGCCAGAAATCACGAGGGGAGTTAGATCTTGAAAGGTTTTGACATTTTCTGTTAATGAAAGAGTTTTTGGCTAGTTGGAGAACAGACTTGGCATGGTTCCGGGCAGAAATATAAAGTGCATGAGATTCTGGTGATGGAAGGCTTAAGTACCTTTTGTGGGCCACCTCTCTATCATGTATAGCACGAGAACAAGCTGTGTTAAACCAAGTTTTAGAAGGTTTAGGACGAGAGAAAGAGTGAGGAATGTACGCCTCCATGCCAAACACTATCACCTCTGTTATGCGCTCAGCACACAAAGACGGGTCTCTGACACGGAAGCAGTAGTCATTCCAAGGAAAATCAGCAAAATACATCCTCAGGTCCCCCCAACTAGCAGAGGCAAAACGCCAGAGGCACCTTCGCTTAGGGGGATCCTGAGGAGGGATTGGAGTGATAGGACAAGATAAAGATATGAGATTGTGATCGGGGGAGTCCAACGGAGAGGAAAGGGTGACAGCATAAGCAGAAGGATTAGAGGTCAGGAAAAGGTCAAGAATGTTGGGCGTATCTCCAAGACGGTCAGGAATACGAGTAGGGTGTTGCACCAATTGCTCTAGGTCATGGAGGATAGCAAAGTTGTAGGCTAGTTCACCAGGATGGTCAGTGAAGGGAGAGGAAAGCCAAAGCTGGTGGTGAACATTGAAGTCTCCAAGAATGGAGATCTCTGCAAAAGGGAAGAGGGTCAGAATGTGCTCCACTTTGGAAGTTAAGTAATCAAAGAATTTCTTATAGTCAGAGGAGTTAGGAGAGAGGTATACAGCACAGATAAATTTAGTATGAGAATGACTCTGTAGTCGTAGCCAGATAGTGGAAAACTCGGAAGATTCAAGAGCGTGGGCACGAGAGCAGGTTAAGTCATTGCGCACATAAACGCAGCATCCAGCTTTGGATCGAAAATGAGGATAAAGAAAGTAGGAGGGAACAGAAAAGGGGCTACTGTCAGTTGTCTCAGACATCTGAGTTTCAGTGAGGAAAAGAAGATGAGGTTTAGAAGAGGAGAGGTGGTGTTCTACAGATTAAAAATTAGATCTTAGACCGCGAATGTTGCAGAAGTTAATGAAGAAAAGGTTGAGGGGGGTGTCAAGACACTTAGGGTCGTCGACAGAAAGGCAGTCCGACCTGGGGACATTTATGGTCCCCTCCCCAGATGGGGACTCCGAGGCTGGTGTAGGAGTCGCCATGATTTTAAAATTTTTGAGTGAAGGGTGTGTGTGTTATTAGGTGCTTGTAGTTTTGTGTGGAGGAAGAGAGTTGTCTTTAGAGGGCAGGCTGTGACTGCCCCCTTGTGTTGTGAGACACAAAGGGAAACGTTCAGTGAGGTCACAGCTGGGTTTAATGATAAGTTCACAGCACCCCCGTGAACAGTGCTTTAGACCTCACTGGGAGTAATTATCGTTTCGGCAGGTGTCTACTGCCTCCTCCTCTGAAAGTTTTATTTAGTTATTTCTTCTTGTTGTGAGTTTACACGAGTTATCTATTGATTTATTTTGATATCCATTAAAGTGTTATTTGTATGTTTCATGTTTGTTTACCCTGGCAGGAGATTTGTTTTTAGTTTTCACTTCAGTGGTGAAGTTAAGGTGAGCGCAGTCTGGCGCTCAAGTTGGCAGCTGGTACTTCATTATATATATATATATATATATATATATATATATATATATATATATATATATATATATATATATATATATATATATATATATATATATATATATATATATATATATATATATATATATATATATATATATATATATATATATATATATATATATATATATATATATATATATATATATATATATATATATATATATATATATATATATATATATATATATATATATATATATATATATATATATATATATATATATATATATATATATATATATATATATATATATATATATATATATATATATATATATATATATATATATATATATTGAAATTTTATATAGAAGATATGGCAATCGTTGCACGCAGGGAGCTGGAAAAATACTATTATAAAGTAGACAATAAAATTAGATATAAATGTAAGATTTACAATATTATACCTAAATTTCTTCACTTTGAAGTACAAGTATACAACCCTAACATCAGAAACTCAAAAACCGATTGGTTTTGCCAATCTAAATTACTCAACTTCAAAATTAATAATGTAAACATTCTTCTAAAAGAAGAAACTACTGAACTTGATCAAGCTTACCTTAATTTTAAAAACACAGTCTCATATCTAGATTTCAATTCCCTTTATGCCCACTAAAACGTTGTAATGACTCAGAAAGGCATGATAAAATCAATCAGAATAAAAAAAATAAAAAAAAATAGAGGCTCTGGGCATCCTGGTCAATCAACAAAAATATAATAGAAATAGCACTTACTATCTCATATATATATATATATATATATATATATATATATATATATATATATATATATATATATATATATATATATATATATATAACTACCATAACTGCAATAGAACGGTCAGGAAGAAAACATGAGATGAAGTTACAAAGAGGACAGAAGCCATAGGAGGCTTCATATGTCTAAGGCAACAGCAAGTGTTTCACCAAAATCTCTAAGAGGATGACCAAGACTCAGTGAAGAAAGCCAAATCACCAGTACAGCGGCCTTGACGGAACCCATAACGGCTATCAGATAGAAGGTTGTCAAGCGATAAATGTTTAAGAATCTTCCTGTTGAGGATAAATTATAAAAACCTTAGATAGGCAGGAAATTAAAGCAATAGAACGGTAGTTTGAGGGGTTAGAACGGTCACCCTTCTTAGGAGTACCTGAATGTAGGCAAACTTCCAGTAAGAAGGAATGGTAGATGTTGATAGGCATAGGTTTGACTAGTCAAGGTGCATGCACGGAGGCACAGTTTCGGAAAACAATAGGACAGACACCATCAGATCCATAAGCATTCCGAGGGTTTAGGCCAGCGGGAATATAAAACAAGATCCCTGCGAAGGATTTTAATGTGTATCATGAAGTAGTCGGAGGGTGTAGGAGAAGGAGGAAGAAACCCTGAATCATCCAAGGTTGAATTTTTAGTAAAGGTTTGAGCAAAAATTCAGCTTTAGAAATAGATGAGAAGACAGTGGCGCCATCAAGTTGAAAATTACGAAGTTATTGGAGATGTTTTTTGGTTAGGTGCCAGAATTCACGAGGGGAGTTAGATCTTGAAAGATTTTGACACTTTCTATTAATGAAAGAGTTTTTTTGGTATTTGGACAGACTTGGCATGATTACGGGCAGAAATATAAAGCTTATAAGATTCAGGTGATGGAAGTTTTAAGTACCCTTTGTGGGGCACCTCTACGAGTATATCATGTATAGCACAAGAATGGGCTGTGTTAAACTAAGGTTTGGAAGGTTTAGGTCGAGAAAACTTGTAAGGAGTGGACGCCTCCATGCCAGACACTATCACTTCTGTTATGTGCTCAGCACACAGAGATGGGTCTCTGACATGGAAGCAGTAGTCATTTCAAGCTCCCTCCATTTAGCAGAAGGTCCATTTAGCAACGGAGAAGAGTGAGGAAGATCTATTGCTTTCTTCAAAAACAACTTTGGTGCCAGTGAGATCACCTACCAGTAAGCACAGACAAATTTTATTCTTATCTGTGGGGTTGGACCCATACGACCTCATATGTATGTTAGTAGCGCCCAACAATCCGGAGTCCAAGACGTTCGACGAGCTGGTAAAGGTGGTGCATGAGCACGTTAGACCACCCCTGAACAAAATTGTCACAAGATTAAAGTTTTATACTTTCTGAAGAACGGAGGGGTAATTTATTTCAAGTTCTGTGGCGAAACTATGCCAAGCTGCTCAAAACTGTAAATGAAGAGCCATAATGAACACTTGCGAGATAGGTTCATTGTTTCTGTCAACGAAAAGAAAATCCAAACAATGTTGCTGACCATGTCTGATAATGTGACCTGAGGCCCTGAAAATGGCCCCGGTAATGAAGTCGGTTGCAATGAATGCGTAGGACATCTTGGCTGCAGCAGTGTCTCTCCAATCCCATCCCAGTGCAGTTTCCTTTGTTTCTGATCACCCCAGTGCTCCTCCAGGTCCTTTGTTTATCTTAGGTGATGATCATTACCGCCACCATTCCAAACTCAAAAATGCTGTATGCCATGCTTGTGGAAGCAACTGGCACATTAGCAATGTGTCCCTCTATGGCCCGGGAAGGATTAGGCACGGGAGCTGCTGGAGTAGGAAAGACTGCTTCAGACAAGAGGGTGGGCGCTCGTTCTGCAACCAAAGTGTATAATCGAGAAAATACCGAGGAAAGAGATGGCAGTGACAGTAGTGAGGAGTGTTACATTATTACATTATAGGCAGTGTAGGGGAACTGGACAAGTTTGCCATTAAAGTGCCTTTACAAATTCGGTGTATTACTATGTAGTTGAATACACATGCGGCTGTACCTCTAATTTCAAAGTCTACTTACCGGAAGTATTTTCACGACCTACCTGTGAATCAGTTTAAGAAGAGTAAATATTGCTACTTACACAGGAAAGGCTACCAGGGTTCTGGGACGTGGAATACAGTGATCAGCGAACTAAACTCCCTTTAGTGGTAGTGGATTGTGATGGACCTTTTCTTCTGGGACGTAACTGGCTCAAACGCATTCGTCTGGACCGGCTCAGAAATTTAAGCACGTCTTGGCCAAATTTTCTGAAGTTTTCCGATGCGGCTTGAAAGAGTGCACCGGGCCTCCAGTGAAGCTTCACATTGACCCTACTGCTCGTCCTCCTTTCTTCAAGGCCAGAACTGTACCTTATGCTATTAATATTAAGCATAAATTGTAAGAAACCATCGATGACAATGTGCGTTAAGGCTTGTGGGAACCAACAGAGCATTCTGATTGGGCAACTTCTATAGTACCGATTGTGAAGCGTGATGGTTCGGGTAAACAAGGTGTCAAGTGGATCCATACTCGCTACCTAAGATTGAAAATATTTTCGTTGAACTACAAGGTGGCCAGAAGTTTACCAAGATAGATCTAAACAGCGTATTTTCAGGTTCTTATGCACAATGAGCCTAAATTATCTGGCAATTAACACAAATCTGAGCCTGTTTAAGGTGAAATGTCTGCCGTTCGGTGTGAATGCTGCTGTTGGCATTTTTCAGGGCATTATGAGCGATGTGCTGAATGTCTTGGATGGTGTGTGTGTGTGTGTGTGTGTGTGTGTGTGTGTGTGTGTGTGTGTGTGTGTGTGTGTGTGTGTGTGTGTGTGTGTGTGTGTGTATGTGTATCTGGATGACATTTTTATAACTGGACGGAATGTGGCGGAACATCTACATTATGTCCAGCTGGTTCTGGAACGTCTTAAATGAGCTGGATTAACCGTCAGCGACACGTGTTCCTTCCTCAAGTCAGCTGTCGAGTATTTGGGTCATCAAATTAATGCTGACAGATTGCATTCTATTACTGAAAAGGTGCAAGCTGTAATAAAAGCCCCCACACCAATCTGTAAATCGGAACTAAAGTCGTTTCTGGGTCTCCCTAACTATTATGGCAAGTTTCTGCCAAATCCATCATTTACCCTCTCGCCTCTTTATCGTCTGATAAAGAAAGACGACCTGGACGTGGGACAAGGAAGCCAGAACTGTCTTCAGTATGGCGAAAGATTTGTTCAGTAGGTCACAAGTGTTGGTTCACTACTACTCTGATAAGCCACTGTTCCTGGGGTGTGATGCGAGTTGTCGCGGTATAGGCGCTGTGCTCTCTCATCAGTAACCAGATGGCGCATATCGACCATCACGATTGGGAGAGAGTTGGGTTATGAAGATGTCTCCCTCCAGTCTTTCGTCTCTGAGGAACAAACATGCCAGCGAGGTGAACGAGAGCGAGAACGAAGAGAAAGGAGAGAAAGAAGAACGTGAACGAGCGAGAGCGACAAGAAAGGCTAGAGAAACAAGAACAAGAAGAAAGAAAAAAAGAAAGAGAACAAGCACGTGCTGTCGAGCAGCTTGAACTGCAAAATACAGGTAATGTTGTTACATATCCTGGTGTCGTCTCTGCAAGTCATCCTGGCGTCGACTCTGCAGCTCATCCTGGCGTCCACCCTGCAGCTCGTCCATCGCGCGAGAGAGAACATTGCTACCTACCTGCCTAAAGACACCCATTCTAAAGCACTTTCACAGAACAAGTGATGTCAACCGCAGTGGATTTTGCTCCGTCAAGATTAGTGGCAGGGAAACCTTACAGTTATGCTCTACACTTCTCGGCCGCCATTTTGACCACAGGCTCGATTCCAGCGAGCATATTTTCTCTGATTTAAAATCTTTTATGATCCTTGATCAACTCATGGCCTCTGTTTGGACAGAATTACATATGTTTCTAAAGGAGAACGATGTTTGAACCTTGGACGAAGCAGCCACAAACGCTGACATCTGGGCTTCAGCACACCATCGGACGACCGACCGCAGCAGCGCCGGCGTCTGGGTTTCAGCACACCACTTTTACCTCAACTATCATCCGATGACAGAGTTTCCTACGAAACCATTCTCCTCGAAGGGTTTTCCACTCACACCACGTAAGCCATCATCCACATATCCCCCATTGTCATAATTGGCCAAACTGTCCTCAGAATCCTTCCTTATTTAAACAAAAACATAACCAACACACGATGTAAACATACAAGATTCAAATTTCTTTCTAAACCGCCCCGTCAACAGTACAGCTGGCACCATCAAAAGCTACAGTGTCCATCATCGTCAGAATACCGGGTGTACCAGCGTGTTAGTCTCGGAGGAGGCAATGCCAGATGTGGACGTTTCGCAGTGCAAGGCAGTCCGCTGTGCTGACTATCTGGGCCAAGCAGACACCTTTCCTGCGGTAAAATATTTCCTTCGTTGTCCTTACTTTGGAGGTTGGGTTGATGCTGTGCCCCACTGAAGTTCTGCAGTGTTTCGGTGGGTAATGTCGAGGAAGTGCGACCACCTGATGACCCAGCCCATATAGATAGATAGATAGATATATAATTTATTGACCACAGCTTACAATGTTTTATCATACATAGATAGCGTATACCAAAATGCCCACAAAGTTATTTGTTTACAAATATTCTTTATCAAACAACTATAGTCCACACAATAATAATATATAAAAGAACACAGACGAAACATCAAACTAGAGGGCTGATTGCTTTATTGTTGAGGGCAACTCTTCTATTAAATACTAGGTAAGATTCAAATTAAATTGAAAAGGAGAAGTAAGGCAATTTATGTGGGGAACATGTGTAATTGAGCAGATAAATATGTTAGGAGTTTCAGGCTGAGTACGTATGCGACCAGGACACTTCTAAGTCTTATCTCCAACCTGTCTCTCTTCTTATCTCTCACTCTCTCTCGTTTATTATTCTTTTCTCATTCATTCATACTATTTTATTTTTTCATTCTATATTGTGTTATCTCGCTGCACATAACACGCTCTCATAAATCAAAATTTTCGGAGGTATACACAACATACGAAAATTTTAGGAACACTCAACAAATTCAAAATTAACACACTAGTCGGGAACATCATCAGACTCAAACAAGCGGCGTATACTCAGCACAAAACATCAAAGGCTACTATAGCTCTGACATGAATAATTAATACACAACATAATAGGGCCCCTACTATGTCTTCTATCTCAGACTGATGTTTATTCTTCCTCCTCCTCCTACTCCTCCCAGACCCATCTCTGGTACTACTCCAGGACGTGTGGTCTTCACGGTTCCATGTGTGTGCAAGCTTTCTGTAATATTATGAACTGTAAGGTATAGTATTTGTGAATAACTTTTGGGACAACTGATGTTAATGGGTAGTTAGTAGTGGTTATTAGGGTTGCCACGTAGGCAGGAGTGATACCAGGAACATGGGCGGCAGCGAGTGACTGACTGGAGGGAGGCGAGGTGGTCCGCCTGGAGATAAGGACACGTCAGACACCTCGCCACCACCACACCTGCTTCCTGTTCGCTGTCCGCTGCCAGTAGTCGTCCATACCTGTGTCGTGGCCCGTGTATTCCTTCTCTACGTATCTTGTTAAGTAATGAGAAAAAGCAAGATTTGTTTCCCTGCTGGTGTCGATGATGTAACGGGAGGTGCGTTCGCCGTGTACCTACAGCTAGCCGAGTCGGACAGGAAAAAGACTGAAAAGATGAAGGAGGCGCTGATGGCAGCATTTGCCGTGGACTCTTACGTGGTCTATGAAATTGCGCAGTGGGGAGTCACCAGATGTGTATTTGTCTGAACTTCGGCGCCTGGCGTCCCTGTTTGCCGGAATAAGTGATAAAGCCCTTGCCTGCGCCTTCGTGACCGGACTGCCGGAGGACGTTCGCCAGCTGCTCCGAGCTGGGTCACATATGGAGGCTCTCGATTTGAGCCCGGTTCTGGCGCGGGCAAGGGCGGTCATCAGGGACGACAGCCCCCTTGGATCATTGTCATCGGAGGCGTACCTTGGCGCCACAGCAGGCTATGGCACCGCGCCTCGTGTAGCTGCCGTAAGTCCATGGCTTTATATATGTGATGGCCATAATCATCTCGCCAAGGACTGTTTTAACTCGTCAATAAGCTCATGGCCGCACACGGAGTCGAGTGAGGTGCTATCAATGTCGTGGTTTAGACAACATTGCTTCCGGTTGTTCGGGAAACGGGCACGGTGAGGGAGCATCAGCGCCAGCCTCGTCATAGCGGGCAGTGAGTGAGCCGCTACCAAGTGCTATGGTGAGTGTGGAGGGTGTCCGTCGTCGTGTGTTGGTGGACACCGGGTGTACTCGAAGTATCGTCCATGTGTGGCTGGTAACACCGTGATGGGAGTGGACAAACCTGATTTTAGTGCTACTTATGACCCTTTGTCCAAATGTTGGACGGCAGCCTTTAAGTGGTCCGAGGGTAAGAACATAAGAACATAAGAACATAAGAAATAAGGGAAGCTGCAAGAAGCGACCAGGCTTACACGTGGCAGTCCCTGTATGAAACACTCCTACCTATTTCCACCTATCATCCCCATCCATAAACTTGTCTAATCTTCTCTTAAAGCTCTCTAGTGTCCTAGCACTAACTACATGATTACTGAGTCCGTTCCACTCATCTACCACTCTATTCGAGAACCAATTTTTTCCTATCTCCTTCCTAAACCTAAATTTTTCAAGCTTGAACCCGTTATTTCTTGTTCTACCCTGGTTGCTGATCCTAAGAATTTTGCTTACATCTCCCTTGTTATAACCCTTATACCACTTAAAGACCTCTATCAGGTCCCCTCTTAACCTACGTCTCTCTAGAGAATGTAAATTTAACCGCTTCAGCCTCGCTTCGTAAGGAATACTCCTCATCCCCTGTATCCTTTTAGTCATTCTCCTCTGTACTGATTCTAATAGACCTATATCTTTCCTGTAATGTGGGGACCAGAACTGCACAGCGTAGTCTAGATGAGGTCTGACCAGCGCCAAGTATAACTTTAATATTACCTCCGGCCTTCTACTTTTAACACTCCTAAAAATGAATCCTAGTACCCTATTTGCCTTGTTTCTGGCTTCTATGCATTGTTTCCCTAGACGGAGTTCAGAGCTAACTATAACTCCTAAATCTTTCTCGTACCCTGTACCTACCAGAGTTTGGGTGTTTAATGTGTACCTATTGTGTGGGTTTCCTCTACCTACGCTAAGCACTTTGCATTTATTGATATTAAATTGCATTTGCCATCTATCCGTCCATTCATTCATTCTATCTAAGTCTGTCTGCAAGGCGATGGCATCCGCTTCTGACCTAATTAATCTACCTATCTTTGTGTCATCCGCAAATTTACTAACATCGCTATTAATTCCACTATCCAAGTCATTGATATATATTAGAAATAATAATGGCCCTAATACTGATCCCTGTGGCACCCCACTAATGACATGACCCCACTCGGATTTCGAGCCGTTTATTAGCACTCTCTGTCGCCTGTTACCAAGCCATGACCCTATCCAACCTAACACCTTCCCATCTATCCCGTGCGCCCTAACCTTTCTCAGGAGCCTTTGATGGGGCACCTTGTCGAATGCTTTACTAAAGTCCAGATATAAGATATCATAACTATCTCCATTATCTACTGCCTCGTACACCTTACTGTAAAAACTTAACAAGTTTGTCAGGCAAGACTTCCCCTTCGTGAAGCCATGCTGTGACTGATTTATCAAGTTATGTTTGTCTAAATGTTCCCTAATGTTCCTGGCTATTATTGACTCTAACATTTTACCTACAACTGAAGTTAAGCTGACCGGTCTATAATTAGACGCTAAAGTTTTATCCCCTTTCTTAAAGATGGGTACTACATTAGCCTGCCTCCACATTTCTGGTACCTCACCCGACTCCAGTGATTTCCTAAAGACAGAAACTAACGGCTCACTAATAATTTTTTTTTTTTTTTTTTTTTTTTTTTTTTTTTTTTTTACATAAGGAGCCTGGTGTCCTGTGGAATACGATAGGGGCATACTCTGTGCCTCCTCCTGTATGAAGAGGAGCTCCAGAAGTGGATAAAGGATGGATGGTTACTTCCGTACGACTAACATAAATATGGACCGGCTAAGGGCCTGATTCCTCTGATGGCTGTTGTACAACGCAACAAGAAGAAAGCCTGTAATGGACTTCAGAGAGCTCAACGCACACATCGACGCGTTCACGCAGACTCTGACGTGTGCTCTGACAGACTGTGGGAATGGCGGAGGCAAGGGGAGAATGTTTGTGTGATTGACCTTGCTAAGGCTTATCTCCAGATTAGAATTCACTACTCCCTGTGACCGTATCAGACAGTGAGTTTTAAGGGCCAGAGGTATTGCTTAACGCGACTGGGATTCAGCCTAAACGTTGCCCCGTTAGTTATGAAAGCAGTGCTCAACAGTGTTCTCTCACAAGATCCAATTGTTAGAAAAAGGAACGTCAGCTTACATCGATGACATTCTTGTTAATGAAAACATTGTTGAGGCTAGTCGTGTAAAAGAAAATCCCGAGAAATTTGGGCCATGCGAACGGCTTACTGATGGAACACGAGTGTTGGGTCTGAGAATCTTGGGGAGAGCAGGGAGGCCTTGTGTAGAAGAGAGACGTCAAGGTGGACAACGTAACAAATGAACTGACGAAGCGGGCGGTGTTTTCATTCTGCGGCAAACTGGTGGGCCACTATCCTGTGTGTGGTTGGCTGCGAGTGTCAACAGCTTTCATCAAAAGGAAGGCCAATTGCCTCTCTGAGAGATGGGATGAATTAATCGCCGATGAGGAAATAAGGACGTTTCTGGATGAGGTCGTGGTCGAAGTTAGGAAGAATGATCCTGTGAGAGGACCTTGGAGCGCCAGAGGTGACGAGGTCAGAGTGTGGGTAGATGCCAGTTCCTTGGCGCTTGGTGTTGCAGTAGAGATCGACGGCAGCATCGTCGAAGACGCCAGCTGTCACATCAGCATGGCCGAGTTGGATGCAGTAATCAAAGGATTAAATCTCGTCTGGAAGGTCAGAACGGTGGAATTGATGACAGACTCTTCTACGGTGCATCGATGGATCTATGATGGCCTCTCCGGCAGAAGCAGGCTCAAGACCAAGGCTGTGAGCGAGATGCTCATTCGGAGGAAAGTTGGCATAATAATGTCGCTGGTCGAGGAGTGCGCCCTCAAGTTGTCATGTCTTCAATCAACAACAAGGATGACAGTTTGACACGCATGCCGCAGCGCTGGCTGAAAGTCTCCGATGCCTACACCATAGCCATGCAATCAGTGTGTTCTGCCGTCATCACTGTACCACATGACAAGATTGGAGAGATACATCATGCACCAGGTCATCCGGATGTGAAACGCACACTTTATTTTGTAAGAAGAGACCCAGCAGTCACCAGGCGGCAGGTACAAGCTGTCGTTGCGAATTGTAAGGCGTGCCAATCCATCGACCCAGCATTTGTAAAGTGACGGAAGGGGAGCCTGGACGTGGAGAGAGTCTGGCAGACAGTTGGTATGGCTATCACTCACTGAGGTGGGCGGCCGTACCAAACTCTTATCGACTGTGGGCCATCACGATTTTCTATTTGGCGTCAACTGAGACTTCAAACCAGCGACAACATCATCAGTCAGTTAGAGGCAAAGTTTTGTGAACGTGGAGCCCCGGAAGAGTTGTTAACGGACAATGACACCGCTTCCTGCAGTAGACTGTTTGCAGACTTCGCTAAGAGATGGGATACGCATCTACGTTTCAGATGTGCACATGTTCCATCAGGAAATGGCATAGTTGAACGATGTCATATAACTATGAAGATTATTACTGCGAGGAAAGGATGCTTTATAGCGGAGGCGATATATTTGTACGACTTAAGGCCCTGCGATGACCACGAACCTTCATCTGCTCCTGCTAACATGCTCTACCAGTATCCTGTCATATCCTGTCGGAGTCCGAGGACTGGATCCCTGTAAAGAAAGCAAGTTAGAAGCAGACGGCCCCTACCAAATTGATGATGAAGTGTGTATAAGATCATCTAATGTTCATTGTGATGGACAGCATAAGAGAGGTAGAGTCACAAAAGTGTTATCCCACCAGGATGTTGAAGTCGACGGAATCCCCCGCCACATTAAGGATTTTCGTCACTGCACTTCTCAGACACCTCAGGAGAATGTTGCAACCACGGACGGTGAGAACGATGCGCTTCTCATTCAGCTTTCTACCCAGGCTGATGAGGAGGAAGAAAACGACGATGCTACAGCTGAAGATGAGTTGGATCGAGAGGTTCCAAGGCGTTCATAGAAGATTAGAAGGCCCCGAGTGTGTAATCTGTGTGAATATAATATTCAGGGGAATGTAATATTATGAACTGTAAAGTATCGTATCTGTGAATAACTTTTGGGACAACTGATGTTAATTGGTGGTTGGTGCCTACTGCCTAAGAGGAGGCAATAGACACCTGCCGAAACGATAATTACTCCCAGTGAGGTCTAAAGCACTGTTCAGGGGGTGCTGTGAACTTATCATTAAACCCAGCTGTGACTTCACTGAACGTTTCCCTTTGTGTCTCAACACAAGGGGGCAGTCACAGCCTGCCCTCTAAAGACAACTCTCTTCCTCCTCACAAAACTACAAGCACCTAATAACACACACACCCTTCACCCCAAAATTTTAAAATCATCATGGCGACTCCTACACCAGCCTCGGAGTCCCCATCTGGGGAGGGGACCATAAATGTCCCCAGGTCGGACTGCCTTTCTGTTGATGACCCTAAGTGTCTTGACACCCCCCTTCAACTTTTTCTTCATTAACTTCTGCAACATTCGCGGTCTAAGATCTAATTTTCAATCTGTAGAACACCACCTCTCCTCTTCTAAACCTCATCTTCTTTTCCTCACTAAAACTTAGGTGTCTGAGGCAACTGACAGTAGCCCCTTTTCTATTCTCTCCTACTTTCTCTATCCTCATTTTCGATCCAAAGCTGGATGCTGCGTTTATGTACGCAATGACTTAACCTGCTCTCGTGCCAACGCTCTTGAATCTTCCGAGTTTTCCAACATCTGGCTACGACTACAGAGTCACTCTCATACTAAATTTATCTGTGCTGTATACCTCTCTCCTAACTCCTCTGACTATAAGAAATTCTTTGACTACTTAACTTCCAAAGTGGAGCACATTCTGACTCTCTTCCCTTTTGCAGAGATCTCCATTTTTGGAGACTTCAATGTTCACCACCAGCTTTGGCTTTCCTCTCCCTTCACTGACCATCCTGGTGAACTAGCTATCCTCCATGACCTAGAGCAACAACTTTGCTATCCTCCATGACCTAGAGCAACTGGTGCAACACCCTACTCGTATTCCTGACCGTCTTGGAGATACGCCCAACATTCTTGACCTTTTCCTGACCTCTAATCCTTCTGCTTATGCTGCCACCCTTTCTTCTCCGTTGGGCTCCTCCGATCACAATCCCATATCTTTATCTTGTCCTATCACTCCAATCCCTCCTCAGGATCCCCCTAAGCGAAGGTGCCTCTGGCGTTTTGCCTCTGCTAGTTGGGGGGACCTGAGGAGGTATTTTGCTGATTTTCCTTGGAATGACTACTGCTTCCGTGTCAGAGACCCGTCTTTGTGTGCTGAACGCATAACAGAGGTGATAGTGTCTGGCATGGAGGGGTACATTCTTCACTCTTTTTCTCGTCCTAAACCTTCTAAACCTTGGTTTAACACAGCTTGTTCTCGTGCTATACATGATAGAGAGGTGGCCCACTAAAGGTACTTAAGCCTTCCATCACCAGAATCTCATGCACTTTATATTTCTGCCCGGAACCATGCCAAGTCTGTTCTCCAACTAGCCAAAAACTCCTTCATTAACAGAAAATGTCAAAACCTTTCCAGATCTAACTCCCCTCGTGATTTCTGGCATCTAGCCAAAAATATCTCCAATAACTTTGCTTCTTCTTCTTTCCCTCCTCTACTTCAACCAGATGGCACCACTGCTATCACATCTATTTCTAAAGCTGAACTCTTTGCTCAAACCTTTGCTAAAAACTCTACCTTGGACGATTCTGGGCTTGTTCCTCCCTCTCCTCGACCCTCTGACTACTTCATGCCACCTATTAAAATTCTTCGCAATGATGTTTTCCATGCCGTTGCTGGCCTAAACCCTCGGAAGGCTTATGGACCTGATGGGGTCCCTCCTATTGTTCTCCGAAACTGTGCCTCCGTGCTTGCACCTTGCCTAGTCAAACTCTTTCAGCTCTGTCTGTCAACATCTACCTTTCCTTCTTGCTGGAAGTTTGCCTACATTCAACCTGTTCCTAAAAAGGGTGACCGCTCTAATCCCTCAAACTACCGTCCTATTGCTTTAATTTCCTGCTTATCTAAAGTTTTTGAATCTATCCTCAACAGGAAGATTCTTAAACATCTATCACTTCACAACCTTCTATCTGATCGCCAGTATGGGTTCCGTCAAGGCCGCTCTACTGGTGATCTTCTGGCTTTCCTTACTGAGTCTTGGTCATCCTTTTCTAGAGATATTGGTGAAACTTTTGCTGTTGCCTTGGACATATCAAAAGCCTTTGATAGAGTCTGGCACAAAGCTTTGATTTCCAAACTACCCTCGTACGGTTTCTATCCTTCTCTCTGTTACTTAATCTCAAGTTTCCTTTCTGACCGTTCTATTGCTACTGTGGTAGACGGTCAATGTTCTTCTCCTAAATCTATTAACAGTGGTGTTCCTCAGGGTTCTGTCCTGTCACCCACTCTCTTATTATTATTCATTAATGATCTTCTAAACCAAACTTCTTGTCCTATCCACTCCTACGCTGATGATACCACCCTGCACTTTTCCACGTCTTTTCATAGACGTCCAACCCTTCAGGAGGTAAACATATCACGCAGGGAAGCCACAGAACGCCTAACTTCTGATCTTTCTAAAATTTCTGATTGGGGCAGAGCAAACTTGGTATTGTTCAATGCCTCAAAAACTCAATTCTTCCATCTATCAACTCGACACAACCTTCCAGACAACTATCCCCTCTTCTTCAATGACACTCAACTGTCTCCCTCTTCTACATTGAACATCCTCGGTCTGTCCTTTACTTATAATCTGAACTGGAAACTTCACATCTCATCTCTAGCAAAAACAGCTTCTATGAAGTTAGGTGTTCTGAGACGTCTCCGCCAGTTTTTCTCACCCCCCAAGCTGCTAACTCTGTACAAGGGCCTTATCCGTCCATGTATGGAGTATGCTTCACATGTCTGGGGGGGTTCCACTCATACTGCTCTTCTAGACAGGATGGAATCAAAAGCTTTTCGTCTCATCAACTCCTCTTCTCTAACTGACTGTCTTCAGCCTCTCTCTCACCGCCGCAATGTTGCATATCTAGCTGTTTTCTACCGCTATTTTCATGCTAACTGCTCTTCTGATCTTGCTAACTGCATGCCTCCCCTCCTTCCGCGGCCTCGCTTCACAAGACATTCTTCTTTCTCTCACCCCTATTCTGTCTACCTCTCTAACGCAAGAGTTAACCAGTATTCTCAATCATTCATCCCTTTTTCTGATAAACTCAGGAACTCCCTGCCTGCTTCTGTATTTCCACCTTCCTACGACTTGAATTCCTTCAAGAGGGAGGTTTCAAGACATTTATCCACCAATTTTTGACTACTGCTTTGACCCTTTTATGGGACTGGCATTTCAGTGGGCATTTTTTTTATTAGATTTTTGTTGCCCTTGGCCAGTATCCTTCCTACATAAAAAAAGAAAAAAAAATTACGATTGCAACGTAGGCAGGAGTGACGTCAGCAACAGGGGCGAGTGACTGGAGCAAGGCAAGGTGGTCCGCCTAGAGACGAGAACACCTCAGATACCTAGCCACCACCGCACCTGCCACCTGCTCGCTGCCCCTCTGCCAGTACTCGTTCATAGCTGTGCTGTGACCCTTGTATTCCTTCTCTACGTATCTTGTTAAGTAAAGAGAAAAGCAAGATTTGTTTCCCTGCTGCCTCACTTTCTTCTGCAAGGCATCATATTGGAATCTCCTTTCCAGCAGCCATATATGAGCCAACTCTGTCTGTGATTCGGGTCTCTCTTCCTCCGTCTCCGTCGTCTCCGTCTCCGTCCTCTGCCTTTTCTGTTTCTTCATCTACTCTCACCTCTCCTCCTACGCTCTTCACTACACTCCTTGCCCCATTTGTATCTTCTCCATACGGTACAAGCATCAGTATCACCATGCAACAATGACATCCCTGCTTTCTTGCACCACGTATTAAGTCCATCAAAGACAGTAGCCTCCTGGTGCATCATCATCACGACTGGGCCGGGCAAAATACTTCACGGCCACACAAAACTCTACCTCAGGCCTTTACTACCCACGCCATTACTCCTGCTTGCCCGCTTCTGGTTCCGTGGAGCTCCATGCCACACCCATAAAATTGATAAAATAAAACTGTCACTTCCTTGACAAAACTAAGAGGCGCCCTTGGGCCACTCTCAATAAAATAAAATACTTTTTCCCGAGTGTGACACCACCAAGCCTGCGTCTCACTGTCAGGTACAACACTAAATGACTCAGCAATTCTCCCGCTGGCCCCTTGATGACACAAGTATCGCCACATCGAGCTAACAGCTACTCCTTTCCATGACGCAGCACACCCATCCTTGCACACGGAGTCAAACAAACATGTGGCTGTCACAAAACAACAGCCAATCTCTAACATGAACCCGGCCAACGTGCCACTGGGTCAGTCCCACTGGTCTCAGCAACTGCTCCCGTGTGCAAGCCTCTCCCATCAGACCCGATACCCTCTCGCCTCAAGGAAGCCGACATTCACCAACACAGACTAAACTTCTCGAGCCCAGCACCTGACAATCATCAACAACAACTCGGTCAAACAACACAGAGTGCTTCATAAGTGGCAAGGAACACACTATCACCAGCAGCCTTACACAGCGTTGCCTCTCGACGCGGCAGCGTAACACTTACGTCAAATACATCATAACAACTTGTCCAGGAAAGAGGAATTAGGCGAGTAACATTACTAACAATCCCCACACCAGGGGAAACAATACTAACTATAGCACAACGGAAAGAAGCCCCAGACAAGTGGTCATCAGGCTTGCCAGCCTGACTCGCACGGTTACGCCCAACAAACGTGGCCACACCTGACCAACAAAACCGCGCTAAACGCTCACGAGTCATCCCGACATCCCGACTCCAAAACGACCAAGCACCAAGCCGCTACGTGCTTCTAGCACCAGGGTCTCCTTAATCAAACCTCAGTTCTCCTCTCTCCGCTGGCTATTCACAATATCGTTGTTCTCAACACACATTGCCCGACCCTCTGCTTCCTTACCATTCACTCCTACCTTGACAAGTAGTGGGCCAGCACTGGAGGGGCAGAACCCTCCTGAACTACACTGACAGTTGTTGCAGCAGTTGCCAGCACGGGTGACTCACCACGTGAGTAAACACTCACCATGTCTGGTCCCGGTAGGAGAGTGGTCTGCTCCGCGTCTCTCGTGCACCCCGCAGGGGAGGAAACTTCCTCCTCCCCAGCAGTCAGGAGTCTTCCCGCCCTCGACAGCTATCCCTGATACTCCAGACACAACTAGCTGGGGCCCAGACTAAGTTCAGGCGCCCACAGCCTCAACACCAGGTAACAACTCCCCCTGAATGCCACCTCCGAGAGGCTGCACAGGGTGAGGCAAGCCATCAAACGCACAACCCAAACTCATCACTCCAGCGTCACCCTGGGCAACACTCTCCATAAAGTCAGGTACTTTCTGTGGTGGCTCTGCGCTTCCACGTTCAGCCCCAGCACACTGACTCAAAGACAAGTCTAACTCTGCCTCGTCAAAATCCTTACTAGCAGCGGGATAGGCATCTGGGCACTTTGCCAAAACTGCGGCAAACACTGCGCTCACTTTGTGGTAGCCCTGCCTTATTGCAGTCGACCCCCAGAGTCATAGATCCCGCGGGCACCCGACGCCGGGATACTCGCCTCCCCTTAGGATTCCAAACGCGCCTCCGCGGTCAGTAGCGAGCATGACAGTCTAATCTGCGCCGTAGCGAAGCTCTCCGCAGCGCCAGTCCCCCGGCACCACACAAGCTGATCAGAGGCAACTTGCCTCGCAGTCACCTTCCTGCACAGCGACTGCTGTGCTGCTGTCTCTCAAAAATGTAATGGGGTACGTAACCCCATCAATCTCAACAGTGCCTTTGCATAAATATGGACCCCACCAGTCTAATTCAGACCTCACAGTGTTCCTAAAAAGGGTGACCGCTCTAATCCCTCAAACTACCGTCCTATTGCTTTAATTTCCTACCTATCTAAAGTTTTTGAATCTATCCTTAACAGGAAGATTCTTAAACATCTATCACTTCACAACTGATCGCCAGTATGGGTTCCGTAAAGGCCGCTCTACTGGTGATCTGGCTTTCCTTACTGAGTCTTGGTCATCCTCTTTTAGAGATTTTAGTGAAACTTTTGCTGTTGCCTTGGACATATCAAAAGCTTTTGATAGAGTCTGGCACAGAGCTTTGATTTCCAAACTACCCTCCTACGGCTTCTCTCATTCTCTCTGTAACTTCATCTCAAGTTTCCATACTGACCGTTCTATTGCTGCTGTGCTAGATGGTCACTGTTCTTCTCCTGAATCCATTAACAGTGGTGTTCCTCAGGGTTCTGTCCTGTCACCCACCCTCTTCTTATTATTCATTAATGATTTCTAAACCAAACTTCTTGTCCTATCCACTCCTACGCTGATGATACCACCCTGCACTTTTCCACGTCTTTTCATAGACGTCCAACCCTTTAGGAAGTAAACATTTCACGCAGGGAAGCCACAGAACGCTTGACTTCTGATCTTTCTAAAACTTCTGATTGGGGCAGAGCAAACTTGGTATTGTTCAATGTCTCAAAAACTCAATTCCTCCATCTATCAACTCGACACACCCTTCCAGACAACTATCCCCTCTTCTTCAATGACACTCAACTGTTCCCCCTCTTCTACACTGAACATCCTCGGTCTGTCATTTACTTATAATCTGAACTGGAAACTTCACATCTTATCTCTAGCTAAAACAGCTTATATGAAGCTGAGACGTCTCCGCCAGTTTTTTTTCAACCCCCCAGCTGCTAACTCTGTACAAGGGCCTTATCCGTCCATGTATGGAGTATGCTTCACATGTCTGGGAGGGGGGAGGGGCAACTCATACTGCTCTTCTAGACAGGGTAGAATCAAAAGCTTTTCGTCTCATCAACTCCTCTTCTCTAACTGACTGTCTTCAGTCTCTCTCTCACCGCCGCAATGTTACATCTCTAGCTGTCTTCTACCGCTATTTTCATGCTAACTGCTCTTCTGATCTTGCTAACTGCATGCCTCCCCTCCTCCCGCGGCCTCGCTGCACAAGACTTTCTTCTTTCTCTCATCCCTATTTTGTCCACCTCTCTAACGCAACAGTTAACCAGTACTCTCAGTCATTCACCCCTTTCTCTGGTAAACTCTGGAACTCCCTGCCTGCTTCTGTATTTCCACCTTCCTATGACTTGAATTCCTTCAAGAGGGAGGTTTCAAGACACTTATTCATCAATTTTTGACCACTACTTTGACCTTTTTATGGGACTGGCATTTCAGTGTGCATTTTTTTATTGGATTTTTGTTGCCCTTGGCCAGTGTCCTTCCTACAAAAAAAAAAAAAAAAAAAAGAGATGAGGGGGCAGTCATATTGGCCTTTCCACCCTCACAATTAAACACACCCCGGACTTCACTCTCTTGGTCTTGACCCTGGGACAGAATTAAGGCTACCGGCTTCTGGGGCGTCTTGGAAGCATTGGCGGACACTAACTTAGGGCAAATGTACTTGAAATGCCCAGTGTTCTTGCAATAATGACATAAGCACACTCAAATGTGTGCTTATGGCGCTGTTCGACGGCTGCCCCGGCGCTGGAGCTTCCGACTTTTTACCTCTTTTTTTTCAACATTTTTGGCAAGTCTGCACTCTTGGGGCTGTTCTACGGTAACCATGAATGCCTCTAGAGCAACTCTGAAACTGCGTAACCGGAAAATACACGTGCTGTGTGGTGTAATTCTGTGTGTTATGATGGTGACTGCAGCCACGAACGTAAACATGCAGTACGACAGTGCTTCCCTGCTCGACTTGCGACCCAACCTGGACTCACCTCTACCTGCTGAGTTCATTAATGACGTAAGAAGACTACAAGAACTACAGGCAAGTCACAATGAGAAGAAATACTCTGAAAATGCAACGACAGGAAAGCACCGCAAGGGGAGAAGAGGGCGGCGCAGCGGTGTGCGAGTGAGAATGAGGAGACGTGGTATGAGAACCCCACTACCAGCTATCACCTTTGGTAATATACGCTAAATTAGAAATAAAATGGATGAGCTGTGCACCAACTGTAGGTTTATCCGAGAATATAAAGACAGTGCAGTAATCGCCCTCACGGAAACCTGGTTACAGGATTGGGATGCGGATAGCACAGTGACTATTGATGAGTTTGTGTTGGTGCGGTCTGACAGGAGAGGTGTTGATAAGAACCGAGGGGGTGGCGTTGCTGCTTATGTAAATGACAGATGGTGTTCACAAATTAAAATTAAGGAAAGCTACTGTGACAACAACATCGAGTATTTAGCGCTTACCTGTCGACCCTTTTACCTATCACGTGAACTTAGCAAGATAAATGTAGTACTTGTATATACCCCCGGATGCGGATGAATCTATAGCTGGTGATACACTAGAAAACTGTGTTACAAACCGTGAAAACGAAAGCCCGAACAGCGCAATTATTGTTTTAGGTGATTTTAATCATTGCGATTTTCAAGGAAAAGTTCCAAACAGTGCATTATTTCACAAGAGGCAACGTTACACCAGATAAGATGTATTGTAACATTAAGGATGGATACAAAGTTTTTAAACGACCTAACATTGGAAATGGAGACCATAACATGCTCTATTGTGTTCCTACATATAAACAGCTACTGAGAAGAGTTAAACCGAAAGAAACTGAAATTAGAAAATGAGATGATAATAACAGGCAACTACAAGCGTGTTTTGAGTGTACAAACTGGTCTGTCCTGATAGAAAACGGAATTGACATCAACACCAACTTAGATATTTTCGATGGTTATTTCCACTTCTTCTTTGATATGATCGTACCTACCAAGAAAATAACGATATACCCAAACAATAAACCATGGATTAATACAGAGCTAAAATCTATGCTAAATGAAAAACACAGACTCGAGCGTAATAGAAGTGATGCTGAAAGAAGAATATTGCAAAGAAACATAGATAAAAAAATATCTGATTCTAAAAGAATACACAAAGAAAAAGTTTAAGGCTTGTTTAAGACAAATAGAGTGAAAGACGCTTGGAAGGAACTTAAAACCCTGTGTGGGCACAAGAAGAAACAGAGTGTGCCTGAACTAGAAAATATCAACACATATGTAAACGAAATGAACGCGTTCTTTGCGAGATTTTGAAAGCCATGATTTCAGTGATGCGTGTAATGAAGTAATGACAGAAATTCAATCTCATAATGATGAAAGAATAATAATTAGGCGTGCAGAAGTCCCTGTAGAATATACGGGCAGGTAAAGCTACAGGGCCAGACGGAATGCCTGCTATGGTACTTAAACATTGTGCAAAACAACTGACACCCGTACTGACAACATTATTTCAAGATTCAGTAGATCAGGGAGTGGTACCTTATAAATGGAAAGAATCTGAAGTAAAACCTATTGCAAAAATTAACTGTCCAAAAGATCCCAAAGATTTTAGACCTGTAGTATTAACATCTAATATTATGAAATGTTTAGAAAGTGTATTGAAAAATTACATCTGTGAAAAAAAAAAATAATAATATAAAAGACCCTATGCAGTTTGCTTATTTTAATAATAGGAGTGTACAGGATGCGACAATTACATTATTGAATGTTGTTAACAAACATTTACATAAGCCCAAATCACAAATTAGAGCACTGTTTATTGATTTTAGTTCAGCATTTAATACAATGCAACCTCATATTCTGTTCAATAAAATGCTAGAAATGGGTGTAAATAGAAATATCTTAAAAAGGATCTTTAGCTTTTTTACCCCAGAGATCCCAGTATACCAATGTAAACAATGTTAAGTCTGATGTGATATTAACTAACACAGGAGCCCCACAAGGTTGTGTGTTGTCCCCTGTTCTTTTCACCTTGTACACATATGATTGTAGAGGTGGAATTGATGACTGTACTATTGTGAAATATGCTGATGATACAGTTATCTCAGGAAAATTTGTAAATGATAATTATGAAAGCTATTTAACTCAGGTTAAAAAAAATTGTTGATTGGAGTAAACAATTTTTTTTTGGAGCTCAATGTAAAGAAAACTAAGGAGATGATATTTGATTTCAGAACTAAAAATAAACATGTACCAGACCTATTAACAATTAGGGAAGAAAACGTAGAAAGAGTAAACCAGTATAAGTATCTTGGCTTTATGATCGATGACCAGTTGAAGGGCAGTGTCAATACAGGTATGGTGTCAAGGAAATGTAACCAAAGACTACACTTTGTACGTATTTTGCGTAACTTACATGTAGATAAAGTGATCATTAGCCTATTCTACAAATCACTGTTGGAACCAGTCCTAAACTTTTCGATCACTGCCTGGTATTAAAAGCTTACCTGTAAAGATAAAAATAAGCTGGGAAGGATTAAGAAGGCAGGAAAATTAGGACCATATCATTAGATAAGCTCTATCAGGCAGGTACAATGAAACAAGTGGACAGGATAATGAAAGATATCACTCATCCGCTACATAACTGTTACACAAATCTAAAATCTGGTAGAAGGTTAGCTCTGCCCATGCAGCGTACTGACAGATATAGGAAGTCATTTGTACCTAAAAGCATTCTCCTTTCCAATCATCTATCATCACTATAATTTTTAGATTCAAGTATTCATGGTTACTGTATGTGATGGTTCATGATGAGGGCAAAAATAGCTCGATATTGCATGTATACGATAGCCCATGTAATGACTCTTTTCTTAATGTTTTATTGTTTTATTGTTTTACTGATTTCATGTTTTATTGTTTTACTGATTTTATTTACTTTTTAATGTTATGTATAAGCAACTACTAGGGAGCTCTTAAGCCAAAATGAATTTCATTTGTATTACATTTTGTATTACAACTTGACGAATGAATTATCTTATCTTATCTTATCAAGATTTGAGTCACTGGGCCTTTTCTTCCCTCCGAAGAACTGCATCCGCTATACCTCCGGCCGCAGCTCATAAGCACTCAGGATGTCAGTCTTAAACTCCTCATAATCCTCTAAATCCTCAACCGACATCCTATCACAGATTCCCAAGTCCCTACCTTTCAACATATTAGCCACCAGGGCAACCCACCTCTCCTGTGGCCAATCAAATTCTGAAGCTTTCTTCTCAAGTCTCCTAAACCATTCGGTAACCTTTTTCTCATCAAACTCTGGTATCACTTTCAAACACCTCACCCTCTGACGTTCTACTGTATCCTCCTTAACTCCTCATCCTTCTCTCCTCAAGCCATGAAGTGAATTAACTTCAATCCTAGTCTTCACCAACTCAAATATTATATTCTTCTCAGCTTCTTCCTTTTCTCTTTTTAGCCTAAGGGATCTTCATTTCCTTTTCATACATACTCGCGTCTTTCTCCGCCTCAAGTAATCTCATTTCCTTCTTCTAGGCCTCAAGCCTCTTAGCTTCCCTCTCGGCTTCAAGCCTCCTGGCTTCTCTAGCCTTCTCAGTCTTCAGTCTCCTTTCCTCAGTTTCTGCTTCCAACTCCATTCTCCTCATCTCCAGTTTGAATCTCAATTCCCCAGACATGCCTTCGGTCTGGGAGAAGCCACCAACGCTGCGGGCAGGGCTACTACGTCCGTGGACACTATGTGTGGGATTAAGTCTCCTCACACCGAAATGGGCTAATTATACAGTGCCACTCCCATCAGAGGCAGAGGACTCAGGTCGTGAGTCACCCCTGCTAACAGTCCTGCCCTCCAACAGTCCTGCCCTACACTAAATGTGGGCACAAGACAATTAAACAAACAACAAACTTTTTTTCCACGTGGCGACGAAGCTCCCAGCTATCCTGGAGACGTCGCCAGTTTCTGTTACGACCACAAATCATTGCCCCTTCACAAAGGAGCCACACCTGGACTAACATCCTTGAGCCACCTTCTGCGTGGACTCAGTGCAGAGCTCAAATATGGATGTACAATGTCCATTGTGACTCCTGCACCCTTTTCACCACAGTCGTAACTCTGGGTCATACTAAGTTGAGGTCACCAAAAGGAAAATACTCAAAACACCCACAGCTGCGAAAGAATCGACAACCACGTACAAGAAAAAAAAACAAAAAAAAAGTTATAACATACAATAACACGTATATGGTCGAGATATAATATCTCATTGAACATTCACCCTCTGGGACGATTCTTCTCACTCCCCAACTGAGTGTTATAGCCTTAAGCCGAGTAATGTCGTTTACTGATCCCTGGATGGCAGGCCTTGTCGGAACCTGAGGAGAGAGTAAAGTTCACTAGGCAGGTAATTACTCAAGTCCTCTGCGGTTAAACTGCATCAGCCAGCAGTAGCATTTAAGACAAAACAAACTCACTATAAGAGACACGAGAAACTACTGCAAAAGAATGCCCATAAACACACAGGAGGGTCAGTCATCGCTCACTGTGTGAGCTCGGCTTTCACACATACGCAGCCAAGGAGTCACTTCCCTGTGTATAGTGTGTGACATAACTACCCTTTCTGGCAAACTACTATGGAGACTCCCATTCTATATAAGCAGGCCGGTAATAACTCACTTATCCCTTTGAAGCAACTGACCCGACTAACATAACTGTTATCCCATCCTACTCTCCGTCTAATATTAGAACACGTCACAGTGCATCTGGTCCGTCCAAATGCTGGGTAGTGACTGAATGAGAAAGTGCGCCACTCTCCCACCCCACTCTGTTGCTAAGGGGAGGGGGCACAAGAAGCAAAAAAAAAGCGTGGGGGCGGCACACACACACACACACACACACACACACACACACACACACACACACACACTGCTCCCCGCGCGTGAACAAAACACTTTACTTCTCAAAATTCTAATGATCAACTAGGGAGGCTAGGTGAATACTGATTACTTTATTGTTAAGAGCAGCTCTTCTAATAAATACTAGGTGAGATTCAAATTGAATGGAAAAGGGAAAGTAAGGAAATTTATGTGGGGAACATGACTAATTGCGAGGATAAATATCTTAGGAGTTTCAAGCTAAGTACGTACGTGAGCCAGCAGGACGGGTGTAAGTCTCGATAACAACCTGTCTCTCTTCTTATCATTGTATCTCTCTCATTTATTATTCTTTTCTCATTCATTCTTACTACTTTCATTTTATATTGCGTTATATCGCAATATAAAATGGGATAATGGTTCCTGTTTTTTGACAGCCATCTAAAGAAAAGCAGCCTTTACAAAAATTAATCATAGAATCATAGTAATCAGCACAATTTGATTTGCTATAATTACTCCACTGTTATATAAATCATCTTCCTATTACTTTTTCTCTTGACAGTATGCATTAGTTATAATGTTTTATTTGTTAACTAAGTGAACAGATACCTTACCTGCAGCACGTATAACTACATCACAGACTAGCCGCCTCTTGGCATCACAATGGGCCCTGCAGCGTGTGAGTTTCTCTTAAGGTATACTGAGAGCATGGAGCCATTGACGCCATCACTGAGCAGTCGCCCCTTCGCATAACAGTGGTCCCTGCAGCGTGTAAGTTCCTCTCAAGGGATACTGAGAGCATGAAGCCATGACTGTATCACTCAGCAGCAGTCCTTGGCATCACAGTGGACCTGCATTTATACTGAGACCATGGAGCCATGTCACACACCTGCAACAAAATGGTAATTTAGACACATGACTCATAAATGATAAGAAAGGCAAGCTGAAGAGGCTTAAAATTTCCAGGAAACTAATATAATAGTTTGCTGTTTCTTTTTTATCAATATGGAGTTACATCATCTAACAAATACAAATTGCTACATCGGTTTTGCAAAAAAAAACGAATGTAACAAATGAGTTTGTATGTTTTTTTAAATTCTTTTTTATTCTACTAATTATTGGAAATTTATTATTTTTTGTTTGTTTTCATTCCATATAGTAATTAATTTTGCACTCAACCAAGAGGTAATCAGGAAAACTACACAAGACAAGATGATAGAATAGAATAATAATCTTCAAGACATTACACTCGCACGATAGTATGCCTGACAGCAGTGCCACGCATGCCAGAAGGAACTGTGGCCTCTTCTCACACCAAGAGATGGTTACTGTCAATATTAACTTGTTTAATATTTTCAAAGACCCAAACAAAGTCTATCTAGCACATCCGACCTCCTTAATGGCCTGCAAATGTGCCAACAAACTACTCAAGCCAGACCAGCATAACGTTCAGTATTAAATTTTACAGTCTCCACAGCTATCTGCATAACCTCTATCTATCGCTTACGACCAATGAATAAAACCTACAGCATTTGGTAACAATCACAATTTACTAAAAATAGAAAGAAGTCATCGGATGTGACAGGATTCCCTTTATTTACACTGTTTGTTATTTGAATTTGGCCAATATTACTTCGGTCTACGTCATCAAACTTTCACACATACCTTTAGACATCAGTGGGCAATACATGGAATCTCATCACCTGTAGATTCATTTATTTATTTTATTTATTTATTTATTTATTTTAAGCAGCGACTTTTGCCTGCACAAGAAGCTATTTTTGAATCCGGATATTATGGGTAACGCTCGTTCCTCTTCCGCCCAGGCAACATTCAGCTGATGGTGACCAGCGCCCAAATTGTTACTATCGAAACTCACTAGCCGATTTCTCCGGCCCTCCCATTGAGGCCGTATCCTCTGATGTAGAATCCTTGATCCAGCGTGAGAGTATTTCCCTTTCTCAGCTTTCAAGCCAGTAGGCCAGATTGAGTTGTATTGGTCTGATGTGAGCCCAGAGAGCTGGTGACGGACATATATATCAAGGTACATATGGGATGGGATTTACTTTTTTGTAAGTCAACACAAGTAAATAATTTGTTGGCTAATTAACTGCCTGGTGTCACCGCACTCTAACCTCCTGAGTCTGCAGAGTGTCTGCCTACTCGGTCCGTGCATTTTCGTGGGTATTTGTCCTTAGTCTGTGTTTTAGCGTTTTGAGTCGAGTTGACTAGTTTTGTCTTGTGTTCCTTTTATTTAAATGCTGCTGGTCCTCTGTTTTATACGTTATCGTGACCAAAGGATATTCTTTCTTTCCTTATTCATTTATTATTATTATTATTATTATCATTATTATTATTATTATTATTTACTTATTATTTATTTATTTTTTTTTTGTGTGTGTGTGTTTCGTGTTCAGTTGTCTGTTTTCTCTTGAGACTCATCAGTTTTAAAGTGATAGAGTCTATCTTCCGAGAGATCAGAGGCAACCTGAACCCAGACATGAATGCTGTAATATTCTGGAGGGCGTAGGTGGTTGCTCTCAGAATATTAAAGCCTCATTGTGTTGCGTCAGTCTTACCTGTTCTCCCCTTAGTACGTGGATGATTGTGTATTTCCAGCTGTAGATAAATTTAGAGTTAATATTTTCTCTTACATTGTGAGACGAGTAGAGTTAATATATATATATATATATATATATATATATATATATATATATATATATATATATATATATATATATATATATATATATATATATATATATATATATTGTTATGTGAGGCATAAGTAGCGAAGAGAGGAATTGAGAAGGAAGAAAGAAAAGTAGGAGGAAATGGAGGAACGTAAGAAGGTAGCAGGAATGAAGCATGGAGACGCCAGATGCACGATGAATGTTTAACCAGTCGCCCGCACATAGTCACCCTCTTCATTTAAATTTCATATTTCCAGTTATCTTTTCATTTTGAGTTCCACATATTATTTAGTTGAAGAGTTCTCCTTGCATATAGACTAATCAGTATGCATTCAACCATTGTAGTTTGATCATGATTATTTTCGAAAGACAGCCGCTTTACTTGTGTCATTTAGCAGTGCGACATGAGCGGGCGAAAGGGGGTGGTTGCACCCTCGTTCCTATTCCTCGCCTCGTGCATGAGTCACCTCCTGCGACAAGTGTGGGATTCATGTTCCCACGTCTCAATCCGTGCCCATACCTCAAGGGTGACAGATAATGCAGAAAGACACAGTGCTAGCTGGTGGAGACTATTGGGTAATACAACTAGAGGGCTTTGTTACGACCACAATTCCCAGCCCCTTCACCAAGCTGCCGCACCAGGACTAGCCACCTCCTACGTAGACTCAGTGAAGGGCTGACTTGTGACTCCTGCACCCTTTTCATGACAGTTGTAACTTCAGATCACACTAAGTTGAGGTCGCCAGACTGTTTTACCGACCCACAGACAAGGAGGATACTCCAAACAGCATTTAACACCCCCAGCTGCAGAAGAATTGACAACCACTTTAGGAAAAACAGTTAACACACAATAACACACATTGATAGACCTGTGCCAGCAGTACTTGCCCCCCAAGCCGCTGCCTCTCATGGGACGGAGCACCCATCTCTCTATACTGTCGACACCCACACACACCACTTCGACCCCCCAGTCAGCTGTCACCAGGACCCACCGCTCCAGCCATGAGGAAGTTTGGGCAGTGGGTGACACAACACCCGTGGATCGAGGTGCTGGATGTGGAGGACGTCCACTCAAAATGGCACAATTACGTGGCCACCACCACAGAAGCCTTCCACCGCTACTTCACAGCCATGAGCGTCACAGTGCACCCGACTGATGCCCCCTGGATGACGCCCCGCATTAAAAGACTCATGCGTCAGCAGACCAGGGCGTTCCACTCCTGCCCGGTCCTATACAGGAAACTAAGAAACAGTGATCAGGGAGATTAAGGCTGCTAAGGCAAGCTATTACCCGGACAAGATACACCACCTCAAGCCTACAAACAACAGACAGTGTTACGCTAAGATCAAAGGTTTGTGTGGCCTACAAAAGTACCCTTCATCTCTTCCTTGCACCTCACACCTTCCTGCTTATCTCGCGGCTCAAGAGATTAACGATCACTTTGCCGCTATCTGTCAGACCTTTCCTCCCCTCCACACCCACTGACCTTTCTATAAAAATTTACAAGGAGTTTGCTGCAGAGTTAGCAACACCGCTATGCTCCATAATAAACGCCTCTCTCTCCCAACACTCTTGTCCGGCGGACTGGAAGACATCTTACGTCACCCCCATCCCCAAAACTTCCAGTCCATAGTCACTCGGTGACCTCAGGCCAGTCTTTATCACCCCCATCCCTACAGTTTGGAAATATTAAAGTCACCTCCACTTCCCATTACCTGACCAGCTTCCTTGAATTCATCCACAGCCACCTGGACAAGCGAAACACCTCTCTAGCTGTTGCTTTTGTGGACTTCAAAAAAAACTTTGATCTTGTTGATCACACTGTTGTCATCAGCAAGGCAATAAGTCTGGGTCTCCCTCCTAACCTGGTAGCGTGGCTAGCCGACTTCCTCAAAGGGAGGTGTCGGGCCATTCGCTATCAGGGCTCTGTCTCTAATTTCCAACAGCTGACACGTGGGGTCCACTATGCTTCCTCCTCCTGAGTAACGACGCCCTCCCTGACACTCCCCATCACTGGAAGTATGTGGACGACTGCACCGTGGGCATCCCAGTCTCCAACAGGAACCCGGACTACTCGCCAATGCAAGTCATTTTGGAGCGACTACAGACGTGGACGGAGGAGAGCAGGATGACCATTAACCACAGCAAAACTGTGGTGATGCATTTTTGTACTCCCTCTGTACCAGTGCCCCCTTCCCAGCTCAGAGTGGGCCCTTACCCCTTCCAGGTGGTCCGATGTGCCAAGCTTCTCGGAGTCATGGTGGACGACCAGCTGACCTGGAAGCAGCATGTCGCCAGAACCATAAGATCCCCTACCTACAGGCTGTACATGCTGCGCAGACTCAGGTCGCTGGGGACGCCGACAGACAAGTTAAGGGGGGTGTACCTCACCTTCATCCTCCCCAAACTCATGTATGCCTCCCCAGCATGGTCCTCCTGCCTCACACACACTCAACAGCTCCAGCTGGAGACTGTGCAGAAAAGGGCGTGCAGGGTCATCCTTGCCCCTGCTTACACTACCTATGATGAGGCCCTGACCACTGTCCAGGCACCGAGAGGCTCTGGAGAAGTCTGGCTTCTGCATCATCTACGTCTCAGACACATGCTGCCGCCTGACGCGCCCGGTCCATGCCACAAGACACCACAACAAGATAACGCCCCTAAAGTCACCGCGCACGGACTGGTACAGACTCAGCGCGATTCCCACCATGGTGCGAGCCATCAATCAATAGTATTTCGCTTCTAGATTAGACTTAGCTTTAGGATTAATGTTAAGTATTTCCCCACCCCCTTTATACATTTTTAGTTTGTAAACTGCCTGAATAGTAAACCGTTTATTATTATTATTATTATTATTATTATTATTATTATTATTATTATTATTATTATTATTACTATTGTTATTATTATTATTATTATTATTATTATTATTATTATTATTATTATTATTATATGAACAAAGTATAATACCCCGTTGGACTTCCAGCCACCGTGACAGTCCTCGCACTGGCTAACAGAGGTATAACTTCAAGCCAAGTAGTATCGTTTACTGCCTCCTGGGCGACAGGCCTTGTCAGGACCTGGGGAGGGACTAAAGTTTACTACATGGTTAATTAAGTCCTCTGCGGTTGAACTACCGCAGCTCTCAGTAGCATTTAAAGCAAACACTAACAAAAGACACCAGAAACAATCACAAAACAGAAGAGTGCCCAGGAACACACAGGAGGGTCAGTCACCGCTTACTGTGCACAAAACTCAACTTGTACACTTATACAGCCAAGGAGTCGTTTCCCTGGGTGTAGTGTGTAATTCACTACTACACTTACTGGCAGACTACTATGGAGACTCCTCTATATATATAAATGAGCTAGGGTATATAGACGATAATGACTCACTCATTCCCCTTAAGACAACTGACCCGGCTACCTAGAATCCCGCCTTAGTCTCCGGTAAATACTAGAGGACGTCTCTGTACGTCTGCTTGTTCCAGCAACAGGATAGAGTCTGAGCGTGAGAAAGTACTCCAACCGTCTTCCCGCGCTGTTGCAAAGGGGGAGAGGGTGGATGTGACACACACACGCACATACAGACACGCGCCCACACCTGCTCCTCGCAGGCGCCTTGAATAAAGCACTTTAACTTTTAAAAATTCTCATTAGCAAATTCATGGTCAAGGGCAGCTCTCCTCGTGTGAACTGTGTGAGACTCAAACTGACAGATCAAAGGGAAATAAGGTAAATTAATCAGGGAAGGAGAGTGTCTGGACGTAGAAATTCTTATAGTAAGTTACTGTCAGCGAGCGACCACTCAGCATCGTAGATCTGGTTTCTGTGCCCCTAGCTTTCTCTCTCTCACTCTCTTCTTCTTTTATCATTCTTACTTTGAAGTCTTCATTGCGCCATCTCGATGTACATTACAGCTTGCTGATATTAACTATTAATTAAGTAAATTACTACAGTACACCCTTGCTGATACTTGATAGGAGTCTCCAGCCTGCCTTTGAGTGTGGTTCTTTATGACGTACTCAATCTATCAAGCAGTGACTCCTTGACTGTGTGAGTTGAGTATGTGATATGTCGGAGAGCGGCCAATGGATCCTCCCTTCGATGTGTAGGCTGTTTGTTCTTGTCCTTGTCGCATTTGTTGTATTGTTAAATCTTACTGGATTCCAGTGTCCTTTTACTGATTCTGGGCCCAGAGAATTACTGTTTCGCTACTGTTTAGCAAAGTATACCTCTTGCCCAGACCAAGTCGTTCCTGGTGGAGGGAGCAGGGCCTGTCTTCTGGGAAGCTGAATATAATATTGCACAGCAGAGGGAAATCTTCTATGGATGTGGGTGAACTTTTGTCATGTTGTTTGTGTGGGCAGTATTTCCTAGATTGTTATAGTCCTTATACGTGTTTGTCGGTTGTCATAGCTGTAACTCTTAGTACATGGCTTGCGATTCTTTCTCAGCAGTTGGAGTGGTTTGGCAATTGTGGTACGTCCCAGAGGACGTACAAATACCACCTGGTAAAACTCGGGGAGAGAGCAGATACCTGTCACCCAGTAGAGTGCCACGATATCCTCTGGTTTCAAAACTTTCAAAAGCATCTCTGAAACCAGTAGCATTTAACAAAACAAAACACTGACAAGACAGGTACACAGCATCAACAACCCTGCGATGGCAAAAAAAAAAAAAAAAAAAAAACTTGATATCGCCAAGTTCCTGTGGAAGTCTCTCCTATCTACAATGACAGGGGCCTTACTGTCTCTACACTTGGTAATTACTATTATAAGAATCCCTTCTAACATATGTAATCCTCCCCAGGACTTCTGCAGGCTCGAAATCTTTGTTGCGCGACCACACGTCTAGCTGTTCGTGGGAAAATTACTCTCCCTCCTGTCCCAAGCGGCAGGCAGTGACATGCTGTTGGGGAAGGGCGGAGAAAGCGGGGAGAGCGAGGAGAGGGGATGATGCGGCTAGCTGGGCGAACTAAGTACCGGCGCCCACAGTCTCCAAACCAAGTGACGACTTAGCTCGAGCACCCAGCACCCCAGCCCCACCCTCGGCAACACCCGCAAACAGTGCATGTAATTCCTGTGGTAGCTCTGCTCTATTGCAGTCAACCCCAGTACAATGACTCACAGACGAGCCCAACTCTGGTTCGCCCAGACCCTCACTAGCAGCGGGACAGACCTCTGTGCACTCTATCCCCACTACGGCATCAACACTAACTGTGCATCGTTCTTACGGTGGCACTACCTTATTGCAATCAAACCCAGGAGTTTAAGAATGCACAGGCGCTTGACCCTTTGACGCTCGCCTCGCCTTGGAACGAATAAGGAGGAATAAGGAGGAAGAAAACTCATACTGTAGTCAGTATAAGTTTTCTTCCTCCTTATCTGCTTCGAGTAACCTCATCTCCTCCTTCTCTACCTCAAGCAACTTCGCTTTCTCCTCGTCCTAAAGCCACCTTGCCTGCCTCTCGGTTTCATACAAATTCGGTTTCTCCTCGGCCTCAAGCGTCCAGCTTTCTTTAGCTTTCGCTGTCTTCAATCTCCTTTCCTCTGCTTCAGCTTCCAACTCAAGCTTTCTCATCTCTCTAGTCTCTTCATCTCCATTCTCTTTATCTGCAATTTAAATCTCATCTCCTCAGACATTCCTTCTATCTAGGAAAATCCATCAATACTGTGGGTAGGGATAACACGGCCAGATATAATATCGGTGAGACTGGCTGTCAGCACACCGAACTGGGCCAAATCTACACCGCCATTCCCAGTACAGACAAGGGACTGCGAATTAGCCCAGCTACCAACCTCCCACAGCGCCGGCTGAATATGGGCACACAAAAGACAAACATCACCTGAATCTCATGCGCTTTATATTTCTGCCTGGAATCATGTCATGTCTGTTCTGTAATTAGCCAAAACTCCTTAATTAATAGAAAGTATCAAAATCTTTCAAGATCTAACTCCCCTCGAGATTTCTGGTGCCTAGCCAAAAACATATTCAATAAATTTATTTATTTATCTTTTCCTCCTTTATTTCAACCTGATGGAGCTACTGCCATCTCATCTATATCTAAAGCTAAACTTTTTGCTCACACCTTTGTTAAAAAAAACTCTACCTGATTTAGGGACCGCTCATCCCTCTCCTCCACCTTCCGATTATTTTATCCTTCGCAATGATGTTTTCCATGCCCTCCCTGGCCTTAACCCTTGGAAGGCTTATAAACCTAGTGATGTCTCTCATATTGTTCTCCGAAACTGCCTCCGTGCTTGCACCTTGCCTAGACAAACTCTTCCAACTCTATCAACCTTCTTGCTGAAGGTTTGCCTACATTTTACTTGTTCCTAAAAAGGGTGACCGTTCTAATCCCTCAAACTACTGTCCTATTGCTTTAATTTCCTGTGTCTCCAAAGTTTTGGAATCTATCCTTAACAGGAAGATTCTTAAACATCTATCACTTCACAACCTTCCATCTGATCGCAAGTATGATTTCCGTCAAGGCCGCTTAACTGGTGATCTGGTTTTCCTTACTAAGTCTTAGTCATCCTCTTTTGGGGATTTTGGTGAATCTTTGCTGTTGCCTTAGACATATCAAAAGCTTTTGATAGAGTCTGACACAAAGCTTTGATTTCCAAACTGTTCTTTTACAGCTTTTATGTCTCCGACTTAGCTTGACTCTCTGAAACTTCATCTCAAGTTTCTTTTCTGACCGTTCTATTGCTGTTGTGGTAGACAGTCACTGTTCTAAATCTTCTAACAGTGGTTCTGTCTTGTTACGCACCTTTTTCCTATTATTCATCAATGATCTAAGCCAAGCTTCTTGTCCTATCCACTCCTACGCTGATGATAACCCGCCCCTCAGCCTTGCACTTTTCCACGCCTTTTCGTAGACGTCCAATCCTTCAGGAAGTAAACAGTTGACGCAGGAAGCCACATATCGCTTGACTTCTGATCTCTCAAAAATTTATGATTGGGACAGAACAAACTTAGTATTGTTCAGTGCCTCAAAAACTCAAAAACTCAAAAATTTCTCCATCTATCAACTTGACACAACCTTTTTTTGAAAATTATCCCCCTCTTCTTGAATGACACTCATCTGTCCCTATCTGCTACACTGAACATCCTCGGTCTGTCCTTTACTTATTATCTTAACTGGAAACTTCACATTTCATCTCTAGCTAAACAGCTTTTTATGAACTAGGCGCTCCGAGTCGTCTCCGTCAGTTTTTTCTCATCCCCCCAGCTGCTAACTTTGTACAGGGTTCTTATCCGTCTATGTATGGAGTATGCTTCATATGAATGGGTGGTGGGGGGTGTCACTCATACCGCTATTTTAGAGAGGATGGAATCAAAAGTTTTTAGCCTTATCAACCACTCTCCTCTAAATAACTCCTCTAAATAACTTCTCATCGTTTTCTCTGTGCAAAAAAAAATAAAATAAAATAAATAAATAAATAAATAAATAAAAATTTCTCTGTGCAAAAAAAAAAAAAAAAAATGCCCACAAAATATTTGACACACTTAATGATTACCTATTTAGTTCTAGTCTATCTGTAGATGACTACAGTGTCCTACTCAGTTCTGATGAATTGATGGAAATTTCATTAATTTTATTGAAACATTTATGCAACACACATTTCTTTAAAATAACTAAAGTTATTACTAACAAAAGATTATCTAAACCGTGTTTACGGAATTACCGTGTTTATGGAATAGTAAACTCGTTGTAATACAAAAGTAAGCTAATGGAGGTGCATGAATTAAGGATCGTTAATCATAACACCATATAAATTATACCGTATCCTTCTTACAAATTTAATTAGGGTAAGTAACTCTAACCCCATTTGTATTTTTCTAGTAACTTTAGAAAATTCTAAGAAAATGTATTTGACTGTCAATGAATTAACAGGTAATCTACCATGAGAGACAACGAAATCCTTTGTTACTCCTAAAGATGTTCTGATTGACAATCCAGAGGGAAGTGCGAAGCTCTTGCTTTTACCGGGATAAGGTAACTATCGTTTTGTGAAAGAATCCCGAAAATTAAATTGTACAGTGTTTTAGTTACTTTTTGTTACTTTTTGTTTTTATGATAATTTATGGTCTGCGTTGGGCATGTTGCTTTTTTTGTCAGCCACTTTAAGTGGCGCCAATAGCAGGCAGCCATGTAGGACAGTTGTTTGTGATGGCTGCCCCCTGCTCAGGTGTGTGGTGCGATGGTAGTGTGATGTGGCCCATGCCGGTTCCCTGTTGTTCTTTGGTATGTATTGAATTTACAAGGTGTAGGTTGTTGATTAAAGGTGCAGTTTACATAGTGTAACTCGTGTGTATCTTGGTTGTGTACTACTTCGTTCCGTAAGGCGTATTTCTCGCGCCGTACATTGGGTACTAGATTTATTTATTTATTTATTTATTTATTTTATTTTATTTATTTTTTTTTTTACAGCTATGGGTGGTCTGCTTCGTGTGTGTGTTTGTGTAACACACTGGGGCAGGCATTGTGCTATACGGGGAAGCTGTCTGACAGTCCTTTATGATGTTTGTTATTGATTAAATATGTTTCTGTGAACGTGCAAATTTGATGAAATATGTGATCTGTTTGACAACACAAAAAAGTTGAATAATGGGTTTCTTAAATTACTCGATAAGGGCTCGCAGAGTGAACCCTTGTGCTACATCACTGACGTACAAAGAACCAAATGTGATGCTACTCGGTCCAAATTGATAAAAGTTAGAAATAAGACTAGAAAAGATAGGCCAGGTGGTGGTGGTTGTAACATTTTAATAAAGAAAGTAGAGAGTTTCCCACATTTGTAAAGGACTACACTAGATTTATGATTTCTCGGCATGGAAAGAGTCCACTCATACAATGAATGTCACTGCAAGGAAAAGCTAAGGAAGCTATAGGAAGGAATGTCACTGCAAGGAAAAGCTAAGGAAGCTATAGGAAGATTCGATGACTTTGATCAAATAGAGGACAGGCTACATGAGCGCTTTGGATCTTCAGCTAAAATAATAGATGCAGTGTTAGGAGAAATTTTGCACTTTGAAACCAGTGCCTGGGGGAAATAAGTCAAGACTTTTGAAGTTGATTAGTGAAGTGGAACAAGCATGATTAGACTAAATTGGTAAACTAAATAAAATTACTAATTCATCCAGTTTAATAAAGGTGGATAGGCTGCTTCCAACCGACCTAAAAGAGTGAACTCATAGGGCCATAGGGTTGGATGAAAAAAAAAAAAAAAAAGATAAATTTATTCAATTCTTAAATGGAGAGCCCCAAGCTATTGAGTATATGGAGGATGAGAAAAGGCTTACGAAGGCAGAAGCCAAGGCGTCAGTTCATCTCGCTTCTGCTGATAGTGAAATGGAGGCATCGACCCTCACACAAATAAATGGTAAGCTAGCACAAACTCAGGAAACTATACAGAAACAAATTCTTCGTTCTTTCAACAACATGATACAATCTGTAATGAATGTGCATGGCCAGAATCAAAATCGTAGTAATATTGGATTATGTCCGTTGCATACAGTGGTGTTAATTTCTAGGTTGACTGACCAGTTTCTAGTGTGTGAAGCAAATCCTTTACAGAAAACAGTGAAGTTGTTACCCTGCCATTGATAGCATCCACCATGTTGCGAATTATCGCTTCATTAATGGAGAGAACTGAACCCGAGGAAGTTTCAAATACATGCAAAGCTTGATCTATTACCACAATGTGATTTATCACATCTAAACTATGTAATGTATTATCAAACACAGTTGCTAAATCATTTGAGTACTGCAATATCTCATTGAGGTTGGACTCTAGTTTATTATGATGCAGGTTCAGGACCTTCTTATTAGTAGCTGGAACCGTTATTAGCTGATCATAATCTTTTCTTAAATCCTGTACATCCTCGTCCAAGGCGATGTCAAAGAGACAGTTGTCCCAACCCATTTATCAGTCCTCTTTTGGTACGAGTGTGCACTGGATGAAGGTTATAATCATGCTGAGATTGGTTCAATTTGCCATGCAAAAATTCTACCCTTGCTGTTAACGCTTTGATTATGGTTTGAGAAAAAAAAAAAAAAACTTGCGTCTATCTATGCGTTTCATCAGCAAGTAAAGATTCCAGTTCCTGTAAGAAGTTATACAAAGTTTTTGAGACTGTGTCGAGGTCCGAAGGTACGGAAAATAAGGTAGAAAAAGGATATCGAACCAGAAGAACATCTTCTATTAAGGTTACTTCCCCAAGATGTGTGGTGAGAGCCCCCGGTTTGACATGCAACGCAGTGGACGCATGTAGCACTTGCAGCATGCTCAAGTAGGTAACCAGGAAGCCCAGTGCCATCTGTAAGTAATGCAGGCAATTAGCTGCTTGAGCGTAGGTTATACCTATGTGTCTTTGTAGTGTTAATAGAATTATGGTTTGTAACCTGATCAATAGTACTCTCTGTTGATGACTCATTCAGAGCATTAGTCTTCACAAGCTGATCAATATGTACTATCTCAATAGTGTTAAAAAGAGGGTCATGCACCTCAAATTTGTTACCATGTAACTGGCGGACAACCGAGCATGGACTAAATTTTGGGGAAAGTTTGGAGATCCTGTCTGGATGACGAACTTTAACTGTCTCCAACCTGTATCGTGACAGGGGTCGCACGCTTGTGTTGCCGAGCCATCCTTTCTTGCCTAGAAGCTTGTAGCCTACTTCGGACTTTAGCATGAATCTCTTTGAAGACATGCATATGTTGTTTAACACAGTCATCTACGTTGTAGTCTGGAGTTTGTGGACTTCCCAGTAAATCATAAAGAAGATTTTTATCTTCACCATACAATATATAGTGTGGGGGGATTTTCCAGTACTTTCACACATTGAACTGTTAATGCAGGCACCAACATGTGGTAAACAGTCCTCCCAGTCATCATGCAGACTGTTTACAACTGAACGAAGAACCTTCAGGATTTTCCTGTTTGCTCTTTCTACCAGTCCGTTTGAAGAAGGATAGTAAGCGACAGTATAGGTGTGTTTGATGTTGTACTGTGTACATATACCTTGTAGGATTTCATTGCGAAATTCAGTTCCATTATCACTTAATAACACTCGTGGTGTTGAGTATGGACAAAACAATATAGTTACTAGCGCATGCGCTACATATTTAGCAGATCTTTCCTTTAAAGGTGAGAGAAACACGAACCTTGAAAAATGGTCTACACACACAAGTAGGTACTGTGAGCCATTTTGACTTTTGGGTAATTGAAGAACATCAATGGAGACAATGTCCCAAGGTCACTCAGGTAGTGGATATTCCAGTATTGGGGCTTGTCCTTTTACCGCACGCTTGTCCTTTGCACATGATATACGCTTAGCAACATAATTTTCCATGTCAGTGCGCATGGTAAGCGCTGCTTGTAGAGTTTGCTCTCTTCCTGGATGTCCCTGACTTGGCATGTCGTGCACTAAGATAAGTATGACATGAACTAAACTCTCAGGAATGTGCTACTTACTAGAATCTCCCATTTTGGGATTATGTCGACACAGAACATTGTCTGGTGACATAAAGAATTGAGAGAATGGTATATGCAGACATGGAAGATTATCTTCTTCGCCTGACTCCAGAACATGTATGACCTTAGACCATATTTTATGGTCTCACTGTGCTTTACCTAATTCCTTCAAGGTGAAGTTAATTACAGGGATCGAGTCACTAACAGCTCCCACAGGCACATTTCGTGAAAGTGCGTCGGCTACTACATTAGTACGACCTGGCAAGTACTTGACTACTGGAGCAAATTCCTGCATGGTACAGTAACATCTTCCTACTCGTCCGGTTAAATTTTTCCCTTTGAACAGTTCAATTAGGGGTGCATGATCCATGTAGATTGTAATTGGATATCCAAGGATAATGTCCTTAAAATGTTTTAAGGCCCAAATTGCGGCAAGTGTTTCTTGATGAATGACGGAGTAATTAGACTCCGCTGAATTAAGCATATGCTATTACATAGTTTTTGCCTCTGGCATGTCTGCATTAGTACTGCTCCTAATCCGTGCAAATAATGAACAACTCTGAATGCTCTGGGAAAGCAAGTACAGGTGCATTTGTTAGTAGTGATTTTAATTAATTGAAACTTTGTTCATGAGCAGCCTCCCAATGGAAAGCAACATCCTTTTTAAGGAGTTTAGTAAGTTGGGATGCAATTGCCGCAAAGTTCTTGATGAAAGGACGGTAATATCCTGCAAGGCCTAGGAAAGATCTGCCATTCTCCACCGATTTAGGTTGAGGAAACTTGTGACCTTTTTATCCACTGTGTGGATTCCTTCACCATCGACTACATGGCCAAGAAATTTTATTCTGGCTTTTAGAAACTCACATTTAAAAAACTTTCCTTTAAGTCCAGCTTCCTCAAGCTTCTGAAGGACTAATTTTAAACTCTCCAGATGGGACTCTTGACCCTTACTAGCGATGATTATATCATCAAGGTATGCAAATACGGTTTTCCCAAGTAAACTCGTGAAAATACTGTGAATCATTCTCTGGAATGTTAAGGGAGCGGATTTTAATCCAAAAGGCATGCGTAACCATTCGTAATGGCTACTAGAAGTACTGAACGCCGTTATTTCCCGTGATGTGGATATTAAGGGAACCTGCCAGTATCCTGACAACAGATCTAGAGAAAATTTTGTTTCCACGACCTAAAGACATTAGAAGGTCGCTCAGGACAGGTAATGGATAATGATCATCCACAGTGACATCATTGACCCGCCGGAAGTCGATTACCGGCCTGAAAGATTTATCTTTCTAGGAAACTAAAAAGATTGGTGAATTCCAAGGAGTACAATTCTTGAATCACTCCCTTGTCAATCATGTCATGAATCATGTCATCTACAGTCGCCCTCTGACTATGAGGAAGACGATAAGCTGGTATATACACTGGCTTAGTGTTTGGTTTTAACCTAATGTGGTGTTCCGCTCGATCGGTCACACCTAATGGTTCTCCAGGTAGTGCCAGGACATTGCAATACTTTCCCAATAAGTCCAAGATCGCGGCCTCATTTCGAGGCAGTCCACAACACTGATAAATGAACATAGGTTTGGCGCCTGCCCCAGCTCGGTGTCAACAGCAGACTGACTTACCGAAGAGACGCAGGACCCAGGCAGAATACTGGGTTCTGGTATCACTTTCTTGTCATAAAACAGGCACTTTCCAAGGAAAAGACCTTGTTTGATCCTTATAGAGCCTCCAGTAGTGTTTACCACCAAGGCATCAGTGACGTGACCCTTTCTAACTGTGGAAAGAGTCGATTCAACAGCCAATCGCCTGACATTACCTATACCTTCAAGACAGATGTCACTGCCTACAGGAGCTTCTGGAACACGAATTGTAATCTGTTTTGCCACACGAGCAGGAATGTCATAATCGGCATTGACAATTGTTTTGGTTTCCCTCTATGCTTCTGTTATATCCTTATTTCTCATAGGAGACTGGACAGATGGAATTATTTGAGGCTCCCCATTGGATCTTTGTCCCTTGATGTTGTCCAAAGTTCATTCCTGTATTTTGTTTTGGATAGATTACTATCTGGTGATACTTCATGGCTCTTAGCCCTAACAAGCCGTAAGAAGGAAGTTTAAAGTTACTGACTGCGTAGAAATCAGTTTGAATAGGCTGATTATTCTTAGATAGACTTATTGGTAAGGAAATTTTTCTTAAGACTTTCAAGGCTGACCCGGTAACACCAGAAAGATTCTAATCACTTGGACTGAGCATCCATTTACCACTGCGTGAATTCTGTTTCAGAATCTTGTAAGATTTTTCAGAGAACACGTTTACCGTGGCTCCAGTGCTTATCTTATCTGGTTCTTCTCATGCCTTATATGCATCTACTACACTTAAGGTACTTCCTAAGATAAGCGATGCTTAACTATCCTAGTTGGTAATGCCATTATGTCTATTTGGTTGTTGGCAGCATTTATAATTAAATACACTGACATGTCAGAAGAATTTGCTGCCTCAGCGTCTTGCGCATTTAGATGTTTTAGTCGGGTTTATTTACTACTGTGCGCTGGTCTTCCCCCGAATGCCTTGTACTATTCAGGTTAGCTCTGGCCTGTTTTTCAGTTCTCATATTGATTATATTTTTACATTGCTCTGATGAGTGTTAACACTGGCCATGTATGAGGCAGCATTGTTTAGCGACGTCCCTGTAGGATCTTTTCCTACCTGTATTCATGTGGGGCGATGCACCTGTTTTTGGTCTAACAAAGAGATTACCCCCTTTTTCTTTGTTCTCCGAGTCGGATTTATTTCCTTCCAGTTTTTGGTCCTTTTGTTTCTTATAACATCTTATTTTTCAATATGACCTATTTTATAACAGTATGAACAGCCATTTCCAAGCTTTGCTATGGATGCCGCACAAGGTTGGGATTGGTCAACATCTACGAGTAGAGCAGTGAGGTTTGAGTTTCCGGAGACGTACCAGGAAGCCCCTTTTTCTCTCTAATCAGCACTGCAAGGTCAGCTACTGTGTCTCCCGGTTTAAAACAGAAATAACTTGCATTTTTCCTCACTTCCCCGTTCACCAATACCGTGTAAAAGATGAATTCCAGAAATCTTCTGAAATTTGTTTCTGTCATACTGTTTCCTTGGAACCAGTTGTTAAGCCGTAAGACATCCATGTAGTATGTCACGAACTGGTGTGTAGGGATTAAGCCCTTCATTTCGTGAAGAGAGTTAACTTCAGCTGCTAATCTAACACCCACCTTGGATGCTAATATCATGAGGTCAGTTTGGCTCTTACCCCCAAAAATGTTCAAGAAATTTTTTTTGAAATTTGCATAACTAGTCCCTATTTCAAGCGGACTAAAAGCGCTGGTATCTATCATGCTTGCTGCTTCTCCAGCCAATTTAGACCTGAAGAAAGAGATCTTGTCTTCAACGGTGATAGTATTTGATCTTGTCATAACATCCTCACATGTACGGATGAAATCATGAGCCCTTTCTTGCGGGTTTGCTCCGCGAAATGCTGATATCGTTTCAGGAATAGGAGGTACCTTAAGTGTAGTAGATGCATATAAGGCATGAGAAGAATCAACAGAGGCTGAAGAAGAAGCATTAGCGTTAGAGACGGCTGCTGCTGATAATGATGGGTATTTATTCCCTGATCTTGTAATCAACAAGTTTTCATCCTTATAAGGCACGGTATTTACCACTGTAGTGATTTTTAGTTCCGTTGATAATGCTTCTGATGATCTAGTATCATTATTTTCCGCTTGGGAATGGCACTCCAGTTCATAAATTTTAGCTAACTTCTCAGCTTTAACCATAAATGTGGTATTATTAACTTTCCTTACATTACGTTTCCATCGTGCAAAGGCGCCTCCACCCTTAAAGAAAGAATGGTTAGTATTGTTATGTGTGAAAATTTTAACAGAGTTGAAGGTTGAGGGACAGAAATAGAGTTATCTCTAGGGTAATGAAAAATGGCCTGATCCTCATGAAACTTTTATCGAGAGATGTTGATTGTAAGATGAGGCTGTAACAACATGAAGACGGTATCTGTTATAGATTTTTTTTTTTTTTTTCATAACTAAATCCTATATCTCCACATTATCCAGTGTAACTTTAAATGCAAACTGCTACACTCCATGAAATTCAGTCTTTCCATAGTGTGATATGTTGTTTACAATGTCATCAAAACGATTTTTCCATTTCAGCATTGTGCGAGTAAAAAAAAACAAAAAGGAAAATAAATAAATAAATAAATAGATAAATAATTAAAGAACGATGTTTCTTTTTGACAAAATTTGAAGTTTTAAGACATTAATATTTTAACACAATTCAGGCAAAAAGAAAAAAAAAACCGTATTGATGATAATGTAGCAAATACACTGGAAATTACTGTAAAAATACATGAAGATGATTGGTCAAGAAATGGTGGATATATAATGGCTTGAAGTCGAAAAAAACTTACTTTAGAGAAAACGCCGCTCAAAGTTACTGGCTCCCGGGGAGCAGATGTCCCTCTAGAAGCGCCTGTTTCTCATTTTCTTGGTTCTTGGTTTGTCCATTCTCTTGTCCTTTCTTGTTAGATGGTCATGAAGGATTTGAGTGTACTTTACACCCAAACGCTGGTGTAGATTACTGGTGACGTAGCCCACATTGTAGTCTGCAGTCGCTAGGGATGCCGCGAAGTTCAACTTTCTCTTCGTAGCGTTGAAATGCTTCGGGCAGTACATCCAGATGCGGCTGTGAAAGGACTGATTCGGATTTTGTGTATGTCCTTACAAGCACCTTTTCATCATTTCATCAGGTGTGAGGCAGATGTACACATTTTTTACCAATTCCAGTTGTTCAGGTGGTAAGAGAAGGCGATTCTCATTTCACTGTGGTTTGGTGGTGTTCCTCCTTTTGACACTGCATCCTGGTAAAAACACCACGAGTCTTCACGCTTAGAAGAGAGAGCACGGTGATGGTGGTGAGGTAGCGAAGTATGCTGGTTACCAGGTGATAGGCTCGTCAGCTGAGAAGCTTGCGGCAGTGATGCCACGCGCAACTGCTCGGTGTTTTTTTTTTTTTTTTTTTTTGTCTGCCCCGAGCTGATCTTACCTTGAGAAGACTCTCCTTCCTTTTCTGACGAAGCTTGGATGACCTTGTCATGATGAATAAGGAGCAGAAGTGAGTATCAATAACAGGAAGGAGTGTGCTCGATGGATGCTACATAACAACTCACCTTTCTAATGACGCCTCAAGGATGACTGAAGTTTGACGCCCTGACTGAGGTCCTAGGCTCTCCTCTGGTAGTGTAGCTGCCATGCCTCGCCAGTTAGCAAAACTTTGAATGATCTTTTTTTTATTGAAAAAAAAAAAAAATCATCCAGGGCTATGTAGGAAGCACGTGACTCATCGCGGCCCGGTCATTTAAATCACCTCTGAGCACATGGGACCTTTAAATGCCATTTAAAATTTTTAAATGAACCTTAGAGCTCAGAAACATTTACACGATGTTGCCGGAACATTGCTTGATTTCCTGAAGCGGGAAACTCCAAAACACATTTTGGCTCGAAAACATCGTTTTTTTCCCTGGGTTCCCCTTAAGAGAAAACGGGAGAGAGCGCTCCGTCCAACAGAGAGAGAAAAAAAAAACGGTGTTTAAGAGGCAAACAAAATTATTTTAATTTGTACATAAGTAACGTCGTAACAATGTGAAATAGGTAAGTTGTACATGAACCCTAACAGTATTTGCGCTACCACAGGTGTTTTATTTAATAATGGTGTGGTGTACCACTGTCTGTACTCACGACTGCAGCCGGAGAAATTAAAGCGTAATATATATATATATATATATATATATATATATATATATATATATATATATATATATATATATATATATATATATATATATATATATATATATATATATATATATATATATATATATATTGTAACTTCACCACCCCGTGGGCCGTCACACTTACACTTTTAGGGTCCGGTGCTTCCTGCATACGTGACGGTGAACTTACCCTGCGGCGCTCCGTGTTCTCCCCTGGCTCCCCTCAGAAGGCGAGTAGTAAAACACACTTGTGGCTTCTGGCCCTCTATTCTCCGTTGCTCACACTACACAGTAGTCCTATGCTGTAGCTCGGCACCCCGGGCCTCTTGTCGACCCTCGGAAGGCTTCTTGACGCCTCGCTCCAGCTCACAAAGGAACATACAAGTACCGAAGGCAGTGTCGGCGACGCGCGGGCTTTCTTCCCTCACCAGTGTTCTCCCGCCACTCTGTCTCCCAAACTGTTCCGCCACCAATCCCAGGGCTGCTACACGTCACGTGATACTCCCGAGCCCCAGGGTAGGCGGCCGGCGAGGTGACGTAGTGTGACGTCATCCTCCACTTCAGCTGGGACTCAGTCTGGGTATCTTCATGATCTTGCCCTCTCGTGACAATATATATATATATATCCTCTTCTTAGGAAGACTCCTTCCGTCTTGAGAAGCTCCTCTTAGGATAATAGTGTCCTTGTAAGATCCTGCAGCATTCCTGCAAGTGGGAGATGTGTTGGTCTGCGCCGATGACTTCTTCGCCGAGAATCTACGACGAATAATTAGACCGAGGAGAAACCAAATAATTGTTAGGTTTCGCCCTGAGTTTTAAATTTTAAGTCTCCTCTTTTATAACAAGAAGTAATTCTTGGGAGTGGCAGGCTGGGTGAGTAAAGCGAGACCGTTAGGTGAGTCGCTCTTGGCTGGATGCGAGTGTTTTGGTGTGTCAGCGTAAGTTCTGTAAACAATGCCGCCTCGCTCCTCTGCAGCAGAGGCTCTACTCTCCTCACTACCCTATCACTGTTTGCCGTTTTCTCCGTTCACCACTTCACTTTCACCCACTGTTTATTGTTACACTTGGCACTGGGGTTAGTTATTTTTATCTCATTAAGCTGCCACCAAATGTTCCAGTGTGGTTTTGAATTATCAGTTACCGCTGGACACTGTTCATTAGTTTCTCACGTTTATGTAGTAGGTAAAGTCACTCGTGGTGAGTTTCTGTGGTTTTCAGGTGAATGTCAAAGGTGAACGTATAAAAAAAAAAATATAAATATATATATATATATATATATATATATATATATATATATATATATATATATATATATATATATATATATATATATATATATATATATATATATATATATATATATATATATATATATATATATATATATATATATATATATATATATATATATATATATATATATATATATATATATATATACAGAGTTCTGGAGAAGGGTGTGACTTGTATGGGACAACGGATATCCTCTGCGTGGTACAGCGTTACACCCTGACAAGAGACTGCCGGAGCCTGGACAAAGGACGCTTAGCGCTTCAAAAAGTGCTGACAGTAGAAATATGGGCGGGTTGACCGCACTCACAGTACATGAATATATTCATAATTATAACTCTGTAATTACATAAATAAGGCAAAGAAAAAGCTACTTATAGCTACGAATAATACATGCCAAAATACAATAGGGAGAGATTAACTATGGGGAATACTTATATACTGTAATGTAGGTGCTACCAATTACTGATCGATGGCAGGAGGAGGAGGCAGTAGACACCTGCCGAAACGATAATTACTCCCAGTGAGGTCTAAAGCACTGTTCAGGGGGTGCTGTGAACTTATCATTAAACCAGGCTGTGACCTCACTGAACGTTTCCCTTTGTATCTCACAACACAAGGGGACAGTCACAGCCTGCCCTCTAAAGACAACTCTCTTCCTCCACACAAAACTACAAGCACCTAATAACACACACACCATTCACTCAAAAATTTTAAAATCATCATGGCCACTCCTACACCAGCCTCGGAGTCCCCATATGGGGAGGGGACCATAAATGTCCCCAGGTCGGACTGCCTTTCTGTCGACGACCCTAAGTGTCTTGACACCTCCCTCAACTTTTTCTTCATTAACGTCTGCAACATTCGCGGTCTAAGATCTAATTTTCAATCTGTAGAACACCACCTCTCCTCTTGTAAACCTCATCTTCTTTTCCTCACTGAAACTCAGGTGTTTGAGGCAACTGACAGTAGCTCCTTTTCTGTTCCCTCCTACTTCCTCTATCCTCATTTTCGATCCAAAGCTGGATGCTACGTTTATGTGCGCAATGACTTAACCTGCTCTCGTGCCCACGCTCTTGAATCTTCCGAGTTTTCCACCATCTGGTTACGACTATAGAGTCACTCCCATACTAAATTTATCTGTGCTGTATACCTCTCTCCTAACTCCTCTGACTATAAGAAATTCTTTGACTACTTAACTTCCAAAGTGGAGCACATTCTGACCCTCTTCCCTTTTGCAGAGATCTCTATTCTTGGAGACTTCAATGTTCACAACCAGCTTTGGCTTTCCTCTCCTTTCACTGACCATCCTGGTGAACTAGCCTACAACTTTGCTATCCTCCATGACCTAGAGCAATTGGTGCAACACCCTACTCGTATTCCTGACCGTCTTGGAGATACGCCCAACATTCTTGACCTTTTCCTGACCTCTAATCCTTCTGCTTATGCTGTCACCCGTTCTTCTCCGTTGGGCTCCTCCGATCACAATCTCATACGAGTATCTTCATCTTGTCCTATCACTCCAATCCCTCCTCAGGATCCCCCTAAGCGAAGGTGCCTCTGGCGTTTTGCCTCTGCTAGTTGGGGGGACCTGAGGAGGTATTTTGCTGATTTTCCTTGGAATGACTACTGCTTCCGTGTCAGAGACCCGTCTTTGTGTGCTGAGCGCATAACAGAGGTGATAGTGTCTGGCATGGAGGCGTACATTCCTCTCTTTTTCTCGTCCTAAACCTTCTAAACCTTGGTTTAACACAGCTTGTTCTCGTGCTATACATGATAGAGAGGTGGCCCACAAAAGGTACTTAATTCTTCCATCACCAGAATCTCATGCACTTTATATTTCTGGCCGGAACCATGCCAAGTCTGTTCTCCAACTAGCCAAAAACCCCTTCATTAACAGAAAATGTCAAATCCTTTCAAGATCTAACTCCCTTCGTGATTTCTGGCATCTAGCCAAAAATATTTCCAATAGCTTTGCTTCTTCTTCTTTTCCTCCTCTACTTCAACCAAATGGCACCACTGCTATCACATCTATTTCTAAAAACTCCACCTTGGACGATTCTGGGCTTGTTCCTCCCTCTCTTCCACCCTCTGACTACTTCATGCCACCTATTAAAAATTCTTAGCAATGATGTTTTCCATGCCGTTGCTGGCCTAAACCCTCGAAAGGCTTATGGACCTGATGGGGTCCTTCCTATTGTTCTCCAAAACTGTGCCTCCGTGCTCGCACCTTGCCTAGTCAAACTCTTTCAGCTCTGTCTGTCAACATCTACCTTTCCTTCTTGCTGGAAGTTTGCCTACATTCAACCTGTTCCTAAAAGGATGACCGTTCTAATCCCCCAAACTACCGTCCTATTGCTTTAGTTTCCTGTCCATCTAAAGCTTTTGAATCTATCCTCAACAGGAAGATTCTTAAACATCTATCACTTCACAACCTTCTATCTGATCGCCAGTATGGGTTCCGTCAAGGCCGCTCTACTGGTGATCTTCTGGCTTTCCTTACTGAGTCTTGATCATCCTCTTTTAGAGATTTTGGTGAAACTTTCGCTGTTTCCTTGGACATATCAAAAAAGCTTTTGATAGAGTCTGGCACAAAGCTTTGATTTCCAAACTACCCTCGTACGGTTTCTATCCTTCTCTCTGTAACTTCATCTCAAGTTTCCTTTCTGACCGTTCCATTGCTGCTGTGGTAGACGGTCACTGTTCTTCTCCTAAATCTATTAACAGTGGTGTTCCTCAGGATTCTGTCCTGTCACCCACTCTCTTCTTATTATTCATTAATGATCTTCTAAACCAAACGTCTTGTCCTATCCACTCCTACGCTGATGATACCAACCTGCACTTTTCCACGTCTTTTCTTAGACGTCCAACCCTTCAGGAGGTAAACATATCACGCAGGGAAGCCACAGAACGCTTGACTTCTGATCTTTCTAAAATTTCTGATTGGGGCAGAGCAAACTTGGTATTGTTCAATGCCTCAAAAACTCAATTCCTGCATCCATCAACTCGACACAACCTTCCAGACAACTATCCCCTCTTCTTCAATGACACTCAACTGTCCCCCTCTTCTACACTGAACATCCTCTGTCTGTCCTTTACTTATAATCTGAACTGGAAACTTCACATCTCATCTCTAGCTAAAACAGCTTCTATGAAGTTAGGTGTTCTGAGACGTCTCCGCCAGTTTTTCTCACCCTTCCAGCTGCTAACTCTGTACAAGGGACTTATCTGTCCATGTATGGAGTATGCTTCACATGTCTGGGGGGGTTCCACTCATACTGCTCTTCTAGACAGGGTGGAATCAAAAGCTTTTCGTCTCATCAACTCCTCTCCTCTAACTGACTGTCTTCAGCCCCTCTCTCACCGCCGCAATGTTGCATATCTAGCTGTCTTCTACCGCTATTTTCATGCTAACTGCTCTTCTGATCTTGCTAACTGCATGCCTCCCCTCCTTCCGCGGCCTCGCTGCACAAGACTTTCTTCTTTCTCTCACCCCTATTCTGTCCTCCTGTCTAACGCAAGAGTTAACCAGTATTCTCAATCATTCATCCCTTTCTCTGGTAAACTCTGGAACTCCCTTCCTGCTTCTGTATTTCCACCTTATTCATCAATCACACTTATTCATCAATTTTTGACCACTGCTTTGACTCTTTTATGGGACTGGCATTTCAGTGGGCATTTTTTTTTATTAGATTTTTGTTGCCCTTGGCCAGTGTCCTTCCTACATAAAAAAAAAAAAGTATGTTTCTGTGAAGTTGATAATTTGATGAAATAAATATATTTGGGGTCTGTGAAATTGGATATTATAAAGTTTGGATGACTTGTGCATTCTGTGATGTTTGACTAAGTGATTGTTCCTTAATAAAGCTGAATGCAACACTCGAACCTATCTACCCAGTGGTTTTGACGAAACAACAATCAAGACTTTTTTTCTTATCCTAGGAAAATATGGGCATCTACAAAAAAAGGCATCAGGGCTACACATAGCATTTTCTCTTAATCATTAATGTCCCGCACACCATAGGGAACAACAATTCCGCTTACCATTTCTTTGCCTGAGCCCCTTCCGGCACTTACCAATGTCCTACATACCTAGGACTTTTGGTCTGGATTTTTTTTTTTCTTCAGCATACGAAGGATGCTCCCTCTCTTTAAAAAATAGTTGAAACATAGTATACTGTGTTTAATATCATTCTTGCCTTCACTTATCCTTTTCTTACTCCATCATCCCCTCCATTACTGCATATTTTTGTACTTTTCACATTTTTCCCTGTATTTTGTGTTTTATATTGCTTATTGATTTTTTTTTTTTATCTAATTTCATATTTATTGCATGTGTCTTTGTACTTTATACTATTCTTTTATTGTGTGTTTTATATTTCTATTCAGTATTATATTTATGTATAAATATTATTTTTCATGTTAGATTTCTTTTTCTTTTTTTTATTATGAATCTCGTAACAGCATGCCCCCTTCCCCCCTCTCTCTCTCTCTCTCTCTCTCTCTCTCTCTCTCTCTCTCTCTCTCTCTCTCTCTCTCTCTCTCTCTCTCTCTCTCTCTCTCTCTTTCAATCTATTTCTTACCTGTACAAAAATATTAGTTTTGTCAGTGCAAGACATATAACCATATTTATTAGCTGTGGTCTGACTCGGTAATATCCTACATACTTCATTGACTAACATTATTTGGAATTAATATCGAAAAATTGAAAATGTTCAAGGAAGAGTGCATGAATGCCTCACACACACACACATACACACACACACACACACACACACACACACACACACACACACACACACACACACACACACACACACACACACACACATTTTCGTCAATTTTCTGATAATAAACGATTCATGTAGTGGCTTTCTCACTTAATAGTAAATATTAATTCAATTAATTTAATATGAATTTAAGAAAAGATACAGAGTGGTTGCCCAGAATTAGCTGATAAACTGATAGGTATAATCATAGCTAAGGAAACGATGGAACAGAAGATTATGGGCATAATTAATGGCCATTATCTGGGCTGAAATAATTTAAGTCAACAGATCAAAAATATGCCTCAGAGTACTTAAGGAATGCAAAGAAGTTAGTAATGAATAACCAGTTACTATCTTTAGGAAATCGCTAGAACAAGCGAATGTAGTAACCTTTAAAAAAAAACGGAAATAAAAGTCTAATTATAGACCTGTCAGCTTAACTGCAGTCTTAGATAAAATAATGAAGTCAGTAATCGCGAGGAACATTAGGGATCATATAGATAAGCAATTACTTGATAAATCAGTCACAACATGGTTTCACAGAGGAGAAATCTCGCCTTACGATTTATATATTTATTTATTTTTATTTATTTATTTATTTATTTATTTATTTTTTTTTTCAAGTTTACAAGGCGGCAGATAATAGGGATAGTTATGGCATCCTATATCTAGACTTTATTTACTAAGGCGTTCAACAAGATACCCCATCAAACGCTCGTGAGAAAGGATAGAACGCACGGATAGAGAGGAAGATGTTAGAATGGTTAAGGTCGTGGTTAAGCAACAGAGAGTTTTAATAAATGGCTCTAAATCCGAGTGGGATTAAATAGTTGGTGGGGTGCCACAGAGATTAGTTTTAGGGCCATTACTGTTTTTAATAAATATTAATTACCAAGACAGTGGGATTAGTAACGATGTTCGTAAATCTGGTGATAACACGAACAAAGGTAAATTAATTAGGTCGAATTCGGATGCCATCCCCTTCCAGGCATGCTTGGATAAGGTGAATGAGTAGACAGACAGATGACAAATGCAGTTTAATATTAATAAATGCAAAGTACCTAGTCTAGGTAGAAGAAACCTAGACAGTAGATACACAATAAAGAACAAAACACTGGTAATTTCAGGGAATGAAAAAAAAGTAATAATAATAATTAATTAATTAATTAATTAATTAATTAATTGATTAATTAAATAAAACAAAATAGGGGTTCTTGATAGTTTTGATCTACGTCTAAGTATCCAACGCATAGGGAATGGAAATAAAGCAAATCAGGTACTATAGGTATCAGGTATTAGGATTAATTTTTAGGAGCGTTAAAAGTAGAAATCCCGAAGTAAAATTAAAGATATATTTGTCGGTGGTTAAACCTCATCTAGATTATACTGTGTAGTTCTGGTATCCATATTACAAGAAAGATATAGATCTATTAGAATCATCACAAAGGAGAATGACTAAAATGATACAAGGGATCAGGAGCATTCCTTACGAAACGAGATTGAATCTTTTAAAATTTACATTCCTTAGAGAGGCATTGGCTAAGAGGGTATATAACATGAGTGACGTAAGCAAAATTTTCAGGATCAGTAATCGGGATAGAACAAATAATAATAATAATAATAATAATAATAATAATAATAATAATAATAATAATAATAATAACAAATAATGGGCTCAAGATGGGAAAAAAAAAGTTAAGTTTAAGGAAGAGATAGCAGAGAATTGGTTCTCAGATAGAGTGGTAGATGAATGGCAAGGGCCCCATAATCAGCTTGTTAGTGCTAAGTCATTAAGGAACTTAAAAGAAAAAAAAAGGTCAAATTTATGGATGGGGATCCATTCATCCATCCATGGGATGGAAATTGGTAGGCATATTTCATACAAGGACTGCCACGTGTAGGCCTGATGGCTTTTTGCATCTTCTCTTATTTATTCAATTAATATATATATATATATATATATATATATATATATATATATATATATATATATATATATATATATATATATATATATATATATATATATATATATATATATATATATATATATATATATATATATATATATATATATATATATATTTATTTATTTATTTATTTATTTATTTATTTATTTATTTATTTATTTTTAATGTTCTTATGTTCTATTACTTTTGATGTGAATAAAGTGATTTTCAGAGGTATGAAATTTCTAGTTACTAATTCACAATCATACAACGATTATTTGGTGATTCGGTTTTATGACCTCTCAATACTTTACAGTTTAATAGTAAATATATCTACTTATATATATTTATATTTATATTTATATATATAAAAAAAGGTACTAAGCACGCACGAATCACTGAATATAGACAATCTGACTAGAGGAAACCCACTAGACCCACCACAGCTGTGGCAGAAGAGGCTGCTCCCTGTCACAGGTAATACTTGCCCACAGTTGGCACCTGCCGGTATGTCATAGTGACGTTCAGAATTCGACATACCTTCAAATGATGTCGTTTTCTGTGCTGGTGAATGTAAATATGCAGTGTTCTTCACCACCATCATTATCAACATCAACCTTGTTTTCATTATTAATAATTATCATAGTCTATCATTTTCGTTTTCTCTTTTGTGTTTCCTGTCATTTGTACTTGCAATCTGTAGAATGTATGTAACGTATCTATAAAACATATGAAGCCAAGTAATGTTGCATCTCTCTCTCTCTCTCTCTCTCTCTCTCTCTCTCTCTCTCTCTCTCTCTCTCTCTCTCTCTCTCTCTCTCTCTCTCCTTCTTCTTCTTCTTCTTCTTCTTCTTTTGTTTATTCTTCTTTTTCTTTTTTTCTACTTCTTTTTCTTTTTTTCTGTTTCTTCTTTTTCTTTTTGTTTCTTCTTCTTCTTCTTCTTCTTCTTCTTCTTCTTCTTCTTCTTTTTCTTCTTCTTCTGCTTCTGCTTCTTCTTCTTCTTCACGTTACTAAATTGAATATGTATCTAAGAATGAAGCTCTTCACCTATACATTTGAATGAATATCACTGCTTCTTTTTACCTTAAAGCACTTAACCAAGCCTTTGGCTTGGCTAAGGAAAATTCTAGTTATTCTTCTATCTTGCTGATGTTCTCAAAACTCAAATTAATAACGTTAGTTTCTCGTGTGGTCAAGCACGTGTAGCTGACACTCGGTGATCCTATCTATTAATAATCTTATTCTTGAATCACAGTTCCAATGCATATCTCTACCCCTCCCGGACGTCGCATTGCCTTATTCCTTGTTTTTAATTTGGTAATTCTAGTTGAACTACGACTATAACACTATAAATAGTAAGTAATGAGGCAGATATGTTCGGAAATTGGAGGTGCACTTGATGACTAATTCATAAAATGATAACTACAATATTTCTGTAAACTATGAAGTATATTTTCAGACGTGGAAGCATAAAAAAAAAAAAAAAAAAAAAACGCATGAATACTATCAATGTTCAGTGTACTTACAAAGACAAAAGTTGGCATGAATTTTGGTGAAAAAGGTAAAAGACTAGCCTCACGCTACTGTCTACCGTATGTCATACACTACCATACGGGCTTTGCTATTCCCCACACATCCTTCATACTAATTGCTAGTAAGGCGTTCTCAGATATATTCAATGTCTTTTCAAATCACTAAAATTTTTTGAAGCATTAAAGTACACATGATGAACATGGGATATTTTCTGAATTATGAGACTTCCCATATGGTACACAGACCTAGGGATTCCTAAATCATATGATACGTATTTGAGAAATAAAATAACAAATAGTCTATAACTGCAACAAGAAACGAGTATCCCCTTAGTTTGAATCAGCCACTATCTGATCTGTGACAGATAGGAAGCTTTGAACTCTTATCTGAACAGTAGCTTGAGGGACTCAGGTTTGCCAACTGGTAGTATGTAACTCTGTTCGGGTTTTCATGTTTCACGAGTTACATTTCATATTTCGGACAAAACTGTGGCACGACTTTTGTTTTTGACTGTACAATAATAACAATGAATATTTTTATTCTTATTACAGGTATATTAAAAAAGTGTAACCATTGGTTTTTGAAAGTAAAAGACCAAGAAATGGAATAAAAAAATGCAGATAAAAAATTAAAGTGGACTTTACAAAATTTAGATACAACGTATGCTACATTTGAATCATCATTACTGTAGCAACTTCCAGGCCTTCTGATAATCCATCCCATAGTAACTTCAACTGATCAGTATGGTTGCGCGTCCTTTATAAGCCTAGCAGTTTCCTGGGCATGAACCCAGGGCTGTGCATTCGAGGCCTTACACACTTAAAATACTTGCTACATGTGTTTTATAGCCACCGTGGATAAGTTTGCAGTTTTTTGAGACTTCTGGTTAAGTGATCCGCAGTGGCTGCCATTCCAATGCTACCTCTATCCAATCCCTGCCAAAGGGACTTTAAAATTGAGGATCAGTCACTAAAACATTGCTCCACACGTTGTCCTAATAAGTGGCCCTCTTTATATATTGTTCCAGTTTAGCATTCGTGGACTGAATGTTATCCAGTGTTTTTCGATGTCTCTATTGTGTTTGTGGTGTTGTATAATTATTACGCAAGAAACGTTCAACATTACATTAATATTCAATTGTATAAAAATAACCAAATAATCAGTAAGTCAAGTTTTCACTTCAACACATAACATTGCAACAGTACACACACAAAAAAAAAAAAAAGAAAAAAAATTTTCATAAAAAAAAAAATCTTTTTACTTATATAATCCTAGCAATTTGATACGCGACAGACTGGACTGCAAACTTTTAGGTTCTGCTTACGAACAACAACCGAATGAGCTGAGCCATCTCGCCCTTTGTCTTGCCCTGGTCTGGTCCTCTCAGATTCGGTGCTTACCTCAGCGAGATTGATTCCCCTCGCGCCTATCGGCTCCCTGTATTTCCGTCATTGCATGACTTTTCTCCCTGAACAGTTATCACTACCATTATGACCTGTTTCTGCAACACCCTCATCTATGATCCATTTCCTTACTACCCTCATAACCTGTTACTTTTGTGATAGACACTTGGTTCTCTCTTCTGATATTTAGAGTATTATCCATACGATACGTTATTATCCATACGGTGTTAGGTGATAATCTTCAGGGCTGTGTTGTTGTTGGCCTCGGCGACATTAGCTGTCAGTCTTTAGTTCCGGTATATCCTAGTCATGTGGTAACTTCTGGGTTTGGGTATGGTAACTTTCTCTCATCTCTTGTTCATTACCTTATGATAGCTTCTATTCGTCTTGATATTTAATTGTGTCTCTTGTTTGTCTTTGTTTCTTCCCGTCTTCTGCTTCTCTAGCTGTCTATCATTGATAACATCTGGGTCTGGATATAGTCGTTTTCGGTACCTTTTTGACTTATTGGCATGCGATACCTAATGGCAATCTTGGTATTTGTTCTTGTATCTCTATTTTTACCGTTTGCGTTTCTCCCCGAGTTCTTCTTATCATATATATATATATATATATATATATATATATATATATATATATATATATATATATATATATATATATATATATATATATATATATATATATATTATTCTGCTATTATGATTCTCTTTATATTTCTTTTGTATTTGTACCCTATCGGATATATATATATATATATATATATATATATATATATATATATATATATATATATATATATATATATATATATATATATATATATATATATATATATATATATATATATATATATATATATATATATATATATATATATATATATATATATATATATATATATATATATATATATATATATATATATATATATATATGAGGCGCCTAGAGCCAGAGTAACGTAAGCACCAAAAGTAGAAAACGGAGAAAAAAGTGATCAAAATTTTGCAACATTCAAAATGTAATATCTCCTCAATTAATTGAAATAGGAAGTAGGACTTGGCTTCAAAATGTTTGTTATTGCATGTGGTTTACAGCCTATACCTGGGCATTAAGTGAAATTAAAGCATTCTGAAAGCCTAATGGATGACTACTTTTTTTTTATCCTTTTTATTTGTGGAAAAACAACAACACTTATTTTGTTTATTTTATATTTTGTTTGTTAAACTATTTTTTGCAATATTTTGTTTATTAAACATGCAGGCATTGTTTTATTCCTCTTCCTGTGTCAAGTTCTTTTAACAGCATGTAGTTTATTGAGATTCACCACCATTGAAGCCATTCTTGATTGATGTACTAATTCTATTAAGCAAAAACGTAAGCGACACTCGTGCACATACTTCCTAATCTGACCACATAATAAAAGGGGGGAATGACAAACGGTAGAATAATAGCTTCTGTATGTAAGCATTCTATAGTGCAAAATTACCGATGGCCCAAAATTCCTTGTACAAGACTGTTAGGTTATCGGCAATGTAATTTTATCATGGCAGCCATCAGCACAGGGAGGCCCCATTACCTGCGCCTGTACATGGCGGCCTGTAGACCTGCTCACTATGCTTCTCCCATATTCCTTCGTCTTTTAGCTAAGTTTTTCTTCCACTCTGAAGGATTACGCACACTTTTCCTTCCCTAGAAGGTTCTGGTTCCTCAAGGGGCATGTTGTTGTCGGCCATAATGATGAAATTTTGCGTATTAGCGTAAAAAAAATGCAGAGTGTAATTCAGTGGTAACAAGCTGGCGGAGGGTGAATGAGTGTCTGGGTGTGAGGTGTGGGGGAGGCAGGCTGCTGTCAGTCGTGTCACGTGACACGCAGCGCGTGCCATCATGGGCTGGCTGGCTGCTAGGCGGGAGTTACTTCATTCTGGCACCAGCTGCTCATCGCCTTGCTTCGAGAGCGACACGAAGGATCTACAGATAACTGCATTTGTGTGGATTATCGACCCTATTGCTGTGTCCATTCTGACTTCTACTCTGCTTCCCACCACAGTAGGAAGGTGGGGGAAGACAATGCGATAAAAATTATCATTTCGGCCGGAGTGTCGCTTACGTTACTCTGGCTCTAGGCGCCTCATATATATATATATATATATATATATATATATATATATATATATATATATATATATATATATATATATATATATATATATATATATATATATATATATATACATATATATGTTTCATCTCTGGTCATCCCATCTGAATGGAGCCTTTCCTTTTTTCATTTACTCCCGTAGTGTCACTGGTCGTGCTGTACATCAACACTATAAGGTGAGTAGTGATATAGATAGCTCACTAACATTGCGTGGCATCTGCATGAAGTCACTGAACACAGAAAACTGCAAGGCAAACATTCAAAGTCTCCCATAGTCTTTTTCCCTCTTCTAACAAATGCCCAGACTGTGTCACGTCCCATTAGTGCACGTAATCGTGGAAAAGTGGCACAAGTACTTTAAACCAAATTGCTGACAATTTCATGGACCCCAATTTTTGTATGTTTACTAAATTCAATCTATATTTCTTCCTGCTTGATTCTTCCAAACATGGGCATAAGATGTACAACAAAATCAAAGTTGACAATGGGAATCAGTACCTTCTTCCAACCCATCTTGTCCTCGAGCTAGCTAAAAACTTCTTTATCAATACAAAATGTCAAAGTCTTTCTAGATCTAACTCCCCTTGTGACTAATGGCACCTAAGCCAAAAACATCTCCAATAACTTTACTTGTTCATCTCTCCTCCTTTATTTTAATCTGATGGCACCATTGCCATCTCACTTATATCTGAAGTCGAAATTTTCATTCAAACCTTTGCTAAAAACTCTACATTGCATGATTTGGGGGTGTGTTCCTCATTCTCCACCCTCCGATACCCATTAAGATGATACCCATTAAGATCTTTCGCAAAACAAATGGTTTCCTGTACTTCTACATTAATAACACATGGGCTGCAAACTATACCTGGAAGTGCTGTGTTGCATGCTCCCCATCTGTATCCGTCGTGGGCTGGGTGGAGATTTATTACCTAGGTACAGGGTTGACTCGCCCCGACTTGTTACTGGAACCACTACTATAATGTGGACTTTCAGACAAAATGGCGCCGGCCGCGCTACCAGACACATCATCACCAGCCCCACCAGATGTACCACCAATCCACCGTGGCACAGGCCGGTGCGCCAACACGTGGTCATCTGCCCACGTAGCCGCCTCCTTGAGGCATTTAAACCTCTTTTTGTGGAGCAGCAGTACTAACTCCTTCTCGGCCACAATAATAAACTGCTCCATTACCATGAGTTCCTTTAACTCACGGTAAGAGGTGGCCTGCTAGCTAACAACCCACTTTTCAAATGTCTCCTCAAGATAGCAAGCACACTCAAGATATGAGTCACTGGGCTTATTCTTCCCTCTGAAGAACTGCAGCCGATATGAGCCGCAGCTCATACGCTCTCAGGATGTCAGCCTTAAACTCCTTGTAATCCTCCAAATCCTCTACTGACATTCTATCATAAATTTACAACATATTGGCCACAGGACCAATATGTTGTATTATCTCTCCTAAGGCCAGTCAAATTCGGAGGCCTTCTTTTCAAATCTCCTAAACCATTCCGTCACCTTTTCATCGAACTCAGGAATCAACTTCAAACTCATCACCATCTGGCTTTGTACTTTATCCTCCTTAGCTCCTCCTCTCCTCAAGCCATGAGGTGAGTTGACTTCAATTCGAGTCTTCTCCAATTCAAATATCCTATATCCTCCTCTTTTACATCTTCGCCTCCTTCTCCGCCTGAAATAACCTCATTGCATTCTTCTGTTCCACACAGTGTCACATCAATCGCTGTGCAGGAATATGACTGGGAGGCGAGTTGTCTCTGATCAGCCTGTGTGGTGCCGGGGAATTGGCGCGTGGAAAGCTTCGCTACGGCGATCGGGCTGTCATGACCGCTAGTGACCGCGGAGGCGTGGGTGGCACTGGTGGAGGGCCTGCCAGTGTCTGGTGTCGATTTCCTTCTGGGGAATAACCTGGCAGGTGGAAGAGTCTGGTTGAAGTCCTCATCCGCGGACGCCGACCCGGATGTGGAGGCTGCTGATGATGCTGACTGTTGTTGTTACTCGGCCTGAGGCGAGGCGAGCATCCCGGCGTCGGGTGCCCGCGGGATTTGTTATTCCAGGGGTCGACTGCAATACGACAGGGCCACAACAAAAGGAGCACAGTGTTTGTACTAATGCCGTAGTTGGGGCAGAGTGGCCAGAGGCCTGTCCCGCTGCTGGCAAGGGTTTTTGACGAGTCAGAGTCGGACTCGTCTTTGAGTAAGTGTGCTGTGGCTAACTGCACAATCGCAGAGCTATGGCACGAGGCACCTGCCTCGACTGAGACTGGAATAATGAGTTTGGATTATCTATTTGATGGCTTGCCTCACTCTGCGGAGCCTCTCAGAGGTGATACTCAGGCTGAGTTGTTTGCTCACATGGTGAGCCACCCGCGCTGGCAGCTGCTGCAACAGCTGTCGGTGTAGTTAAGAAGGGTTCTCTCCGTTATATATGTGTTGCCCCTCTAATTGTCAAGGCAGGAGTGGATGACAAGGAAGTTGAGGGATGGGCAGCGTGTGTTGAGAGCAACGCTTTTGTGAATAGCCGGCGGAGAGAGGAGGATAAAGGTTTGGCGCTCCATTTTCATGTGTCATCTGTAGTTGAGGAGGCACGGGTGCTGGAAGCACGTAGCGGCCTGGTGTTTGGACATTTTGGAGTCAGGTTGCCTCGGGATCGTTTGGCGCTTGTTTGGTGCTCGGGTCGGGTCGAATGGGCCTGACCCGCGCTCAGGCTGGCGAGCCTGATGACTTCTTGTCTGGGGCTCCTCTCTGTTGTGCTATGGCTAGTGTTGTTTCTCCCAGGATGGGGAAGATTTGTGATGTTGCTAACCCAGTTCCCCATTCCAGGACGAGTTGTGATAACGTTATTGACGCGAGTGGTACGGCACCGCGTCGACAGGCAGCGCCGTGTAAGGCTTCTGATGATTTTGTGTTGCTTGCCGCTCAGGGAGCACCCTCAGTGTTGCTGGGGGCTTTGTTTGGCTAAGCTGTTACTTGTCACGTGCTGGGCCCGAAAAGTGTAGTGTTTCATGATGGATGTCTGCTTCCTCGAAGCGACAAAGTATTGGGTTTGATGAGAAGAGTTTGTACATGGGACCAATTACTGGGACCAGTGGAGCTGGCCCAGAGGTACCTTGGCCGGACTCATGCTGGAGACGGGGATTGTAGCTTTGTGACGACCACGTGTGTTTGTTTGGCTCCGTGTGCGGGGATGTATGTACTGTGTCCTGGAAAGCAGCATCCGTCAGCTCGCTTTGGCGATACCTGTGTCATCAAGGGGCCGGCGGGGGAAGTGCAGTGATAGTAGTGTACCTGACAGTGAGATGCAAGCTTGGTGGTGTCACCCAGGAAGCACTA
>NC_087187.1:12437500-12485000 GCF_035594125.1 Scylla paramamosain
CCTAACCTCTAATCCTTCTGCTTATGCTGTTACCTTATATCCTCGGTTGAACTCCTTCGATAACATTCTGTATCTTGTCCAATTGTTCCAATACCTCCCCTCAAAGCGGAGGTGCCTCTGGCAGTTTGCCTCTACTAGTTAGGGAGACCTGAGAAGGTATTATGCCGATGTTCCTTGGAATGACTACAGCTTCGTTGCCAGATACTCATCCTTGTGTACTGAGCGCATAACAGAGGCGATAGTGTCTGGCATGGTGGTGTACGTTCTTCACTCCTTCTCTCGACCTAAACCTTCCAAACCTGTTCTAGTGCTATACATGACAGAGAAGTGGCCCACAAAAGGTACAAAAGGTACCTGATCCTCATGCGCTTTATATTTCTGCCCGGAATCATGCCAAGTCTGTTCTCCAACTAGCCAAAAACTCCTTCATTGATAGAAAGTGTCAAAATATTTGAAGATCTAGCTCCCCTCGTGACTTCTGGTACCTAGCCAAAAAAAAAAAAAACGTCTCCAAAAATCTTTGTTTCTTTCTCTTCCCCTGCTTTATTTCAACTTGATGGCACCACTGTCATCTCATCTATTTCTAAAGCTAAACTCTTCCCTGAAACCTTTGCTAAAACACTACCTTGGATGACTCAGGTCTTGTTGTTCCCTCTCCTCCATCTTCTGATTACTTCATGCTACCTATTAAAAACCTTCGCAGTGATGTTTTCCATGCCTTCGCTGGCCTAATCCCTCGGAAGACGTACGAACCTGATGGGGTCCTTCCTAATGTTCTCCGAAACTGTGCCTCCCTGCTTGCACCTTGCCTAGTGAAATTTTCAACTCTGTCAGTCAACATCTATGTTTCGTTCTCGTTGGACGTTTACCTACATTCAGCCTGTTCTTAAAAAGAGTGACCGTTCTAGTCCCTCAAACTACCGTCCTATTTGTTCAATTTTCTGCCTATCCTAAGTTCTTAATCTACCCTCAACAGGGAGATTTTTAAACATCTACTAATTCACAATCTTCTATCTGATCGCCAGTATAGGTTCCGTCGAGGTCTCTCAAGTGGTGATCTTCTGGCCTTCCTGACTGAGTCTTGGATCATCCTCTTTTAGAGATTTTGGTGAAACTTTTGCTGCTGCATTGGACATATCAAAAGCTTTTAATAAAGTATGACCAAAAACTTTTATTAATAAAGAAGGGTGGAAGTTCTCATGGTTTCCACCCTTCTCTCTGTAACTTCATCTCAGGTTTACTTTGTAACCGTACTATTGCTGCTGTGGTAGACGGTCATTGTTCTTCTATATCTATTAACAGTGGTGTTCCTCACGGTTCTGCCATGTCACCCACTCTCTTCCGATTATTCATGAATGATCTTCTAAACCAAACTTCTTGTCTTATCCACTCTTATGCTAATGATACCACCCTGTTCTTTTCCACATCTTTTCGTCGACGCCCAAACCTTCAGAAAGTAAACAGTTCACACAGGGAAGCCAAAGTGACGCCTGATTTCTGATCTTTCTAAGATTTCTAATTGGGGCAGTGCAAACTTAGTTTAATGCCTCAAAAACTCAATTTCTCCGTTTATCAACTCGACACAACCTTCCAGGCAGCTATCTCCTCTTCTTCGATGATACTCAACTGTCCCCCTCTTCTATACTAAACATCCTAGGTCTGTCCTTTACTTACAATCTAAACTGGAAAGTTCACATTTTATCTGTAGCTAAAACAGCTTCTATGAAGTTAAGCGTTCTGAGTCATCTCCGCTAGTTTTTCTCACCATCCGTAGCTGATAACTCTGTACAGGTTCCTTATCCGCACATGTATGGAATATGTTTTACATGTATGGGTGTGTTCCACTCATACCGTTCTTTTAGACAGGGTGGAATCAAAAGCTTTTTGTCTTATGAACTCCTCTCCTGTAACTTACTATCTTCAGTCTTTTCTCATCGCTATAATGTTGCATCTCTTATCTTATCTTATCTTATCTTATCTTATCTTGCATCTCTTATCTGTATTCTACCGCTTTTCTCATGACAACTACTCTTCTGATATTGTTAACTGCATGCCTACGCTCCTCCCGCTGCCAAGCTGAACAAGACTTTCTGTTCGGGAACCGGCACCTCAGTGGGCCTTTTTTTCTTTTTTTTTTTTTTGTGTGTGTATGTGTTGCAATTTTTGTTGCCCTTGGCCAGTAATAGGATAAATGATCTGTGCAACATTATTTTTTTTAGTTTATTTTATTTTTTTTTTAGTTTTTCTTTTTTTGTTTAAGTTAGTTTAGTGTAAGGTTTGCTGTAATTTGGTTATAATAATTTTAGAAAGCGGCAGTGAGAGACGTACCTTGGGGGGTACACCGGGGTATCGGTCAAACACACTGGGAGATCATAAACTGCACTTATAAAATCAATAACTGGCGGTATCATAAAAGCAGTAACTTATCAGCTCTTCTTGCGCCGAGTAAGATTGTAGCCACTAACAGCAGACGCTCGCACACCAACTGCCATGAGGGTACAGGTAAGTATTTGGTTGTCATACTGATTGAACAAACGAAGGTAAAGATTCACGTAATATTATTTGAAATCTACATATTCCCTACAGAAAGTAAGAAAAGCGTTAATAATGAAAAAGAAAGAAAGAAAGAAAGAAAGAAAGAAAGAAAATAATAATATAATGAATAAATAAATAAATAAATAAATAAATAAAATAAAATAAAATAAATAAATAAAAATAAAAATTAAACAATGTTCATAATAAAGTGATAAATGTAAAAAAAGATAATGATAATAATGATAATAATAATAATAATAATAATAATAATAAGAAGAAGAAGAAGAAGAAGAAGAAGAAGAAGAAGAAGAAGAAGAAGAAGAAAAAGAAGAATGTTCACGTTGATGATATTCAGGAAAAAAATAATAATTATAATAATAATACCATCACCACCACCACCACCACAACCAATGAACAACGAATAATAACAACAACAACAACAACAACAACAATAACACCAGCAGCAACAACAACAACAATATTAATGTAACATTGACGGCTTAGGTAGGAAATGCAGATGAATGGACAGATTCAGCAATGTATTCTCTCTATTGCTGTCCCTCACCCCCGAGCGTTGCATCGATATTTATAAAAAAAATATTTATAAAAAAACAGAATAGTGCACATCAATAACAACAACAACAACATTAAAAACAATAGTAACCAAAAATAATAACGAACAATAATAATAATAATCATATTGATGATGGTAATAATAATAATAATAATAATAATTATTATTATTATTATTATTATTATTATTATCATTATTATCATTATTATCATTATCATTATTATTATTATTATTATCATCATCATCATCATCATCATCATCATCATTTTATTGATATGAAAAAAAAATATTATTATAATTTTAATAACAATAATAATAATAATAATAATAATAATAATAATAATAATAATAATAATAATAACACATTATTATTATTATTATTACTATTATTATTATTATTATTATTATTATTATTATTATTATTATCATTATCATTATTATTATTATTATTATTATTATTATTATTATCATTATTATTATTATTATTATTATTATTATTATTATTATTATTATTATTATTACTTATTATTGCTATTATTATTATTATTGTTATGACTACTATTAATTTTATTTTTATTATTTGTTATTTGAAATTTGTAATCACATTCCAGTGATTACAAATATCAAAGCTTTAAACTCCTCCCGGATGGAATATTTCACTAGAAATATTTCACATCCCTTTTATGTTTTTAGTTATTTATCCCCTGTAATATACAGACGAGAACTGCATAACAGTGTAGAGCAAGTGTGGATCAAGATAAAATATTACTTTGATAACTTAGGTGGCTTGAACCTTCAACGTTTCTATGGATGAACAAATAATAAATAAATAAATAAATAAATAAAAGATTAAACTGTATGCACTGGGGTTACATCGGAATCTAAGCATGTCTATCCTATGCACCAAGACCTTGTGGAAGATCCTTTTTTGAGGCAGCTTATCAAACAACTTTGCTTAATTCAAGTTATTTGTAATCATAATTATTCCAAATATGTGTGGTTTCATAGACTATAAAGCTCATCAGATTCGTGAGACATGACTTCACCCTCGTGAACCCATGCTCTGAATCCTTTTTCAATTTATGCTTGCCTAAATTATCTCCAATATTCATCGCAGTTACAAACTCCATTAAATAACCTACAAATTCGTTTAACTAGACAATAGTTCAACATTAACACTTAAAATGCATGAACTATATTGACTTGCTTTAGTTGCTAAGAGCACCTCTCCTGAATCTAATGGTTTTCGAACGGTATTAACCAATATTTCATTAATAACGATCTTCCACTTTGTTGTATATATATATATATATATATATATATATATATATATATATATATATATATATATATATATATATATATATATATATATATATATATATATATATATATATATATATATATATATATATATATATATATATATATATATATGCGATGAATGTCTGTCCCGCGCTCACCAGTTATATTAGGTTCTGCGCGCTCCACACAGTCTTTTTCCAAATTTTATTTCGACACCTTCCCTTTTGCCAAGTAATATTGAATCCGATATAATAGAAGTTTTGACCTCTCCTATAGATTGATCAGATCCCATGCAGCCTCTGTAGTTGGCCCATAATAATTTTAGAAACATAATGTTCTTTTAATATAAAGTTTGTGAGTTGTGTAGGGAGCGAGGCGAGGCGTTGCCTGCTTCCATTCAATGGACGCACGCCCCACCCACCCCCCGCCTCCGGGAGCCTGCTCTGTAATTTGAAGAGATATTTATTATACCGATTCTTCTCGGCAAGGGCCGAATGTCCTAACATACATGGGACCGGTTGCTTGGCTTCTCTTTTGTCTGTTGGTTGTAGTTTTCACGTATCTTTAGTGTTTTGTGCCGTTGAATGTTGTTGGGAACTTTGGAGCTAGAGGATATAGAGATATTTTATTAGTTATTGGTTGTTTCCTCTCTCTTCAGGGGTTTATCGTCTATAGGTGGTACTGTCTCGTCCTCTGGAAGTCTGTAAACAGATCAACAGAAAAATATAATGTCCTGTGAGTGTGGGTGGTTCTGTCTCTAGTGAGAGGTAACTCACATAATATTATAACCTCATACCTGTGTGTTATTTGTCCTAGTTATGCCCCCACACCCTAGCACATGGTCTGAGACTTTTTCTCAACGAGATTGAAGTTAGTTGGCAGTTGTAGTATTCCCTTATCTGTAGGGGGTGAAGCATATATATATATATATATATATATATATATATATATATATATATATATATATATATATATATATATATATATATATATAAATCAGGAGTCACTTCTCTGAGTATGGAATGTCTTTAACGCAATTACACTCTGTCACTCTAGAGACTCCCGTGCTACTTAAATATACCAGGGCGTATGGCCGGTAATGACTCACTTATCCCTTTAAAGCAACTGATCTGACTAGTTGTATTCCTGCCCCAGTATCCACCAAATACTACTGCCTGTCTCAATACATCCATCCCATCTAAGTGCTGGGTAGTGACTGACTGTGGGAAAGTGCGCCAGACACTCTCCCACTCTGCTGCTATGGGGAGGGAAGGAGGTGGGAGGAAGATACAAGAAAGGAGGGGATGGCGAGATACATACATGCACCCACCAGCTTGCTGCACTGCACCCAACTCTGGCTTATATAAATACAACACCTCACTTCTAAAAATTCTGATGATTAAACAAGTGGGACAAAAAAATTAATGATTACTTTATAGTCAAGAGCAACTCTTCTGCTAAATACTAGGTGAGACTCAAAATGAATGGACAAAGGAAAGTAAGGAAATTTATGTGGAGAATATGAGTGACTGCAGATAAATATTATCTTAGAAGTTTCCGACTGGGGGAGTAGGTTACCTGTCAGAGATGCGTCCGTCTCGTCCTCAGCCTGTCTTTCTTCTCTCTCTCTCTCTCTCTCTCTCTCTCTCTCTCTCTCTCTCTCTCTCTCTCTCTCTCTCTCTCTCTCTCTCTCTCTCTCTCTCTCTCTCTCTCTCTCTCTCTCTCTCTCTCTCTCTCTCTCTCTCTCTCTCTCTCTCTCTCTCTCTCTCTCTCTCTCTCTCTCTCCTTTATTTATTCTTCTCTTTCACTTCTTCCTTCATTCATATTGCATCACCTTATCTTGCTGCACACAACAATGTAAATAAATAAATAAATAAATAAGTAAATAAATAAATAAATATGTGTATATATATATATATATATATATATATATATATATATATATATATATATATATATATATATATATATATATATATATATATATATATATATATATATATATATATATATATATATATATATATATATATATATATATATATATATATACGAGTATATATATATATTATTTTATTTTATTCTTTTCTTATGTAGGAGAAACAGTGGCCAAGGGCAACAAAAATCCAATTAAAAACAAAAAGCCCACTGAGGTGCCAGTCTCAGAACAGGATCTAAAGCAGTACTCAAAAATTGAAAGTGCATCAGACAGCAGTAATATTTAAGAAAAAAACAGTCACTAACAAGAGACACGAAAAACTAGTACAAACAAGTGCCCACGAACACACAGGAGGGTCATTCACCGCTCACTGTGCACAAGTTCGGCTTGTACACTCGTGCAGCCGAGGAGTCACTTTCCTGGATAAAGTGTGTGTTATACACAACTACCCTTTCTGGCAGACTACTATGGAGACTCCTATTCTATATAAATAGGCTGGGACGTACGGCCGGTAATGACTCCCTTATCCCCTTTAGGCAACTGACCCAACTAACTCTTATCTCACTTCAGTCTCCGTCTATTATTAGAGCTCGTCTCAGTACGTCTGCTTCATTAAAATGCTAAAGGGGGGAGGGGGGGGCGACACACACACAAATGCACACACGCCCACACTCTGCTTCCCGCCCTGTCTTACACCAATAAAACACTTTACTTCTAAAAATTCTACTGATTAAACTAGATGGGTTAGATGAATCCTGATTAATTTATTGTCACGAGGAACTCTTTTACTAAATACTGGGTGAAATTCAAATTGAATGGACAAGGGAAGGAAGAAAATTTGAGCAAAAAACATCAGTGACTGCTTGAATAAATATCATTCTTGAAATTTCAGGCAAGGTAGCTCCGTGTCGGGACACGTCCAAGTTTCGCTCCCAACCTGTCTCTATTCTCATCTCTAACTCTCTCTCTCTCTCTCTCTCTCTCTCTCTCTCTCTCTCTCTCTCTCTCTCTCTCCTTTCATTATTCTTTTCTCATTCGTTTTCATCACTTTCTGCATTTTATATCGTTTTATCCCGCTGCATATAACACGCCCCCTCACAAACAAAATTTTTCGGAATATACATAAAAGCTTACGAAAATTTTAGGAATACACAACAAAGTCGAAATCAACATACAACTCATTGGACACATCAGCAGACTCAAATAAGGGGTGAATAGTCATCACAAAACATCAAAGGCTATTATAGCAGTGACATGAATAATACTATGTAACAAAATTTCACATTTGTCTTGTCCTTGGCCCCAAACCATATATATATATATATATATATATATATATATATATATATATATATATATATATATATATATATATATATATATATATATATATATATATATATATATATATATATATATATATATATATATATATATATATATATATATATATATATATATATATATATATATATATATAAACCAAATAGAAAAAAAAATATTTTGGTCGTAAAACATTGCTCTTGTGATTAGAACAGTGAATTTACATTTTTGCCTTATTTCATTATAGTATGGGTTATTATTGGTTTTCATGTCAAGTAAATATCTTTGCAAGATCTCAATTGCTCATCTAGTTGCTTTTGAGATGTTGCAAGTAAATTAAAAACAATGAAAGAAAGAATACAAACTGTTCGAAAGACTTTAAATTTTAATAAGATCATTCTTGAACTGACCAGATTTAGAAAGAAATTTTCATATTTTTAGAATTTGCTTACTTTTCAGAAATTTTCCCAAATCTTCCAGAATGTTCTACCAGACCTTTTTAGAACATTCTATTCAGTGTAAACATTTCCAGAATATTCTAGAATTTTCTAGAATATAGTAGAAATATGTAAAAGTATCATTTTTTTTCTAGAATCTAAAAGAATTTTCTAGAATGATTCATAATATTCTAAAGTAGGCTCAAGAATATTCTAGAAAGATTGAAAACATCCTGGAACACAATCTAGAAAGACCAAAAATATTCTAGATTACAGCTTGACAATATAAAAAAGTAGGGGCCTGCAGACCACCAATTAGTTCTGCTTTGGCTGCCTGAGAAGACAGATCACAAGAGATAAAATGGCTCCAGATGTATTCTGCTACATATGTGGTCAATTTATCAAGATGAAGTCAAAGAAGTTTTCTGTGATAGCATCTGGAAAAATGTGTGAAGCTTACAGATCAGTGCCATTTGGGGACCAAGACCTGGGCACCTCATTTTGCTTGTGAGCATTGTAAGAGAACACTAGAAGGTAAAATAGCTGTTAGTTTATCAAGAGTAAAATCCAATTAAGAATTAAGGATAATAATAAAATAAGTTTAACAGAAACTCATACTATTGTTCTTTACAGGATGGTATAGAGGGGAATAAAGATCCATGAAATTTGCTATTCCTAGAATATTGTGTGAACCTACTGATCACTCAACTGACTGCTTTTTCTGCATGATGGATCCCTCCAAACGCTGATCTGGGAGAAAAAAAAATGCACCTGGTGTTTTCTATCTAAACATTCCATTTTCCATTGCACCAGTACCACACAGTGTTGATCTTCCTGTACTAGTGCCTCCAGAAAGAAGTCAACTATCAGAAGAAAGCAACAAGTCAGAGAGGAAGACTGTGACACCACAATTATAGTTGGGAAGAATTCTTACTACCCAAACCAGAGACCTCAATGATCTCATCAGAGATTGGTTTGACAAAGTCAAATGGTGAGCTTTTGATTTCAGGGCTGAAGGAATGGGATTTACTTGATGTCAGTGTGCAAGTAACCATCCAAAGAAAACGTTACAAACATTTTTCCAGCTTCTTTGCAGAGGAGGACAGGCTATGCTACTGCAATGATATATCAGGCTTATTTGATGCTATTGGAATTGCTTGCAATGCAGATGAATGGAGACTCTTCATTGACAGCTCCTTCAAAAAAAAATTGAAAGTTGTGCTTCTGCACAATGGAAACAAGTATCCATTTGTGTCTCTTGCTCATTGTGTGTATCTTAAGGACTTCATCAGTGAAAAGTTTCTATTGGAAACTTTGTACTACAATAAGTAAGGCTGGGAAGTTAATGGAAACTTCAAGATGGTGGCTTTCTTGATGGGACTGCAAAGAGATTTTACCAAGAATCCCTTTTTTCTTTGCCTTTGGGACAATAGAGACAGAACAACACATTACCACAGAAAGCACTGGTCTCCAAGGACTGACACTACAGTGGGAGCAAACAATATTAAACATGAGCCATTGGTGAATCCTCAAAAGGTTTTGTTTCCTCCATTACACATCAAAATGGATCTCATGTTTGTTACAGGTCTTGACAAGGAGTCTGCTGCCTTCAGATATATTCAAGACTTCTTTCCTGAGCTTTCAGAGGAAAAGGTGAAAACTGGTATCTTCAACGGACCACAAGTAAGGAAAATTATAGAGTGCTCAGAATTTCTATAGAATTTCTATAGAGTCTTTCATTGCTTTAGTACAGGGCTTTCTTAGCAACAACAAAGTTGATAACTATATGGAACTGCTTGAAGCTTTAGTAAAGAGCTATGGTGAAATGGGTTGCAGAATGTCCTTGAAGGTCCATATCCTAGATGCTTACCTCGATAACGTCAAGAACATGGGAGCATATTCAGAGGAACAAGGGGAGCGCTTCCACCAAGATATAATGAACTTTGAATATATATATATATATATATATATATATATATATATATATATATATATATATATATATATATATATATATATATATATATATATATATATATATATATATATATATATATATATATATATATATATATATATATATATATATATATGAGATATCAGGGATCCTTAAATGAAAAAAAATGGTGGGAGACTACATTTGGGAGATCAAATGTAAAAACTATTTGCTGTATTCACGAAAATTAAGAAAAAAATCATTTTTAATCCTAAAGGTAGTTTCAGAAGATTTGAAATAAATGTTTGTATCATTTGAACTTGGTTTTTGTTTTTTTGTAAAAAAATGGTGAAAATGGTGAGATTTAGCTGCTTTGGGGCAAAAAAAATATTCTAAAAGCCACAAAAGGAGTTTGATAAGAATAATGGACATTTTCTACGGTTTTGCAATGAAAAGAGTTGGAAAATAAGACTTGCTTGTCAAAGACAAAAATCGTGTTACATAGCGTGATTATTACAGAACTAGAAATAATAGGGCTCCCACCATGTTCTTCAACTCGGACTGCCCCTTTTTCTTTCCTCTCCTTCCAAACCTGCCTCTGGTACTACGCCAGGACCTGTGGTCTTTCCGGCTGCATCGGCGTGCAATTGTAATTCTGCAGGGTTAGGTTAGGATCATAGTCATCTCTTCTCCAACGGCTACAGCTGCTACAGCATCTTCTGTAACTCTGGCCACTCTTCCTCCGTTTCCATCGTCTCTTCGGTCTTCTGCCTTCCCTAATTCTCCATCTTTTTTTTTTTTTTATGTAGGAAGAATACTGGCCAAGGGCAACAAAAATCTAATAAAAAAAATGCCCACTGAAATTCCAGTCCCATAAAAGGGTCAAAGCAGTGGTCAAAAATTGGTGGATAAGTGTCTTGAAACCTCCCTCTTGAAGGAATTCAAGTCATAGGAAGGTGAAAATACAGAAGCAGGCAGGGAGTTCCAGAGTTTACCAGAGAAAGAGATGAATGATTGAAAATACTGGTTAACTCTTGCGTTAGAGGGGTGGACAGAATAGGGGTGAGAGAAAAAAAAAAGTCTTGTGCAGCGAGGCCACAGAAGGAGGGGAGGCATGCAGTTAGCAAGATCAGAAGAGCAGTTGGCATGAAAATAGCGGTAGAAGACAGCTAGATATGCAACATTGCGGCGGTGAGAGAGGGGCTGAAGACAGTCAGTTAGAGGAGAGGAGTCGATGAGACGAAAAGCTTTTGATTCCACCCTGTCTAGAAGAGCAGTATGAGTGGAACACCCCCAGACATGTGAAGCATACTCCATACATGGACGGATAAGGCCCTTGTACAGAGTTAGCAGCTGGGGAGGTGAGAAAAACAGGCGGAGACGTCTCAGAACACCTAACTTCATAGAAGCTGTTTTAGCTAGGGATGAGATGTGAAGTTTCCAGTTCAGATTATAAGTAAAGGACAGACCAAGGATGTTCAGTGTAGAAGAGGGGGACAGTTGAGTGTCATTGAAGAAGAGGGGATAGTTGTCTGGAAGGTTGTGTCGAGTTGATAGATGGAGGAATTGAGTTTTTGAGGCATTGAACAATACCAAGTTTGCTCTGCCCCAATCAGAAATTTTAGAAAGATCAGAAGTTAGGCGTTCTGTGGCTTCCCTGCGTGATATGTTTACCTCCTGAAGGGTTGGACGTCTATGAAAAAATGTGGAAAAGTGCAGGGTGGTATCATCAGCATAGGAGTGGATAGGACAAGAAGTTTGGTTTAGAAGATCATTAATGAATAATAAGAAGAGAGTGGGTGACAGGACAGAACCCTGAAGAACACCACTGTTAATAGATTTAGGAGAAGAACAGTGACCGTCTACCACAGCAGCAATAGAACGTTCAGAAAGGAAACTTGAGATGAAGTTACAGAGAGAAGGATAGAAACCGTACGAGGGTAGTTTGGAAATCAAAGCTTTGTGCCAGACTCTATCAAAGGCTTTTGATATGTCCAAGGCAACAGCAAAAGTTTCACTAAAGTCTCTAAAAGAGGATGACCAAGACTCAGTAAGGAAAGCCAGAAGATCACCAGTAGAGCGGCCTTGACGGAACCCATACTGGCGATCAGATAGAAGGTTGTGAAGTGATAGATGTTTAAGAATCTTCCTGTTGAGGATAGATTCAAAAACTTTAGATAAGCAGGAAATTAAAGCAATAGGACGGTAGTTTGAGGGATTAGAGCGGTCACCCTTTTTAGGAACAGGTTGAATGTAGGCAAACTTCCAGCAAGAAGGAAAGGTAGATGTTGACAGACAGAGCTGAAAGAGTTTGACTAGGCAAGGTGCAAGCACGGAGGCACAGTTTCGGAGAACGATAGGAGGGACCCCATCAGGTCCATAAGCCTTCCGAGGGTTTAGGCCAGCGAGGGCATGGAAAACATCATTGCGAAGAATTTTAATACGTGGCATGAAGTAGTCAGAGGGTGGAGGAGAGGGAAGAACAAGCCCAGAATCATCCAAGGTAGAGTTTTTAGTAAAGGTTTGAGCGAAGAGTTCAGCTTTAGAAATAGATGTGATAGCAGTGGTGCCATCTGGTTGAAACAGAGGAGGGAAAGAAGAAAAAGCAAAGTTATTAGAGATATTTTTGGCTAGATGCCAGAAATCACGAGGGGAGTTAGATCTTGAAAGTTTTTGACATTTTCTGTTAATGAAGGAGTTTTTGGCTAGTTGGAGAACAGACTTGGCTTGGTTCCGGGCAGAAATATAAAGTGTATGAGATTCTGGTGATGGAAGGCTTAGGTACCTTTTGTGGGCCACCTCTCTATCATGTATAGCACGAGAACAAGCTGTATTAAACCAAGGTGATAGTGGTTTAGGACGAGAAAAAGAGTGAGGAATGTACGCCTCCATGCCAGACACTATCACCTCTCTTATGCACTCAGCACACAAAGACGGGTCTCTGACACGGAAGCAGTAGTCATTCCAATGAAAATCAACAAAATACCTCCTCAGGTCCCCCCAACTAGCAGAGGCAAAACGCCAGAGGCACTTTCGCTTAGGGGGATCCTGAGGACGGATTGGAGTGATAGGACAAGATAAAGATATGAGATTGTGATCGGAGGAGCCCAACAGAGAAGAAAGGGTGACAGAATAAGCAGAAGGATTAGAGGTCAGGAAAAGGTCAAGAATGTTGGGCGTATCTCCAAGACGGTCAGGAATACGAGTAGGGTGTTGCACCAATTGCTCTAGCTCATGGAGGATAGCAAAGTTGTAGGCTAGTTCACCAGGATGGTCAGTGAAGGGAGAGGAAAGCCAAAGCTGGTGGTGAACATTGAAGTCTCCAAGAATGGAGATCTCTGCAAAAGGGAAGAGGGTCAGAATGTGCTCCACTTTGGAAGTTAAGTAGTCAAAGAATTTCTTATAGTCAGAGGAGTTAGGAGAGAGATATACAGCACAGATAAATTTATTATGAGAATGACTCTGTAGTCGTAGCCAGATGGTGGAAAACTCGGAAGATTCAAGAGCGTGGGCACGAGAGCAGGTTAAGTCATTGCACACATAAACGCAGCATCCAGCTTTAGATCGAAAATGAGGATAGAGAAAGTAGAAGGGAACAGAAAAGGGGATACTGTCAGTTGCCTCAGACACCTGAGTTTCAGTGAGGAAAAGAAGATGAGGTTTAGAAGAGGAGAGGTGGTGTTCTACAGATTGAAAATTAGATCTTAGACTGCGAATGTTGCAGAAGTTAATGAAGAAAAAGTTGAGGGGGGTGTCAAGACACTTAGGGTCGTCGACGGAAAGGCAGTCCGACCTGGGGACATTTATGGTCCCCTCCCCAGATGGGGACTCCGAGGCTGGTGTAGGAGTCGCCATGATTTTAAAATTTTTGAGATTTTAATTTCTTCACTACACACTATCCTCCATCTGCATTTTCTCCTCCATACAGTGCAAACATCAGTCTCCATAATATGACATCCCTGTATCCATGCGCCAATCAATACACCCACCAGGGACCGTAGTCTCTTGGTGCATCATCATCACGGCAGGGCCAGGCAACACACTTCCCGGCCAAACAAAACTCTCCCTCCATTACTGCCCACGCCACTCGCACTTGCACTTGCCCGCTCAAATCTCCTCTCTGGAGAACACATCAATCTAACATTTGGGCCTTCACAACTCTGAATGTCATTCCCAATTGCTGGCTCGTGGGAGCCTTCATGCCACTTCCATGAAACTGACAAAATAAAACTGCCACCTCCTCGGCAAAAGTAAGAGGCGCCCTCTGGTCACTCTTAAGAAAAAAAATTCTCCCCGGGTGTGACACAACCAAGCCTACGTCTTACTGTTAGGTACAACACTACAATCACTCTGCACTTCTCCCGCTGACCTCTTGATGACACCAGTATTGCTACAGCACATAGTTACATCCTCTCACACGAAGCCAAACACATACACGTGGCCGTGTATGTGTTTGGTCCCAGCAACTCCCTCAAGCCTCCCTCATCAGACCCTATACCTTGTCGTTTCGAGGAAGCCGACATCCATCATCACATACTACACTCCTCGTGCCCAATACCTAACAAGTACTAACAGCTTAGCCAATAGTAGCCCCCAGCAACACTAAGGTGGTTCCTGAGCGGCAAGCAACACACTATCAATAGCCGCCTTACACGACGCTGCCTCTACGCGGCGCCGTAACTCTCGCGTTAATAACGTCATCACAGCTCAGCTCGGAAAAAAAAGAATCGGGCGAGCAACATCACAAATCACCAACATCCTAGGAGAATCAACACTAGTCATCGCACAACAGAGAGGAGCCCCAGATAAGTGGTCATCAGGCTTGCCAGCCTGACTGCGCGTTTATGCCGAACAAACGCTCTTGAGTTAGCCTGACCCCAAAATGGCCAAGTTCCAGGCTGCTACGTGCTTCTAGCACCCGTGTTTCCTTAACTGCGGATGACACATCAAAACGAAGCAACAAACCTCCGTCCTCCTCTCTCTGCCAGCTACTCACAATAGTGTTAATCTTAACACATGCTCCCCGACCCTCTGCTTCCTTGCCACCCACTCCTGCCTTGGCAAGTAGTGGGGCAGTACATACACGAGGGGCAAAACCCCCTTTAACTATATTAACAACTGTTGCAGCAGCTGCCAGCATGGGTGGCTCACCATGTGATCGAACACTCACGGTGTCTGGCCCCGATAAGGGAGCAGCCTGCTCCCCGCCTCCTGTGCACCCCGCAGGGGAGGAAACTCCCACCTCAACAGCAGTCAGGAGTCTCCCCGGCCTCGACAGCGACCCCTGACACACGAGATACAACAGACTGGGACGCGGACTGAGCACCGGCGCCCACAGCCTCAATACAGGTGACAATTCATCCTGGGCATCACCTCCAACAGGCTCCACAGGGTGAAGCAATCCATCAAACAAACAACCCAAATTCAACATTCCAACCTTATCCTCGACAACACTCCATAAAGTCAGGTGCTTTCTGTGGTGGCCCTGCGCTTCTACAATCAGACCCTGCACCCTGGACTCAAACACGAGTCTAACTTGTTAAAACCCTTGCCAGCAGCGGGACAGGCATCTGGGCACCTTGCACCCACTTCTGCCTCAGTACAAACACTCCTTTTATGGTGGTCCTGCTTTATTGCAGTCGACCCCTGGAGTCACTGATCCATCGGGCACCCGACGCCAGGGTATCCGCCTCGTCTTAGGGCGAGTAACAACAGGAACAACTGAGTCAGCACTCTCAGATGGGGGCTGCACCCAGACTCTTCCCCCGGCCAGGTCATTCCCAAGAAGGAAATCGACCCCCAACACTAGCAGGTCCTCCTCTAGTGCCACCCGCGGCTCCGCAGTCAACTAGCGGGCATGACAGCCTAATCTCCGCCATAGCGAAGCTCTCCGCGGCGCCAATTCCCCGGCACCACACAGGCTGACCGGAGGCAACTTGCCTCCCAGTCACATTCCTGCACAGCGACTACTATCCCACTGTGTCTCTTAAAACTGAGATAGGATACATAAGCCCATCAATCTCAACAGTGCCCAGACATAAAAATAGACGGCATCAATCAAACTCAGACCTCACATGGGACAGTGAGGAAACAACAGAAGAGGGGAATGCCACATCGCCTTTTCTACCCTCGCGACTAAACACAGCCCGGATCTCATCTGGTTCTGGCCCTGGCGCTTCTAGGGTGCCTTGGAAGTTGTGGCGGTTATCAATTTGGGAGAATTAAATTTGAAGTGTCCAGTACTTCGACAATAATACCACATGGGATGCACACTATACCGGTAAGTGTTGTATGGCATGCTCCCAGACTCTGTCATGGGCTGGGTGGAGATTTAATAGCCAAAGGGCTTACTCTGCCAGACTTATTACCGGAGCCACTACTAAAGCATGGGCTTCCAAATAAATTGGCGCTTGCTACGATACCAGACACATCGCCAACCCCACCAAACGTACCACCAATCCACCGTGGCACAGATCGGTGAGCCAACACGTGGTCATATGCCCACTGGCCGCCTCCTTAAGGCTTAAATCCTTTCTCGCACAACAGCGCTACTAACTCTTTCTCGGCCACATTAATAAACTGCTTCATTAACATGAGTTCCTTTAGCTCACAGTAAGAGGTGGCTTGCTTGCTAGCAATCACTTTTCAAATATTCCCTCCAAGAAGCAAGCACAGTAGAGGTAGGAGTCATTCGGCCTCTTCCTTCCTCCGTGGAATAGCAACCTATACGCCTCCGGCTGCAGCAATACACTCTCAGGATGAAGAGTTTAACTCTTCATAATGCTCCAAATCCTCTACTAACATCCTGTCATAAACTTCCAAAACCTTTCCCTTCAACATAATGGCAACAAGGCCAACCCATCTCTCCTGAGGCCAATCAAATTCTAAGGCCTTTTTCTCAAATCTCTTAAACCATTCGGTTACTTTTTTTTTCTCATCAAACTCTGGTATCAACTTCAAACTCCTCACTATCTGCTTTCTACTGTATCCTTCTTAACTCCTTCTTCTCTCCTCAAGCCATGAGGTGAATTGGCTTCAATCTTAGTCTCCTCCAATTCAAACATCTTATTCTTTTCAGTCTCCTCCCTCTCGTACATATTTGCCTCATTTTCGGCTTCAAATGGCCTCATCTCTTTTGTCCTGTTCAAGTAATCGGGCCTTCTCCTCGGCCTCAAGCTTCTTAGCTTCCATCTCGGCTTCAAGCTTCGTGGCTTCTCTAGCTTCCTCATTCCTCAACTTCCTTTCCTCGGCTTCAGCTTCCAACTGGAGCCTTCTCAATTCTCTCTTCTGTGTCACTAACAAGGGACACGAGAAACTACTACAAACAAGTGCCCACTAACACGCAGGAGGGTCATTCACCGCTCACTGTGCTCAAGCTCGGCCTGTACTCTAACGCAGCCGATGAGTCACTTCTCTGGGTATATTGTGTGTTAAGCACAAGTACCCTTTCTAACAGATTATTGTGAAGACTCCTATTTTATATAAGTAGGCCGGGGCGCATGGCCGGTAATGACTCACTTATCCCCTTAAGGCAACTGACCCGACTAACTCTTATCCCACTTGTCTTTGTCAAATATTAGAGCTCGTCTCAGTACATTTGCTACGTTTAAGTGCTGGGTAGTGACTGATTGTGGGAAACGCGCTCAACACTTTCCCTCTGCTGCTACAGGGAGGGGATGCAAGAAAGGTGAGGAGCGGGACAACACACATACATACGCACACACGCTCACATTCTACATATATATATATATATATATATATATATATATATATATATATATATATATATATATATATATATATATATATATATATATATATATATACAGAGACCCATTACCATACATAAAACACAATATCCTGACACCAAGTTCATACTTATTTTTTACCAACACATTTACTATTGCCCTTTATTTTTTTTATTGAAAGACATTATTCCTATTGTGGTTATCTCAAACATCATTTATGAAATGATTTTTTCGAGTTCCAAGACTCGATATATATATATATATATATATATATATATATATATATATATATATATATATATATATATATATATATATATATATATATATATATATATATATATATATATATATATATATATATATATATATATATATATATATATATATATATATATATATATATATATATATATATATATATATATATATATATATATATATATATATATATATATATATATATATATATATATATATATATATATATATATATATATATATATATATATATATATATATATATATATATATATATATATATATATATATATATATATATATATATATATATATATATATATATATATATATATATATATATATATATCGAGTCTTCGAACTATATATATATATATATATATATATATATATATATATATATATATATATATATATATATATATATATATATATATATATATATATATATCGAGTCTTGGAACTCGAAAAAATCATTTCATAAATGATGTTTGAGATAACCACAATAGGAATAACGTCTTTATATATATATATATATATATATATATATATATATATATATATATATATATATATATATATATATATATATATATATATATATATATATATATATATCGAGTCTTGGAACTATATATATATATATATATATATATATATATATATATATATATATATATATATATATATATATATATATATATATATATATATCGAGTCTTGGAACTCGAAAAAATCATTTCATAAATGATGTTTGAGATAACCACAATAAGAATAATGTCTTTCAATAAAAAAAATAAAGGACAATAGTAAATGTGTTGGTAAAAATAAGTATGAACTTGGTGTCAGGATATTGTGTTTTATGTATGGTAATGAGTCTCTTTCTAATAGTGTAGCTAAGATGGCCATAGTAAGATCATTTTATCCATTTCTTGTGTGTCATCCATGTGTCATTAGAGGGAGGCTGACTAAATTTGCTTTCTAAAAAAATAGTAGACAGTATTATTGATGATTATTAACAGGAAGCCGTTATTGTAGAAAAATGTCTCTAGGAAGTTAACCTTATGATCAAAAGCAAACCAGTTAGAAGATAAAGTGTAGCATCGATACAAGAGGGTTTCTATACCATTAATCAACGGTTGAAAGATAAATAATTAATCCCCAAACCTATGAAGCTTGGTTTGTGGTAAACTGCAGTATGCAGTTGGTTGTTATTACGAGTCACAATAACATCCGGAGACTGGACAGAACCATTCTTTTCCATGTCACACGTGAATTCAATACTAGGGTGTTTGGAGTTTAAGTAACTTAGAAATTTAGGGATGTGTTGAGAGTGTGTAACTAAAAGAAAGCTATCATCAACGGTCTTTAATTGCCAAGTCTACTAGGGTAGTAAATTAAGTGTCATGGTGTTTAAATAGCTCACCACGAATTATTTGAATGGTTTTACCAAGGGGAATAATAGTAAAATGTGACAGTATCAAAACTGGTCATGACCGTATTGTGAGTTTCTAATTTATTTATTTCTTTAATGAAATCATAAAAAAGAAAAAAAATAATAATAAAATTTAAGTAAACTTATTTGACGTTAGAGGTTCTAGTATGGAGCTGAAATATTTATCTAATTTATGACTAAATGTATTAATGGTGCTGAAAATGGGTTTAATAGGGTTGGTGAGTCTGTGCATTTTTGGAAGGCCATAGAAGATGCCTGGAGATGAACCACTTGTGAAAAGATGGTTAAAAATATCTGTAGTGATATCAGAAGTCAGGCGTTCTGTGGCTTCCCTGCGTGAACTGTTTACTTCCTAAAGGGTTGGACGTCTATGAAAACACGTGGAAAAGTGCAAGGTGGTATCATCAGTGTAGGAGTGGATAGGACAAGAAGTTTGGTTTAGAAGATCAAATAGATAACAAAAAGTGTATGATAGGACAAAACCGAGAAGAACACCACTGTTAATAGATTTAGGAGAAGAACAGTGACAATCTACCACACCAGCAATAGAACAGTCAGAAGGGAAACTTGAGATGAAGTTACAGAGAGAAGGATAGAAGCTGTAGAAGGATAGTATGGAAATCAAAGCTTTGTGCCAGACTCTACCAAAAGGTTTTGATATGCCTAAGGCAACAGCAAAAGTTTCACCAAAATCTCTGAAAGAGGATGACTAAGACTCAGTAAGGAATGCCAGATCACCAGTGGAGCGGCCTTGATGGAACCCATACTGGCGATAGGTTTTGAAATGATAGATGTTTAAGAGTCTTCCTACTTAGGATAAATTAAAAAAACTTTATATAGGCAGGAAATTAAAGGGACGGTCACCCTTTCTAGGGACAGGCTGAATGTAGGCAAACTTCCACCAAGAAATAAAGGTAGATGTTGACAGAAAGAGTTGAAAGAGTTTGACTAGACAAGGTGCAACCACGGAGGCGAAGTTTCAGAGAACAATAGGAGGAAGCCCATCAGGTACATAAGTCTTCTGCTGGTTTAGGCCAGCAAAGGCATGGAAAACATCATTGTGAAGAATTTTAATAGGTACCATGAAGTAGTCATGGGGTGGAAAAGAGGGAGGAACAAGCTCTGAATCGTCCAAGGTAGTGTTTTTAGCAAAGGTTTGAGCGAAGAGTTCAGCTTTAGAGACGTGATAACAGTGATGCCATCCGGTTGAAATAAAAAAAAAAAAGGGAAAGAAGAAGCAAAGTTATTAGAGATGTTTTCAGCTGGAATTCACAAGTCACGAGGGGAGTTAGACCTTCAAAGATTTTGATACTTTCCATAAATTTAGGAGTTTTGGCAAGTTGGATTTGGCTTGGTTTCGGGCAGAAATAAAAAGTGCATGAGATTCTGGTGATGAAAGGCTCAAATACCTTTTGTCCGCCACCTCTCTATCATGTATAGCACGTGAACAGGCCTTCATGTCAGACACTATCACCTCTGTTATGCGCTCGGCACACAGAGACGGGTCTCTGTCACGGAAGCAGTAGTCATTCCAAGGAAAATCAGCAAAATCCCTCCTTATATAGTCAGAGGAATTAGGTGAGAGGTATGTAACACAGATAAATTTAGTTTGAGAGTGACTGTGTAGTCGTAACCAGATGGTGAAAAACTCGGAATATTCATCCAGCTTTGGATTGAAAATAAGGATAGAGAAAGTAGGAGGGAACAGAAAAGGGGCTACTGTCAGTTCCCTCAAACACCTGTGTTTCAGTGAGGAAAAGAAGATGAGGTTTAGTAGAGGAGAGATGGTGTTCTACAAATTAAATATTAGATATAAGACCGCGAATGTTGCAGAAGTTAGTGAAGAAAAAGTTGAGGGAGGTGTCAAGACACTTAGGGTTAATACCGGAAGAGCAGTCTGACCTGGGGACATTTGTGGTTCCCTCCCATGATATGACTCCGAGGCTGGTGTAGGAGTCACCATGATAATTTGTAGTTTTGAGTGAAGGGTGTGTGTGTAATTAGGTGCTTGTAGATTTATGTGAAGGTACAGAGTTGTCTTTAGAGGGCACGCTGTTACTGCCCCTTGTATTGTGAGACACAAGCAGAAACGCTCAGTGACTCAGTTTGAGTCACATACAGATCACAACAGTATAGTTGTTCTTGACAATTAAATAATCAGTTTGTTTGCTCATGAGAATCTTTTTTTTTTTTTCAAGTAAGGTGATTTATTGAAGTGAGACAGTGAAAGGAGCTGCTGTGGGCGCGTCTGCATTTGTGTGTATGTCTCACCCCCACCTCCCATAGTTTTTTGTGTCTTTTGTTAGTGTTCCTGTCTGATTTAAATGTTACTAGGAGCCGAGGTAGTTCAACTGTAGAGTACTTAATTATTTAGATGCGTAGTAAACTTTACTCCCTCCCCAGGTCCTGACAAGGCCTTAAGGTTATAACACTCTATTGGGCAGTGGGGGGACTGTCACAGTGGGTGGAAGCTCAACTGGATATTATACATCATTCATAGGTGTGTTATTCCTAGATGTGGTTGTCGGTTCTTCTGCAGCTGTGGGTGTTAAATGCTGTTTGGAGCATTTCCCTTGTCTGTGGATCGGTAAAACTGTCTGGCGACCTAAACTTAGTGTGAACTGGAGTTATGACTGTCGTGAAAAGGGTGCAGGAGTCATAAGGGATCCTGTACACCTTTTTTTGAGTCTTGCACTAAGTCCAAAGAGGAGGTGGCTCAATGAAGGTAGTGCAGGTGCAGCAGCTTGGGAAAGGGGCTGGGAATTGCGATTGTAATATATATACGAGTATATATATATATATATATATATATATATATATATATATATATATATATATATATATATATATATATATATATATATATATATATATATATATATATATATATATATTTGTGTGTGTGTGTGTGTGTGTGTGTGTGTGTGTGTGTGTGTGTGTGTGTGTGTGTGTGTGTGTGTGTGTGGTTGTTGCTAGACTGTTTTACCAACCCACAGACCAGGAAACTACTCCAAACAACACCTAACACCCACAGGTGCAGAACCGATAACCACATCTAAAAAAAACAGTTAACATACAATAACATGCATATGATCGATTTATAATACTGCATCAACCCCCAGTACCATTTAATACAAGCAATGGTCACTAATGAGAGACACAATAAATTACAACAAAAAGAGTGCCCACAAACACACAGGAGGGTCAGTCACCACACACAGTGCCAGCTCGAACTGTACTGTCACATAGGCAAGGAGTCACTTTCCTGGGTATAGTATCTGTAATACACAACTACCCTTACTGGCAGAATTGTATGGAGATTTATATTCTATATCAATATGACGGAGCGTACGGTCTGTAGTGACTTATCCCATTAAGGCAACGAACCTGGCTGACTAGTATCTCGATTTAGTCTCCTTCAAATATTAGAGCATGTCTCAGGATATCTCTTTCTTCTAACTGCTGGACACTGGCACACACTGTTTCCCTCGTGGTCTCTACTTGAATAAAACAGTTTACCTCTAAAAAACTAAGGGGGTACATGAATACTAATTACTCCATCGTGTGTGTGTGTGTGTGTGTGTGTGTGTGTGTGTGTGTGTGTGTGTGTGTATATATATATATATATATATATATATATATATATATATATATATATATATATATATATATATATATATATATATATATATATATATATATATATATATATATATATATATATATATATATATATATATATATATATATATATATATATATATATATATATATATATATATATATATATATATATATATATATATATATATATATATATATATATATATATATATATATATATATATATATATATATATATGAGACCACTTCATAGTTCCTTCACCAAGCTGTGCACCTGAACTACCTTCACTTAGCCACCTCCTATGTGGACTCAGTGCAGGACTGAAATACTAGTGTACAGGGTCCCTTCTCACAGCGGTCATAACTCCAGGTCACTTAACCTGCTCTCACTCTTGAATCTTCTGAGTTTTCCATCATCTGGCTACGACTACAGAGTCACTCTCAAACTAAATTTATCTGTGTTGTGTACCTCTCACCTAACTCCTCTGACTATAAGAAATTCTTTGACTACTTAACTTCCAAAGTGGAGCACATTCTGACTCTCCTCCCTTCTGCAGAGATCTCCATTCTTGAAGACTTCAATGTTCACCACCAGCTTTGGCTTTCCTCTCCCTTCACTGACCATCCTGGTGAACTAGCCTTCAACTTTGCTATCCTCCACTACCTAGAGTAATTGGTGCAACACCCTATTAGTATTCCTGACCGTCTTGGAGATATGCCCAACATTCCTGACATTTTCTTGACCCCTAATCCTTTTCCTTATGCTGTCACCCTCTCTTCTCCGTTCGGCTCCTTCGATCACAATTGCATATCTGTATCTTGTCCTATCGCTCCAATCCCTCCTCAGGATCCCCATAAGCGAAAGTGCCTCTGGCGTTTTGCTTCTGCTAGTTGGGGGGACCTGAGGAGGTATATTTGCTGATTTTTTTTGGAATGACTACTACTTCCATGTCAGAAACACGTCTTTTTGTGCTGAGCTCATAACAGAGGTGATGGTGTCTGGCAGAGAGGCGTACATTTCTCACTCTTTTCTTGACCTAAACCTTCCGAACCTTGGTTTAACACAGCTTGTTCTCGTGATATACATAATAGACAGGTAGCCCACAAAAGGTACTTACTCGTAAGCTTTCCATCACCAGAATCTCATGCACTTTATTTTTCTGCCCAAAACCATGCCAACTCTGTTTTCTATGCCAACTAGTCCAAAACTCCTCCATTAAAAGAAAGTGTCAAAATCTTTCAAGATCTAACTTCTGTCGTGACTTCTGGCACCTAGCCAAAAATTTATCTAATAACTTTGTTTCTTCTTCTTTCCCTAATTTATTTCACCCAAATGGCACCACTGTTATCACATCTATCTCTAAAGCTGAACTCTTCGCTCAAATCTTTGCTAAAAACTCTAACCTGGACGATTCAGGGCTTTTTCGTCCCTCTCCTCCACCCTCTGACTACTTCATGCTACCTATTAAAACTCTTCACAATGATGTTTTCCATGCCCTCGCTGGCCTAAACTCTCGGAAGGCTTATGCACCTGATGGGGTCCCTCCTATTGTTCTCCATAACTGTGCCTCTGTGCTTGCACCTTCCTTGGTCAAACTCTTTCATCTCGTCTGTCAGCATCTACCTTTCCTTCTTGCTGAAAGTTTGCCTACATTCGGCCTGCTCCAAAAAAGGTTAACAGTTCTAATTCCTCAAACTACCATCCTATTGCTTTAATTTTCTGTCTATCTAAAGTTTTTAAATCTATCCTCAACAGGAAGATTCTTAAACATCTATCACTTCACAACCTTCTATCTGATCGCCAGTATGGGTTCCGTCAAGGCCACACTACTGGTGATCTGGCTTTCCTTATTGAGTCTTGGTCATCGTCATTTAGAGATTTTGGAGAAACTTTTGCTGATGCCTTGTATATGTCAAAAGCTTTTGATAAAGTCTGGCATAAAGCTTTGATTTCCAAACTACCCTCCTACAGCTTCTATTCTTCTCTCTAACTTCACCTCAAGTTTCTTTTCTAACCATTCTATTACTGCTGTGGTATTCCTCAGGTTTCTGTCCTGTCACCCACTCTCCTCTTATTATTCATAAATGACCTTCTAAACTTCTTGTCCTGTCCACTCCAACGCTGATGATACCACCTTGCAGTTTTCCACGTCTTTTCATAGACGTTCAACACTTCAGGAAGTAAACATTTCATGCATAGAAGCCACAGAACGCCTGACTTCTGATCTTCCTAAAATTTCAACTTTTCTTTTCTTCTACAGTGAAATCCTCCGTCTGTCCTTTACTTTTAATCTGAACTGGAAACTTCACATTTCATCTCTAGTTAAAACAGCTTTTATGAAGTTAGGTGTTTTGAGACGTCTCCACCAGTTTTTTCTCACCCCCCCAGCTGCTAACTCTGTGCAAGGGCCTTATCCGTCCATGTATGGAGTATGCTTCAATGTCTGGGGATGTTCCACTCATACCGCTCTTCTAGACAGGGCAGAGCTAACATGTCCATGGAGGCTGTGTGTGGGACTAAGTGTCCTCACACCGAATTGGGCGAAATCTATACTACCGCTCCCAACAGAGGCAAGGTACTCAGATAGCGAGTCATGCATGCTACCAGCTCTGACCTCCATGGTTTACTCTAAACGTGGGCACACACAAGACAAGGAAAGAAACAAACAACAAACAGTCCTCCCACGTGGCGATGAAGCTTCCAGCAATCCTGATGAGATCGCCAATTTATGTTACTACCACACTTTCTAATCCCTTCACAAAGCTGCCGCACCTAGACTAGCTTCACTGAGCCACCTCCTACATGGAATCAGTGCAGGGCTCAAATACGGGTATACAGTGTTCCTTGTGATGCCTGCACCCTTCTCACAATTGAGGCTGCCAGTCTATTTTACCTACCCACACAGAAGGGAAATAATGAAACAACACTTAACACCCACAGCTGTAGAAGAATCGACAACCACATCTAAAAAAAAAAAAAAAATGTTAAAATACAATAGCATGCACATGATCGAGGTATATTATCCCCCTGGGCTTCCAACCACCATGACAGTTCTCTCACTTCCCAACAGAGTGTTACAGCCTCATGACCAGTAGTATTGTTTACTGCCTTCCATGCGACATGCCTTGTCAAGGCATGTCGCATGGGAGGGAGTAAAGTTTACTACACAGTTAATTATTTAGTTCCTCTGTGGCTGTACTGCATTAGCAAGAAGTACCATTTAAGACAAACAGGGTTATTAATAAAAGACACAAGTAACTACTACGAAACGAAAGAATGCCCACGAACACATAGGATGGTCAGTGACCGCTAACTGCGCAAACTCGACTTGCACAATCGTATAGCCTAGGAGTCACTTCCTTGGGTGAAGTGTGTAATTCACAACTACACTTATTGGCAGACTACTGCAGGGACTCCTAGTCCATATAAGTAGGCCGGGGCGTATGGCTGGTAATGACTCACTTTTTCCCCCTTAAGGCAACTTACTCGGCTACCTAGTGTCCCTCCTTAGTCTCAGATAAATGTTAGACCACGTCTCAGTACGTCTGCTTCTTCTAACTACTGGGTAGTGACTGCCATGGGAATGTACTCCTGTGCCCTGCTAAATGGGGTGGAGGGGGGAGTGCGACACACACACACACACACACACACACACACACACACACACACACACACACACACACACACACACACACACACACACACACACACACACACACACACACACACACACACACACGCGTGCGCGTGCGCGCGCGCCCCAACACCGCTCCCTGCGCAGTCTCTCCTTGAATAGAACACTTTACTTTTTAAAAACTCTTCTGAACAAACAAAGGGGGCTGAATGAAGAGTAATAGTTTCTTTGTTTCTTTGTATATATATATATATATATATATATATATATATATATATATATATATATATATATATATATATATATATATATATATATATATATATATATATGGAGGAGGCAGTAGACACCTGCCGAAACGATAATTACTCCCAGTGAGGTCTAAAGCACTGTTCAGGGGGCGCTGTGAACTTATCATTAAACCCAGCTGTGACCTCACTGAACGTTTCCCTTTGTGTCTCACAACACAAGGAGGTAGTCACACCCTGCCCTCTAAAGACAACTCTCTCCCTCCACACAAAACTACAAGCACCTAATAACACACACACCCTTCACTCAAAAAATTTTAAAATCATGGCGACTCCTACACCAGCCTCGGAGTCCCCATCTGGGGAGGGGACCATAAATGTCCCCAGGTCGGACTGCCTTTCCGTCGACGACCCTAAGTGTCTTGACACCCCCCTCAACTTTTTCTTCATTAACTTCTGCAACATTCGCGGTCTAAGATCTAATTTTCAATCTGTAGAACACTACCTCTCCTCTTCTAAACCTCATCTTCTTTTCCTCACTGAAACTCAGGTGTCTGAGGCAACTGACAGTAGCCCCTTTTCTGTTCCCTCCTACTTTCTCTATCCTCATTTTCGATCCAAAGCTGGATGCTGCGTTTATGTGCGCAATGACTTAACCTGCTCTCGTGCCCACGCTCTTGAATCTTCCGAGTTTTCCACCATCTGGCTACGACTACAGAGTCATTCTCATACTAAATTTATCTGAGCTGTATACCTCTCTCCTAACTCCTCTGACTATAAGAAATTCTTTGACTACTTAACTTCCAAAGTGGAGCACATTCTGACCCTCTTCCCTTTTTCAGAGATCTCCATTCTTGGAGACTTTAATGTTCACAACCAGCTTTGGCTTTCCTCTCCCTTCACTGACCATCCTGGTGAACTAGCCTACAACTTTGCTATCCTCCATGACCTAGAGCAATTGGTGCAACACCCTACTCGTATTCCTGACCGTCTTGGAGATACGCCCAACATTCTTGACCTTTTCCTGACCTCTAATCCTTCTGCTTATGCTGTCACCTTTTCTTCTCCGTTGGGCTCCTCCGATCACAATCTCATATCTTTATCTTGTCCTATCACTCCAATCCCTCCTCAGGATCCCCCCAAGCGAAGGTGCCTCTGGCGTTTTGCCTCTATTAGTTGGGGGGACCTGAGGAGGTATTTTGCTGATTTTCCTTGGGATGACTACTGCTTCCGTGTCAGAGACCCGTCTTTGTGTGCTGAGCGCATAACAGAGGTGATAGTGTCTGGCATGGAGGCGTACATTCCTCACTCTTTTTCTCGTCCTAAACCTCCTAAACCTTGGTTTAACACAGCTTGTTCTCGTGCTATACATGATAGAGAGGTGGCCCACAAAAGGTACTTAAGCCTTCCTTCACCAGAATCTCATGCACTTTATATTTCTGCCCGGAACTATGCCAAGTCTGTTCTCCAACTAGCCAAAAACTCCTTCATTAACAGAAAATGTCAAAACCTTTCAAGATCTAACTCCCCTCGTGATTTCTGGCATCTAGCCAAAAATATCTCCAATAACTTTGCTTCTTCTTCTTTCCCTCCTCTACTTCAACCAGATGGCACCACTGCTATCACATCTATTTCTAAAGCTGAACTCTTTGCTCAAACCTTTGCTAAAAACTCTACCTTGGACGATTCTGGGCTTGTTCCTCCCTCTCCTCCACCCTTTGACTACTTCATGCCACCTATTAAAATTCTTCGTAATGATGTTTTCCATGCCCTCGCTGGCCTAAACCCTCGGAAGGCTTATGGACCTGGTGGGGTCCCTCCTATTGTTCTCCGAAACTGTGCCTCCGTGCTTGCACCTTGCCTAGTCAAACTCTTTCAGCTCTGTGTGTCAACATCTACCTTTCCTTCTTGCTGTAAGTTTGCCTACATTCAACCTGTTCCTAAAAAGGGTGACCGCTCTAATCCCTCAAACTACCGTCCTATTGCTTTAATTTCCTGCTTATCTAAAGTTTTTGAATCTATCCTCAACAGGAAGATTCTTAAACATCTATCACTTCACAACCTTCTATCTGATCGCCAGTATGGGTTCCGTCAAGGCCGCTCTACTGGTGATCTTCTGGCTTTCCTTACTGAGTCTTGGTCATCCTCTTTTAGAGACTTTGGTGAAAGTTTTGCTGTTGCCTTGGACATATCAAAAGCCTTTGATAGAGTCTGGCACAAAGCTTTGATTTCAAAACTACCCTCCTACGGTTTCTATCCTTCTCTCTGTAACTTCATCTCAAGTTTCCTTTCTGACCGTTCTATTGCTGCTGTGGTAGACGGTCACTGTTCTTCTCCTAAATCTATTAACAGTGGTGTTCCTCAGGGTTCTGTCTTGTCACCCACTCTCTTCTTATTATTCATTAATGATCTTCTAAACCAAACTTCTTGTCCTATCCACTCCTATGCTGATGATACCACCCTGCACTTTTCCACATCTTTTCATAGACGTCCAACCCTTCAGGAGGTAAACATATCACGCAGGGAAGCCACAGAACGCCTGACTTCTGATCTTTCTAAAATTTCTGATTGGGGCAGAGCAAACTTGGTATTGTTCAATGCCTCAAAAACTCAATTCTTCCATCTATCAACTCGACACAATCTTCCAGACAACTATCCCCTCTTCTTCAATGACACTCAACTGTCCCCCTCTTCTACATTGAACATCCTCGGTCTGTCCTTTACTTATAATCTGAACTGGAAACTTCACATCTCATCTCTAGCTAAAACAGCTTCTATGAAGTTAGGTGTTCTGAGACGTCTCCGCCAGTTTTTCTCACCCTCCCAGCTGCTAACTCTGTACAAGGGCCTTATCCGTCCATGTATGGAGTATGCTTCACATGTCTGGGGGGTTCCACTCATACTGCTCTTCTAGACAGGGTGGAATCAAAAGCTTTTCGTCTCATCAACTCCTCTCCTCTAACTGACTGTCTTCAGCCCCTCTCTCACCGCCGCAATGTTGCATATCTAGCTGTCTTCTACCGCTATTTTCATGCCAACTGCTCTTCTGATCTTGCTAACTGCATGCCTCCCCTCCTTCCGCGGCCTCGCTGCACAAGACTTTCTTCTTTCTCTCACCCCTATTCTGTCCACCTCTCTAACGCAAGAGTTAACCAGTATTCTCAATCATTCATCCCTTTCTCTGGTAAACTCTGGAACTCCTTGCCTGCTTCTGTATTTCCACCTTCCTATGACTTGAATTCCTTCAAGAGGGAGGTTTCAAGACACTTATCCACCAATTTTTGACCACTGCTTTGACCCTTTTAAGGGACTGGCATTTCAGTGGGCATTTTTTTTATTAGATTTTTGTTGCCCTTGGCCAGTATCCTTCCTACATAAAAAAAGATAATATATATATATATATATATATATATATATATATATATATATATATATATATATATATATATATATATATATATATATATATATATATATATATATATATATATATATATATATATATATATATATATATATATATATATATATATATATATATATATATATATATATATATATATATATATATATATATATCAGGTTTTATATTTTCAGAATCGTCAGGGCTGGATGGAGTGAGCAAAGTCATCTCCTTGCAAAAGTCATTTGTGCCCAATACATCAAGTTATGCAAAGTGGCTTGGAAATATCCCCCGCCCTCTCACCGATTTCACCATATGCTACAGAGTCAAGATTTTCTACTACAGGCCTGAGGTTACTGTCTTCTCTTACATGAACAATAAGGGCCATAGAATCATAACAGGTAACCTGCTGTTTTCTTTCTTTTTTTTATTTATTTATTTATTTTATTATTTTTTTTTTTTTGATATGTCATTATCATTTTACTCGGTTGTTTTAAAGCTAATTTGTCTTTTCACGAAGTAAACTTTTACCACTTCTGTCCCCTCATAATTAACTTCTGGGCAGTATGACACATGCAATTTATTTGCAAGTCCATGGCAGAACTATATATAGTTAGTAACAAGTAGTATTAGATTTGCTGAATTCTACTATTCGGCAATGTTTTTGTTATTACAGTTCTAGTCTACGAATTTATGTATCACTTCACAACTAATGTTACTGTACAGGCTCGTTAGGATCTAATGTTTGAGACCTTGCAACTCTCGTATTTTTTTTACTTATTTTTTTTTTTTTTTTTCCTCCATGAACCAAATATCTTTGTTGATGTAAAGCGCTTGGAATAATTGCCTGTCAATCGCAAATGTAAACCGCCAAGTAGTCAATCGTAAAGGTTAAACTGCCAAGTAGCACTCTCAGATATTTTGGATCATTCATTATAACACTAATTTCATACGAAGAAATGAAGTATCAAACCACTACAGTAACTTTCAAAACTTTTAAAATTATCAAGTGAATTTCCTAATGCGAATGTTGTCAAGAACTTATTATTTTCTCATCAATAAATTAAGAAAAAAAGTTTCCATAAGCCTAAATCACGGGCAAAAGAGGGATAAAGCAAATCACTACAATATTCATATTTTCACCGACAATATAACGACATTAACGTGAGTTCTGTATCCATTACCTGGAAGTTGTCACTCACAGAAGGAACGAGTCGCTATAGTGGAACCAAACTAATTTCGTACCTGGGGTGTTGGCTGTACCTCTCCGCGCTGTTGCCAGCTCAATCCCGGAATGACCTGACCTGACCATGGTCACCAGGGAGCGGCTTGGAGGATTCATGTGTCAAGAACAATGGGACGGCAACGCCGCCTGGCCTATACGTGTTGCCAAGTGTACTAGAAGATATACAGTGTCGTTCCATCATTAATCAAAAGGCATTAAAAAAAAATAAAAAATAAAAAAAATCATGGAGTAGTATATTATAACAGCTTGTAATTTTGGTATTATTAAGGCAGAGAATGTCAGTATGAGCGAGAGAGAGTGTTTATATGCCTGTCGACTGTGAACATGACACCTATGTGGGACAGGAACACCCAATGCCCCGAGTGCCAAGTTAGTCTGGTTCCACTATAGTAGCCACTTTCTTTAACTGTCACCAATCTTAGCTCTCATTTGCCATAGAGTGTATACCAACAAACAAAAAAGACCCTCATGAAGCTCTCACCATCTCTCCTTGCGTTAGACGAACATGATGGACATTTTCGTGTCACACTCACGATTCTGTATTTTTTTTTTTTTTTTTTATGTAGGAAGGACACTGGCCAAGGGCAACAAAACTAAAAAAAAAAAAAAAAATGCCCACTGAAATGCCAGTCCCATAAAAGGGTTAAAGCAGTGGTCAAAAATTGATGAATAAGTGTCTTGAAACCTCCCTCTTGAAGGAATTCAAGTCATAGGAAGGTGGAAATACAGAAGCAGGCAGGGAGTTCCAGAGTTTACCAGAGAAAGGGATGAATGATTGAGAGTACTGCTTAACTCTTGCATTAGAGAGGTGGACAGAATAGGGGTGAGAGAAAGAAGAAAGTTGTGCAGCGAGGCCACGGGAGGAGGGGAGAGAGCTAGAGATGCAACATTGCAGCGGTGAGAGAGAGGCTGAAGACAGTCAGTTAGAGGAAAGGAGTTGATGAGACGAAAAGCGTTTGATTCCACCCTGTCTAAAAGAGCAGTATGAGTGGAACCCCCCCAGACATGTGAAGCATACTCCATACATGGACGGATAAGGCCCTTGTACAGAATTAACAGCTGGGGAGGTGAGAAAAACTGGCGAAGACGTCTCAGAACACCTAGCTTCATAGAAGCTGTTTTAGCTAGAGATGAGATGTGAAGTTTCCAGTTCAGATTATAAGTAAAGGACAGACCAAGGATGTTCAGTGCAGAAGAGGAGGACAGATGAGTGTCACTGAAGAAGAGGGGATAGTTGTCTGGAAGGTTGTGTCGAGTTGATAAATGGAGGAATTGAGATTTTGATGCATTGAACACTACCAAGTTTGCTCTGCACCAATCGGAAATTTTAGAAAGATCAGAAGTCGAGCGTTCTGTGGCTTCCCTGCGTGAAATGTTTACCTCCTGAAGGGTTGGACGTCTATGAAAAGACGTGGAAATGTGCAGGGTGGTATCATCTGAGTAGGAGTGGATAGGACAAGAAATTTGGTTTAGAAGATCACTAATGAATAATTAGAAGAGAGTGGGTGACAGGACAGAACCCTGAGGAACACGTGAACAGAACCCTGAGGAATACCACTGTTAATAGATTTAGGAGAAGAACAGTGACCGTCTACCACAGCAGCAATAGAACGGTCAGAAAAGAATCTTGAGATGAAGTTACAGAGAGATGGATAGAAGCCGTAGGAGGGTAGTTTGGAAATCAAAGCTTTGTGCCAGACTCTATCAAAAGCTTTTGATATGTCCAAGGCAACAGCAAAAATTTCACCAAAATCTCTAAAAGAGGATGACCAAGATTCAGTAAGGAAAGCCAGAAGATCACCAGTAGAGCGCCATTGGCGGAACCCATACTGGTTATCAGATAGAAGGTTGTGAAGTGATAGATGTTTAAGAATCTTCCTGTTGAGGATAGATTCAAAAACTTCAGATAGGCAGAAAATTAAAGCAATAGGACGGTAGTTTGAGGGATTAGAACGGTCACCCTTTTTAGGAACAAGTTAAATGTAGGCAAACTTCCAGCAAGAAGGAAAGGTAGATGTTGACAGATAGAGCTGAAAGAGTTTGACTAAACAAGGTGCAAGCACGGAGGCACAGTTTCGGAGAACAATAGGAGGGACCCCATCAGGTCCATAAGCCTTCCGAGGGTTTAGGCCAGCGAGGGCATGGAAAACATCATTGCGAAGAATTTTAATAGGTGGCATGAAGTAGTCAGAGGGTGGAGGAGAGGGAAGAACAAGCCCATAATCATCCAATGTAGGTTTTTAGGAAAGGTTTGAACGAAGAGTTCAGCTTTAGAAATAGATGTGATAGCAGTGGTGCCATCTGGTTGAAACAGAGGAGGGAAAGAAGAAAAAGCAAAGTTATTAGAGATATTTTTTGGTTAGATGCCAGGACACCTTGTAATCAGGGCGTTTGCAATGGTCTGAGTTGCCGGTGGTTGTCAGCTGTTTTAATGAAGGACTTGTTATACTCTCGCACAGTTCTTTGGAGATGCATATTCTCGCGATACATCCTGATGTACTGTACCTACATTCTAAGAATCATTAATTCTAAGTCTTTATGCTAAGATTTTTTATTTATTTATTTATTTATTTTTTTTATGTAGGAGGGACATCGGCCAAGGGCAACATAAATCTAATAATAGAAAATAATAAAAAACCCACTGAGATACCGATCCCCGAATAAGGGCCACATAGGTAGCAAAAAGTGAAGGATAAGTGTCTTGAACCTCTATCATGGAGGAATTAAAGTCATAGGATGGTAGAAATACAGAATGCAAGAGTTAACCAGTATTGTCAATCTTTCATCCCTTTCTCTGGTAAACTCTGAAACTTCCTGCCTGATTCTGTATTTCCACCTTCCTATGACCTGAATTCTTTCTCGAGGGAGTTTCCAAATCACTTATCCTTCACTTTTTTTACAATTTTTTACTATTTTGTTGCCCTTGGACAGTATCCCTACCCAACATAAAAAAAAAAAGAAGCAAAAGGAAGTGTTGAGATGGATAGAAAACTGGCTAAACAACCGTAAACAAAAAGCAGTAATAAATGGAAAAGCATTCAAGTGGAGAAACGTAACCAGCCGGGTGCCACAGGGATCAGTCTAAGGACCTGTTTTCTTCTTTGTTTATATAGACGCCATAGATAAGGGTGTTACCAGTATAATATCGAGGTTTGCTGATAACACCAAAACAGCGAATTCCGTAGTCCCTAACGAACAAGTAATAGAAATGCAGAAAAATCTACACAAGTTGTCAGACTGGGGGCAAACCTGGCAAATGAGTTTTAACGCAGGTAAGTGCAAAATGCTTCACATAGGATATAGAAACGAGAAAGTGAAGTATATTTCAAATGTTGCCCAACTTAAAAGTGTTGACAGCGAAGCTGATTTAGGAGTAACAATATCGAGTAGCCTAAAACCTAGCCAACAGTGTTCAGAAGTCGTAAAGAAAGCGGATAAAATAAGTGGTTTAATCGGCAGATCTTTTGAATATTTGTATAACTATTTAGTCCGTCCCCTTTTGGAATATTGCGTTCCAGCATGGTGCCAATACTACCAGAAAGATATTGATAAATTAGAATGAGTTCAGCCTAGAATAACAAAAATTATATCAAACCTAAGAAACAAATCATACGAAGAGCGTCTTAAAGAATTAAATATGTTCCCATTAACACAAATAAGACTAAGAGGTGACTTAACACAGGTGTTAAAATCATTAAAGACATTGATAACATGGACTACCGTAAATATTTCACGATATATTTTTCAAATTAGACGAGAGGAAACGGGTGCAAAATTGTTGGCAAATCCTTCAACTCTTATGAATGCAAAAAATAAAATAAAATAAAATAAAATAAAATCACTTTTTTTCATCGAGTAGTAAATCTGTGGAATGGGTTTCCTTGATATGTGATTGCAACACTGTAGAGACTTTTAAATGCCGTCTTGATTTTCAAAAGTCAAAATTTCGCCTGCAATCCGCGGCTAACGGTGTTTGTTTGCTAGTGATTAACTTTCTTGCCTTCAAGAAATGGGGCACCTCATTTTTTTGCTTTCCTATAAAATTTATATCGGGTTTTTCTTTCTTTAACCCCGTAAAGTATTTCTTTCCGACCTTTTTTTTCTGTACGGCTTATACCGGAGGGAGTGGAGGGTGAGGAGAGCCCTCTGCTTTCCTTTCCTTTTCTTCTGCTGTCACTTTAGTAGTCCTAGATCAGGACACCTCGTAAGGACCGCAAGGCCTGCTGTGGCCTTTTTTTTTTTTATGTAATTATGAGTATCATGTTTCGTCTGGCAAATCCCGAAAAGAATCGAGCAAGTATTATTTTGTGCCACCGGGATATAGTGACGGCCAAAATCGTGCCGAGACGAAAGGATGCCCTAATTGAGGCGTTCGCAGTGGTCTGGAGAAAAAAAAAATGCCAGATTCACTAGCCTATTTAATAATAATAATAATAATAATAATATTAATAATAATAATAATAATAATAATAATAATAATAATAATAATAATGATAATAAAAATCGGTATGATGGAAAGAAAAAAGAAATCTTCACATTATTTGTGTTATCAAATCAACTGATAAAATAATAAGAAAAGTTTTACCACCACCATTAGATAAAGAGCACGAAATATGACAAAATGAGCCAAGTAATGCCCACATTATCTCGGGGTGGAATGTAACGTCACATTGGGACTAATGCTATTTTCTTCATCTCTGTATAAGTTTATTTTATCCATTTAAATGCAATATACAATTAACATTGTCATAGATTGGGTTACTTAACAGTTACACACCTCTGATCACATGCACTTACTGGTTAAGTCTCCAGACATACAGGGGTTAGAACACTCAGAGGAAAGTACAAATGATCTTTTAACGGGGTATATTTACACCACAGTACAAAGACGACGGATTGACTAGCTAAGGCCAATGTGTGGTGCATGAGCGGCACACAGGAATATCTGTCTCCTGTAGACACCACGACTTACCTAAATAAAACTAACGCTCGTGGCGCGATAGCGGCATACAGGAATGTCTGTTCCCCGCAGACACCACGACGTGCCCACATGGGCAGTGAACGAAAGGATAGAGTAACGCTATGAAAAGCACAGCGTTTCGCTACGTTTCAAGAGCACTGAGATAATTAACAGCTACTTCACACTGTATTATCCCAAGTGAACACTAGATACAGAAGCGGCGAGCACATGGTCACCCAGGACGTTCCCGTGACAGCTTCGTCGGTCAGGGCTCCGGGTTTACCGGTGCATCACACTGTCTCTCTGCAGGCCGGTTCAGAGAGTCAGTACGGGTCACATCTCCCACGCTGAGTAACCGAACGGGAAGTGAGGCAGCTGAGGCCTGGCCAGGTCATGACCCCCTCACCTTTGGCTGCGCGCCTGGAGGGACTCCTCTCGTGGAGAACCAGATGGTTATCTCCTGGTTGGTCCCGCAGTAAACTATTGCCCACACAAAACTGCTCTCGAGCCCTCAAATTTAAAAATGCAGGGACATATGAAAGAAACAACCATGTTGATAAAATCTTACCAGAACATGGGTGAAGATTGTCTGTTAAAATTCTCTCAACGTCTTCTCAGAGTTCCCGCTTGTCTATTTTACATCATGTCTCCCAATGTCTTCTCTGAGTTGTCACTTCTTTGGAAATACAACGCATCTTTACACTCCTTATTTCTTCTTTCGTGATGTGTTTGTGCAATCATCCGTAGGTGTTCGAGGACAATTATCAATGTTTTGAAATGTGTTGGAGGACTGTTCCCTTCAGAACAAAATTTAGCCTCAAGTCAAAGTTCTTAGTGAACGAACGTGCCTGTTAATAAGCAGTAATGGTGGGCAGGACTCGGTAGCATGAGAATTTGCGAATCAGAGTCCTGAGGCTGGCGGACTTGCTGGACAGGGTTCCGTCAACAAGTCCTGCTCTGTTTGGGTAACCGGGTGGAGAGTACGCGGTCAGCACCAGACATTGGATTTAGCGGACTCCCTGGACTTGGTTCCATAACCGAATCCCGCTCTCCTTACGTAACCTGGTGGAGAGCGCGCGGTGAGTACCAGATATTGGATTTGGCTACCCGCTGCTTAACGGATCCCATTATAGTGCTGTGTGAGGCGAGTCCATGAACCGAGTCCCGCGTCCCTCAGGAAATCTGCTTAAGAGCATGGGGCAGGTAAATTTAACATATGCTGAATTCGCCACTCTGTGGCTAAGCTAGTATGGGAAGTCCACAGTACTTCAATAGATCTTTGCACACAAAACATGTCACGAGATCAGAAGACGTCTGCTCCATATTGTTCCACTCCTGAGCAGTTTTACCTCGCTTGGGTGCCATGGTTGATGAACACAGCTTTTTTTTGTTTTAGGTTATATGCGAGAAAAATGTTACTTTATGGGACGAAATTGGGACTGTCACGTGTAAGCCTGATGGCTTCTTAAGTCCTTTCAGTTCCTTGTCGAGTTACAGGACATCATAATAAAATTTTCAAAGACTGGGGTCCAGAGTGCTAAATGCCTCAAGATATAAACCTTATTCTGATGTCGACTCATGACCACCAGTTTCAGGCTAGTGATGAAATACTTGCTCCTCTATCTAGAAATACTATCATACTGTTAGTAGCCTGGTTAAAGTTTTTACAAGGCACTTGAAAGGAGAGATAAGGTAAATTGCCTCATTGATTGTCCCTAAGGCACTAATTTGTATCACGCCCATTTCCTTAAAAAGTATTTTCGTCCTTCCCAAATAAACTCTGCCGAAGTACCGGATGACGTATTTTCTGAAGAGGAAAAAGAATTATTGATAGAATTTCACATACGCAAAAGACGCCAAAGCTAAGTGTCACTTCTCGTAACACCTGTTCATGTCGACAGGAAAAGTTTGTAGCCCCTAGGATAATTCTAAACTAGGCAGGGAATAGCAAGCTGTTTTGGAAATTATGGATGAGTATGGCAATGTCTTCTCAGATATCCCCGGATATACTTCAAGTATCGAACACGACATCGATCTCACAACTACCAGAAGCATCCACTTAAAGATCTACCCTGTTCCATTCATTTCAAGCCGTTCTTTAAAAAAAAAAAAAAATAATAAAAATAAATAAATAAATAGATAAAAAATTAATCTACTTTTCGGACAGGTATTAATCGGCTGTCATCCACTCTTCATTGTTCCATATTTGTGATGGCGTGTAAGATTGATGATACCTATCGCATGGCCATCGACTATCGTCGGCTAAACTCTATAACCATATTTACTGCGCAATTCTGATGCAACGTAATGGACGACTTGTATGTTGCTGGAATCTACTACTTTTAGATGGAGAAGTTTCTGTTTTTACGACTTATCTCAGCTTCGTGGTAAACAGCTACCGTCCTTTCGGTTTTGTCATTGTGTGTGCAGTCTATATCAGGTTGATGTTGTTGACGGACTTCCCAGTGCGTCGTTTTATTTTAACAACGTAATTGTATGCTCAAACTCGTCCCAGTACTCTTCCACTTCAGAGTTGCTTTTCACCGGATCAGGACTTGACCTCAAGAGCTCCAAATGCCATTACAGGTTCCCCGCCATGCAATCCAATAATTGGCTTCATCTTTGGCAAAATTCATCTGAGTCCGCAGTCCATCAAAAAAAAAGAAAGAAGCCTTGTGCCGCATTCGAGCTCCACATGCCAAGATTTTGCTTGCGTTCCTGGGAATTATTTAAATTTATCAAGGTTCCATTCCTCAGGCTACCTACTTCGCGATTCAGATTTCCTGTAAAAGACAGTGAAAGAAACATTTTCCTGAACAACAGACGCGAAGACATTCATCAACCACCTAAGTATGTTTTGTTCTTCGGCCCTGTCCTTGTCTCCCGGAAGCTAGTCTCCATTCCGTCCGACAAAACAGTCTAGCCACGATCTGGGTTCAGTTCAACTTCAATAGCACCTAAGTTGTCCCGCATTCCATTGCCTTCCCCAAATATAAATTTCTTTCCAGAAAAGCAGGTATTCCACTACTGATGGTACGTGACTGGATGTTTTGTTTAGGATACATATTTTTGATTGATATATGTCGAGCCGAGAATTTCTTCTTGATCATGAACCTTTATTTATATTAAAACCTTCAACGGAAAGAATGTCCACCTACCTCGGTGAAATGTTTAGTCTTTAGTTTAGTTAGTCTTTAGTCTTCCAGTTAGTTCACGTGGCTGGGGCAGATAACGTTTGACTCGACATCCTGAGTAGTATTTTACTTTTTCATGTCTACGACAGGTGGTGTTTATTGTGAGTTTACCTTTGGTAGACCCTTGCTGATGGAGTTGTGTAAAGATGAACCACACTTCGAAGGGTATGGGCTTTTTTTCGTCCCACAACTCGTTCTCTCAAGCATCTACTCCACTCGCTCGTTGCCTTGCATGGTAATGGTTTCGATTTTTCTCTTCGTCATTATTTCGTCCCGAATCATATGATTCGGAATGGAGTTCACGGCTCTCGTATCGTTTCCTCCTCTTGCTACCTCCATCCAAGTCTCTCTCTCTCTCTCTCTCTCTCTCTCTCTCTCTCTCTCTCTCTCTCTCTCTCTCTCTCTCTCTCTCTCTCTCTCTCTCATGTGCTGTGTTGTGCTCAGTGATCTTGACTGAGGGACGACAGTTTTATGCCAGACAGAAGTGGCGGAAGCCCTGCGTTGGTTTGTGTGAGGTCATCTTGTCGAATGAGAGCGAGACGTCAGTAAAACCTATTCACCTATTCCTCTGTTTCTATCACCCATGAAGGCTACACAATTTCACCGTGACCGGGATCTTGTAGAAACGGTAACTTTTTATCCCTTTTCATAGTTATGTTGAATATGCTAACTGATAAGTGAAATCCCATGCGTTAATTATTTACGCTGCAAGAGCATTTATCTTGTCGAATCCAAAGGAGAGATTTAGATATAATGAACGAGTGGACAATTAAACGGTCACCTTTATGGTTTCGGCTTTTTGCAACTTCCTTTATGTTTCATCAAACGCTTGTCTACATAATTTTCATTTAGTTTGAATTATAAAATTTCAGTAATTATTCTTTATGAAATATACGTATGATCATTGAATTTCATGTTTTTTTCTTTTTTTTTCTTCTTTTAAACCATGACCTCACTACTTCACTATTTATCACTACGTCCTTTCACTGATCTTTCACCAAGAAGCTTTGACGGTATATATGGTATAATTTCTTTCCAGATCACAATTGCCTGGGAATGCAGTTAGCGGTGACGGCCACTCACTACCGCCTGAGTACAAAAATTGTAACTCCACTTATGCAATGGTCATCTTTCTGCATAGCAATCGCTCCTGATGAACCAGCTACGGTTTTCTTCAATGGAGAGAAGGCAAAGGTGAGACAAGGGGTCATAAAATGCAACTGGTAATAAAATTTAGGATCTAGTATAATATGGGTAAAAACTCTTGCATTGCTTTTATGATATTAAAAAGGAGTAAGATCTGCCGCAAGAAAACCATGGTGGAATAGGCATCCATCCCGGTTCCACATCAGTGTATCAAGTAAGTCACAAGTCCTCCTCCACCTCCTCCCCCTACTACAACTACACACATTGCGCATGTGGAACGTTACCAAAACACCTAAGCTGCAAAGCTACAAATTATTTCTTTTGTGTGTGAAGACATGATACTCTGAGAAAAAAAAAAACAACAACAATGAAAACTATTGTTATATTATATATATATATATATATATATATATATATATATATATATATATATATATATATATATATATATATATATATATATATATATATATATATATATATATATATATATACATACATATATATATATATATATATATATATATATATATATATATATATATATATATATATATATATACTCGTATATATATATATATATATATATATATATATATATATATATATATATATATATATATATATATATATATATATATATATATATATGTATATATATATATATATATATATATATATATATATATATATATATATATATATATATATATATATATATATATATATATATATATATATATATATATATATATATAGATAGATAGATAGATAGATAGATAGATAGATAGATAGACAGATAGATAGATAGATATTTGTGTGTGTATGTATATATATATATATATAGAGAGAGAGAGAGAGAGAGAGAGAGAGAGAGAGAGAGAGAGAGAGAGAGAGAGAGAGAGAGAGAGAGAGAGAGAGAGAGAGAGAGACCAGCCTTAGACCAGCATTCTTCAAAAAGATAAATAATAAAAAAAATAAACTAGAGATAATTAAATAAGGATATGAGCAAAATGCACGAATGAACATTCCTGCCGAAAGCAAGACACTGAGGCTAGACCTTTGAGAGCTAGGCTGCAATGCCACGCATCTGCAAAACTCGGTTGGTTTGCACACATTTTTTTTTGGCAAGATACATGACTGATAATGACATTAAGAGACAGGTTATCAAACCAAATCACGGAAAAGTGATGAATTTTATATCTTGTTCTATCCTGGTTGCTGATCCTAAGAATTTTGCTTACATCCCCTTTGTCATAACCCTTATACCACTTAAAGACTTCTATCAGTTCCCCTCTTAACCTACGTCTCTTTAAAGAATGTAAATTTAACAGCTTCAATCTCGCCTCGTAAGGAATACTCCTCATCACCTGTATCCTTTTTGTCATTCGCCTCTGTACTGATTCTAATAGACCTATATTTTTACTGTAATGTGGGGACCAGAACTACACAGCGTTGTCTAGATGAAGTCTGACCAGCGCCAAGTATACCTTCAATATTACTTCCGGCCTTCTACTTTTAACACTCCTAAAAATGATTCCTAGTACCCTATTTGCCCTGTTTCTGGCCCCTGTGCATTGTTTTCCTAGACGGAGTTCAGCGCTAACTATAACTCATAAATCTTTCTTATATCCTGTACCTAACAGTGTTTGGTTGTTTAATGTGTATCTACTGTGTGGGTTTCCTCTACCTATGCTAAGTACTTTGCATTTGTTGATATTAAATTGCAATTGCCATCTGTTCGTCCATTCATTCATCCTATCTAAATTTGCCTGCAAGGCGATGGCATCTAATTCTGACCTAATTAATCTTTGTGTCATCCGCAAATTTACTAACATCACTACTAATTCCATTATCCAAGTCATTGATATATATTGTAAATAACAATGGCCTTAATACTGATCTTTGTGGTACCCCACTAATTACATGACCCCACTCGGATTTAGAGCCGTTTATTATAATTCTTTATCGCCTGTCGCTAAGCCATGATCTTATCCAGCCTAACACCTTCCCATCTATCCCTTGTGCCCTTACCTTTCTCAGGAGCTTCTGATGGGGTAGCTTGTCAAATGCTTTATACAGATATAAGATATCATAACTATCACCATTATCTACTGCCTCGTACACTTTACTGTAAAAACTTAACAAGTTTGTCAGGCAAGACTTCCCCTTCGTGAAACCATGTTGTGACTGATTTATCAAGTTATGTTTTTATTTATTTATTTTTTTAATGTAATGCAACAAAAATCCATTAAAAAAAAAATGCCCACTGAAATGCCAGTTCCATAAAAGGGTCCAAAGCGGTAGTCAGAAATTGAAGGATGTCTTGAAACCTCCCTCTTGAAGGAGTTCAAGTCATAGCAAGATGGAAATACAGAAGCAGACAGGGAGTTCGAGGCTTTACCAGAGAAAGGTTTGAATGATTGAGAATACTGGTTAACTCTTACGTTAGAGAGGTGGACAGAATAGTGGTGAGAGAAAGAAGAAAGTCTTGTGCAGCGAGGCCGCGGGAGGAGGGGAGGCATGCAATTAGCAAGATCAGAAGAGCAGTTAGCATGAAAATAGCGGTAGAAGACAGTTAGAGATGCAGCACTGCGGCAATGAGAGAGAGGCTGAAAGACAGTCAGTTAGAGGAGAGGGGTTGATGAGACGAAAAGCTTTTGATTCCACCCTGTCTAGAAGAGCAGTATGAGTGAAATCCCCCCCCAGACATGTGAATCATACTCCATACATGGACGGATAACAACCTTGTACAGAGTTAGCAGCTGGGGGGGGGTGAGAAAAACTGGCGGAGACGTCTCAGAACACCTAACTTCATAGAAGTTGTTTTAGCTAGAGATGAGATGTGAAGTTTCCAGTTCAGATTATAAGTAAAGGACACACCAAGGATGTTCAGTGTAGAAGAGGGGGACAGTTGAGTGTCATTGAAGAAGAGGGGATAGTTGTCTGGAGGGTTGTGTCGAGTTGATAGATGGAGGAATTGAGATTTTGATGCATTGAACAATACCAAGTTTGCTCTGCTCCAATCGGAAATTTTAGAAAGATCAAAAGTCAAGCGTTATGTGGGTTCCCTGCGTGAAATGGTTACTTCCTGAAGGGTTGGACGTCTATGAAAAGACGTGGAAAAGTGCAGGGTGGTATCATCAGCGAAGGAGAGCATAAGACAAGAAGTTTGGTTTAGAAGATCATTAATGAATAATAAGAAGAGAGTAGGTGACAGGACAGAACCCAGAGGAACACCACTATTAATAGATTTAGGAGAAGAACAGTGACCGTCTACCACAGCAGCAAGGGAACGGTCAGAAAGGAAACTTGAGAAGAAGTTACAGAGAGAAGGATAGAAGCAATAGGAGGGTAGTTTGGAAATCAAAGCTTTGTGCCAGACTCTATCAAAAGCTTTTGATATGTCCAATGCAACAGAAAAGTTTCACCAAAATCTCTAAAAGAGGATGACCAAGACTCAGTAAGGAAAGCCAGAAGATCACCAGTAGAGCGGCCTTGACGGAACTCATACTGGCGATCAGATAGAAGGTTGTGAAGTGATAGATGTTTAAGAATCTTCCTGTTGAGGATAGGTTCAAAAACTTTAGATAGGCAGGAAATTAAAGAAATTGGACGGTAGTTTGAGGGATTAGAACGGTCACCCTTTTAAGGAACAGGCTGAATGTAGGCAAACTTCCAGCAAACTTCCAGATGTGATAGCAGTGGTGCCATCTGGTTGAAATAAAGGAGGGAAAGAAGAAGAAGCAAAGTTATTGGAGATATTTTTGGCTAGATGCCAGGAGTCACGAAGGGAGTTAGATCTTCAAAGGTTTTGGCACTTTCTGTTAATGAAGGAGTTTTTGGCTAGTTGGTGAACAGACTTGGCATGGTTCCGGGGAGAAATATAAAGTGCATGAGATTCTGGTGATGGAAGGCTAAAATACCTTTTGTGGGCCACCTCTCTATCACGTATAGCACGAGAACAAGCTGTGTTAAACCAAGGTTTGGAAGGTTTAGGTCGAGAAAAAGAGTGAGGAATATACGCCTCCATTCCAGATACTATCACCTCCGTTAAGCGCTCCGCACACAAAGACGGGTCTATGACACGGAAGCAGTAGTCATGCCAAGGAAAATCGGCAAAATACCTCCTCAGGTCCCCCCAAACTAGCAGAGGCAAAACGCCAGAGGCACCTTCGTTTAGGGGGATCCTGAGGAGGGATTGGAGCGATAGGACAAGATACAGATATGAGATTATGATCGGAGGAGCCCAATGGAGAAGAAAGGGTGACAGCATAAGCAGAAGTATCAGAGGTCAGGAGAAGGTCAAGAATGTTGGGCGTATCTCCAAGACGGTCAGGAATACGAGTAGGGTGTTGCACCAATTGTTCTAGGTCGTGGAGGATAGCAAAGTTGAAGGCTAGTTCACCAGGCTGGTCAGTGAAGGGAGAGGAAAGCCAAACCTGGTGATGAACATTGAAATCTCCAAGAATGGAGATCTCTTCAAAAGGGAAGAGGGTCAGAATGTGCTCCACTTCGGAAGTTAAGTAGTCAATGAATTTCTTATAGTCAGAGGAGTTAGGTGAGAGGTATACAGCACAGATAAATTTAGTTTGAGAGTGACTCTGTAGTCGTAGCCAGATGGTGGAAAACTCGGAAGATTCAAGAGCGTGGGCATAAGAGCAGGTTAAGTCATTGCGCACATAAACGAAACATCCAGTTCTGGATAGAAAATGAAAATAGAGAAAGTAGGAGGGAACAGAAAAGGGGCTACTGTCAGTTGCCTCAGACACCTGAGTTTCAGCGAGGATAAGAAAATGAGGTTTAGAAGAGGAGAGGTGGTGTTCTACAGATTGAAAATTAGATCTTAGACCGGGAATGTTGCAGAAGTTAATGAAGAAAAAGTTGCGGGGGGTGTCAAGACACTTAGGGTCGTCGACAGACCGACCTGGAGGGACATTTATGGTCCCCTCCCCAGATGGGGACTCTGAGGCTCGTGCAGGAGTCGCCATGATAATTTTAAAATTTTTGTGGGCAGGGTGTGTGTGTTATTATGTGCTTATAGTTTTGTAGGGAGGAAGAGAGTTGTCTTTAGAGGGAAGGCTGTGACTGCCCCCTTGTGTTGTGAGACACAAAGGGAAACGTTCAATGATGTCACAGCTGGGTTTAATGATAAGTTCACAACACCCCCTGAACAGTGCTTTAGATCTCACTGGGAGTAATTATCGTTTCGGCAGGTGTCTACTACCTCCTCCAGTGTTTGTCTAAATGTTCCATAATGTTCCTCACTATTATTGACTCCAATATTTTACCTACAACTGAAGTTAAGCTAACAGGTCTTTAATTAGACGCTAAAGTCTTATCTACTTTCTTAAAGATGGGTACTACATTAGCCTACCTCCACATTACTGGTACCTTACCTGACTCAGGTGATTTCCTAAAGACAGAAACTAACGGCTCACTAATAACCTCTTTGCATTCCTTAAGTACTCTGGGATATATCTCATCTGGCCCTGGTGTCTTGAACATTTTTAGCATATTTATCTCCTGTTCCACTATCTCCTTAGTTATGGAAATATCTATCAGCTTCTCATTTTTATCTGCTCTAAACATCTGTTCATTATTTGGCATATCCTGCATGTTTTCCTGGGTGAAGGCAGTTAAAAAATATTCATTCAGAATTTTACTAATCTCCACCTCAGAACTAACCAGCTCCCCATCTGCTGCCTTTAATGGACCTATAGTATCCTTATTCTTCGTCCTGTATACCTGATAAAAGCCCTTGGGGACCGTCTTCGCTTGGCTGGCTACCTTTAATTCATAATTGCCCTTAGCTTTCCTCGTTAACCTCCTGACTGTTGTAGCTAATTCATTATATTGTGGCTTTAAAACTTCTTCACCTGCCCTTAATCTCTTATATATACTTTTCTTCCGCTCTATATGATGTTTTAACCTAGCAGTCATCCATTTAGGGTCATTTTTCTGTGATCTTATTGCTCTATACAGGTTGTTTGCTAACTGACCTGCATGAATTTTATCTACGAAATATTTATACATCTCATCTACATTTACTTCACCTAATTCCCTCATCTCGGCCCCTACCATCCTCTCCATTCCCTCATCTATTCGCCTCGACTTCACTTCTCGCATTTCAACATTACCTGAGCTTGCAACATACTCACACCTATCTCCCCCACCCTCTTTCCTCCGTCCCTTCCGGACACATCTTCCCTCCTCTTGTCCTACACCCTCACACCTCACCTCACCTCTCTCATCTTGCTTTATCACTCTCTCAACTCCTTCCCGGACCTGACCTCACCCTGCATCCGTTGCCAGTCAACTCCTTGGAGGTACCTTTTTAATTCCTCAAAATCTGCTCTCCTAAAGTCAGGTATTTTACTAGTGTTTTTGCTTTTAAAAGTTTCTTCCCATTTCAAATTTTACCTAATTTCCCTATGGCCACTGTTACCTAGCTGTCCTCCAACTTCTACCTGCATAACTACTTCCTCCCTGTTAGTAAGAATTAAATCTAGAATATTTTTCGCCCTCGT
>NC_087187.1:12490000-12505000 GCF_035594125.1 Scylla paramamosain
TTATAGATGGCAGTGAGGCTTGACAAGTGCCTAGGCCAATGCTCCCGCTGTTCCTGACCAAGGGTAACTAACATCCCATGTAAGGTGCGGTTAAACCTCTCACAGATCCCATTTCCTTGAGGGTGATACGGGGTGGTACGAGACTTGGCTACATGGTAATACTTGCATAGTTCCTGCACTAACTTTCCCTCAAAATTCCTACCCTGGTCACTATGTACCCTTTCTGGGCAACCAAAACGGTGAAAAATCTCCTCCACCAAGATCTTGGCTACTGTGCTTGCCTTTTGGTTTTTAGTAGGAAAGGCCAGGGCAAACTTGCTAAACACATCCGTCACCACCAATACATTTTCTTTGCCATCCCTGGCCGGATCCAGCAAAGTGAAGTCAACAGCCAACACTTCCCAGGGGTGGTTGGCTTCCAACGTACCCAACTTAGTCTTGGCCCGCACACTCTCCTCCTTCCCCATGACACAGACTTTGCACTTTGCCACATACAATTTGATGTCTTCATGTAGTCCTGGCCAAGCAAACCTTTCCTTCACTAGTGACGTTGTTCTAGCAACCCCTTGATGACCCCACTGATCATGAGCGGCTTTAAGCACTTCTTGTCTCTGATTCACTGGCAACACCACTTTCCACTTCCTAGAATCTGTCTCCCTTCTACGCCAGTAGATCACCCTATGCCTCATAATGAGGGACCCTCTCACTCTCCACCATTGCCTAAACTCCTCTACTTGTAGCAACTGCCTTAGTTCTGCTGGCCTCACTCTACCAATCATTTGTCTCCACAACTTCCCTACAACTGGACAAGACTGTTGCATATCCCTAAGCTGCTCCTTACTGGCACCACGCCATACCTGCATCACAGCCACCCCTTTCACCGAGGTGTTAGGACTGGTTTCCCATATCTCCTTCTCTTCCTCCCCTCCCTCAATCAATTTCTGGGGCCTCCTCGACAATCCATCCGCGTTACCATTCTCCTTCCCTGGCCGGTATTTCACCTCAAAATCAAACCTTCCCAAGTCACCCAGCCACCTACTCTCCACTGCCCCAAGCTTGGCAGAGTTCAAATGTGCCAATGGATTATTATCCGTCAGCACTATAAAATGTCCACCCACCAGATAGTGCTTAAACTGCTCTGTCACTGCCCACTTCAGAGCCAACAGCTCCAACTTCCTAGAGCTGTAATTGCTCATGTTCCGCTCTGACTTTCTGAGACCTCTACTTGCAAAAGCCACCGGATGCAACCTCCCATCATGCTCCTGAGATAAAACTGCTCCCAGTCCTTCAAAGCTAGCATCTGTCTCCACCACAAACTGCTTGCTGTAATCTGCACTTTTCAACACTGGAGCCTGACTTAACTTCTCTTTCAACAAGGCAAATGCTCTGGCCTCATCCTTCCCCCAATAATCAATAATCACTCACTGCTGCCTTAGAATCACCACTTATCAAAGCATGCAACGGAGCAGCCACCTTCGCAAAATTTTTCACAAACCTTCTGTAAAAGGAGCAGAATGCGACAAATGCCCTGACCTCCCTAACAGTGCGCGGAACTGGCCACTCCTGTACAGCCCGTATTTTCTCTGGGTCTGTATTAATTCCCTCCTTAGAAATGATAAATCCAAGGTACCTAACCTGGGGCTTTAGTATGTGGCATTTGGAAGGTTTCAACTTCAGCCCATGTTTCCTCAAAAGCTTCAACATTCCCTCCAGTCTATCCAGATGCTCATCCACACTCCGAGCAAACACCAACAAATCATCCAGATACACCAAAAGAGTCACAAAAACCTGATCGCTAAACACACTCCATAAACCTTTGGAATGTTGCTGGGCTATTGGATAACCCCATAGGACAGCGCACATATTGATAATGGCCAAATGGTGTTACAAAAGCAGTCTTGGGCCAGTCTTCTGCCTGCACAAGAATCTGATGATAACCTGCAGCTAAATCAAAAGAAGAAAAATACTGTGCCCCGGCTAATGCATCTAGTGTGTCTTGTACCCTTGGTAATGGGAAGGCATCTTTCACTGTCACCTCGTTCAGCCTTCGAAAATCAACACAAAGTCGCAGCGAACCATCTTTCTTCCTCACCATCACTATTGGGGCTGCATATGGGCTCACACTCTCCTCTATCACTCCCTGTTCCAACAGTCCCTTTACATGAGCTTTAACCTCAGTGATACATGGGGGAGGAATATGTCTGTATGGAAGGCGAATGGGCACTGCACTATTGAGGTGAATTTCATGCTCCACTCCAGTAGCACATCCCAAATCCTGCTCGTTTTCAGCAAACACATCTCCGTACTCATGGATCAATCCATCCAGTCTCTCCAACTGTGCTGAATCAAGCTGACTCTCATCCACCTGCACCCCTAGTCTGTCCCTGAACTCCTTAACCACTGAAGGAGGTGCAGTCTGAGCTACTGTGTGTGTGTGAGCTCTTCCCACAGTAACCTCCCTTCCATGAGAAACTTTGGCTACCTTCCACTGTGGCCTGAATTGCACATCTGCTTGTCCCAGGTTACCCACTGACAGCCATCCTTCACCCTTAACCACTCTGGTATAACTGGGAAATATACACAAACCTTCAGGCACCCAGTAGCCCTCACCAGGCACTAAGGGCTCCAACACCACACTATCTACATCTACTTTCTGTAAACTTTCCACAAACACACTCATTATTCTTCTGGTACCAGCCGGGATTACTAAATCCTGTTGCTGCTGAATTACAGCAAACCCCAGAGGCTGTTGTGTCACCCTCAATTTTGCCTCAATGGCACGGACACACCTGCCCCACTTCTCAGTTAGCCCCAGGTGCACGGCTCCCTTCAACACATTCATCCCAAACAACACTGGCAATGTAGTGCCCTGCACCACACCACTCTCCCCACCAACACCTTTCACAAAAAGTCCACAGTCTTTAATACTTTTTCCCTCAATTTCCACATTCACCTTCACATAACCCAAACAGGGAATTTCCCTCCCATTTGCATCTGTAATCCCAGCTGCTTTATTTTCTCTGTGGCATCCTCTACCCAGTCATCCAACTCACTGGCCCTCCGTACCCTTCCAGAGAATTTTCCAATAGTGGGGACAGGATGTGACCACACCATGTTTTGCATGTGCCCCATTTGGTCAAACTTATTACACAGTTGTGCCACTGCTTGGGATAACTGAGCATTGGTACTGATTAAGTTATCAACTACCTCTGGGGTCACTTCCACCTCCCTGCTCTCCTCCTTACACTCAACTTTAACCCCAGCTACACCTTGGCCATCATCATCACCCAAACACAACAAATCCTCCATTGTGCAGGAGTAGTGCCACACTAACACTTAAGTGGATTTTGCCAAAAGCACTGGACCCAAGCAGGAATTTGAAACAATTTCCCCAAAAGGGCAAAGAACTACGCTCTGCTACCAATTGTAATGAGTGCCAAACTAGGGCACAGTTAACCTACCTTAATTAGGCTCACCAAGCACTCACCACAAGAACCCACTGATTAATTTAAACCTCCTGCTTAGGTTCACAGAAACCCGGGCCACAATTTAGAAATTTAATGGTTGAGTACATAATAAAGAAAACACAAATGAGTACATAATAAAGAAAACACAAATAAAATATGAGTGCTTAACACTCTTAGAGGCCACACTGCTGGCACTCCAAAATACCTGATCCCATGAGAAAATGGGTAAATCCACATACAAATAAACAGGAGAAATAAACACTTCACGCACCAACACAAGAAATGTTATATGCCACTGACACTGTCCCACCCTAACCAGTACCCCCAGGACCCTCACACCCTATAGGCCCAACCGCACACCGACCCAACGCGCTGAAGGTACACCACTACCACTACCCTGAAGTACTGCAGCTCTTCCTCCATGCACGGCGGTACTAACACCATAGCAGCCAGGGACAGCAAGTTCCTCACTGCAGCCTCCTTAGTTCACAGTATCTGCTACGGTGCCACCTCACTGACGTCCCACAGCACACTGCCAAGACCAAACTCCTGCCAACCAAGCGTACAAATTACCACCCTATCTCCCAATAATGTCCCCTAATGTACACTGTTTCACCATGAAAGAATACAACAGATCCCAATAACATACCTGCAAATCAAATAGCAAATCCACCACTACTCTGCACCCTGTCTCTCTCTCGCTCGCCTCTCCCGCCAAAATCCCCACAACAAACCTTCAGGGCCTTAAGACTCGTTTTGGCGGGCCTCGCTGACTAGTCTGTGAGCCTCTCGCAGGCGCGCCCACTTCAACTTCTTACATTAGTATGAGTTAGCGGTAGCCTCACGCCTGTCGGCTTAAGTAGGTAACACACCAGTCATAGGAGTTTGACTGAGTGTGTGGTACCAGTTATCATCGTGGTGACAACAAGTTCCCTCGCTCGTTGTTGTCCTGTGTTTGGTTTATCGTCGTTTGTGCTGTCAAATGTTAGTGGGATTCAGAGATCTGTTGAGAGTTTTGGACCCAGAGGATACAGAGTTTCTCTGCCGTATAACGAAGCTTACTCCCTCCCTGGGCATTACCATGTGGAGATGGTATTGTCTGTTTTTTGGGAGGCTGTAAATGTTACTGTCAAGCAGGAGGAGGTAATATTTTGTGAGTGTGGTTTTTTTTTTTTTTTATCGAGAGGGCGGTAGCTCATAGAATATTATAATCCTCATGGTTGTTTGTCCTTCCTTGTAGCTGTGCCTCCTAGAACGTGGTTTGTGATTCTTTCCCAACGCGCTGAAGTTGTTTGGCAGTTGGAAAACTCCCTTCCCTGTCGGTGGCTGAAATAGAGTGGCGATCTCACGTTTGTTAATCGTTACAGAGGAACAAAACCCTGTAAACGCATATGTAGGCCCTGCACTAAAGTACACAAGAGGAAGGAAGCCATCCCAAGTTAGCGGCAGCTGTGAAAGGGGCAAAACCTGTGGTCATGTATATATATATATATATATATATATATATATATATATATATATATATATATATATATATATATATATATATATATATATATATATGTTTCATTTATTTTTTTACTCTTTTTTTTCTGTTTTATTTTTTTCTAATTTTCTAGTACCGTCTCAGGAAGAATCTAATATCAGTGAACGTGTCTTGGATATTATGCTTCTACCTAAACGATGTGAGTTGAGGATGTACTATGATGATTTCCCATAGGATGCCTATTGTCTCCATTTCGGAGACCATTTCTTTGTACAGAGACTATTATGGAAGTGATAGTGTCTGTGTAAGGGGAACATGCATTCCACACACTCTCTGAACCCAAACTCATAAACTTTGCTTTAATTTTGCTTGCTCTTGTGATTATCAGGGATGGAGTGGCTGCTCGTAAAAAGTACCTTGACCTTTCACTGCTTCAAAGGCATACTCTTCATATTTATGGCGAAATCAAATTTGTCCCTCAACTACCAACAATTCTTTCATCAGTCGAAAATGTCAGAAAATCAGAAACACTGCCTCCCTTCCGACTTCGAGCATTTCACATATCTTTTTAGCAAAGTTAAACACTTTGCTCGGACCCTTAGTAAAATCTTAACACTGGATGATTTTGGTTTTATCCCTCCTTCACCATCACTCTCTCATTGCATCTTGACGGAACATAAGAAGCTTCGCCATGATGCTTTCATGCCCTCACCTAGAACTCGTCGAAATATCTCCTAACGTTCTCACAAATTGTGGTTCTGTTCTGACGCCTTGCTTAGTCAATCTGTTCCACCTATGCCTGTCCACATTATCTTTATCCGCCATGCGGTACATTTGCTTACGTACAGATGACCTGTTACTTAAAAGAGTACCTGCTCCAGTCATTCAAACTGCCGTCCTTTAACTTCGATTTCTTGCCTATCTATTTTTTTTTTTTTTAATTTGTTCTCAAAAAAAAAAAAAAAAAAATTCAGAGACATTTGTGTACAACTTTCACTCTGACCGCCATAATTGCTGCTTTAAAACGAGATCTTCCAGTGAAATTTGCGATTCGTCATTTAAAGGGGAAACTTTTATTGTTAACTTTATACACATCGAAAGTATTTGATAGACTCAGGCACAAAAATTTAGTATATATATATATATATATATATATATATATATATATATATATATATATATATATATATATATATATATATATGTATATATATATATATATATATATATATATATATATACTCGTATATATATATATATATATATATATATATATATATATATATATATATATATATATATATATATATATATATATATATATATATATATATATATATATATATATATATATATATATATATATATATATATATATATATATATATATACTCGTATATATATATATATATATATATATATATATATATATATATATATATATATATATATATATATATATATATATATATATATATATATATATATATATATATATATATATATATATATATATATATATTATAAGCTAGGACGCGGACGAAACCCATTACTGTCCGGGTCCGAGCTTGTGCAACAAAAGATCCGTATCAATATCCGCTAATGCATTTCCAGATTATACATAAAAACTCTGCCTCCGCGTTAAAGAAACAAGAAGGTTGTGTGAGTGTGTGTGTGTGTGTGTGTGTGTGTGTGTGTGTGTGTGTGTGTGTGTGTGTGAAAGAAAAAGACAATACATTTATTGCTCTGTCTTTTTTTTTTTTTTTTACTGGAGCACAACTCCTGATTGATATACTTGAAGTTATACATCATTTTATCTAAACAATCGTAACAACACATTAAGAGATTGTGCCAAGTTTGCTAATAGCTCTATAATTTTACTCTGCATCAACCTAACAAATCTAAACTGATTTGGCTGTAGTCTATAATGTTCAGCTATATGTTTATTTCTCAGCTGAACAATGACTTGGTTTTTGCATTGCCAGAAACCGAAACATTTATGACCTATTAATCCATTATTAACATTACTGTCTAACTATGTTTACTGTGTTTACCAGAAATAATTGGTAAACTATAATTTCCTATAATATATTTTTTTTAAACATGTACGATTATTTTTATTAAGTTTAACCAGGTGCTCCTCAATCCCACAAACTTCTTTATATATATATATATATATATATATATATATATATATATATATATATATATATATATATATATATATATATATATATATATATATATATATATATATATATATATATATATATATATATATATATATATATATATATATATATATATATATATATATATATATATATATATATATATATATATATAATTACCATGTTACATTTTCATACTGTTTCGTTATCCAGATATCTCTTAGTGTCTATTGGACAGCTTTCGTGAACCATCTAGGATTGTTAACAGATTGTGACATCCACGGTCCTGCTACACCACACTCAATACACATAGGTTTCTTGATGCATTCTGGTCATAGTGATAAACAAATACCGCTCGTGTGTAACTGCAATAAACGATTAAATATTATATGATTTATTTATTTATTTTTCATAATTTGTCTGGATCAGTAATTAATCATTCTACATTTAATAGTTATTTCAAGTGGGTGGCCCCCCAAATTTTAAGTATACCATATCTGTACTAGTACAGATATGGTATACACATTACATGAAAAAATTCATATGCAATAATTAAACCTCACTTATAATATTATCACCCCAGATTTCACAGTTAGGTTAGTACAGGTACAACCATCATGTTAAACCCTTCAATTTAATTATGAACTGGCGAATCATATTTACGTGTGGTATTAATGAATACAAAACCTTGGTTGCTTGTTCCCTAAGTGCCAACCCTCCCTTTCTGAACTTTCCATTATTGTGGTGTGTGTGTGTGTGTGTGTGTGTGTGTGTGTGTGTGTGTGTGTGTGTGTGTGTGTGTGTGTGTGTGTGTGTGTGTGTGAATAGAACAGAATACAATAAAATAGAATAAAATTAAACTAAATTAATTTATTAGTTTAGATTAAAAAAAAATATGGAGCACAGCTTCTTCCCATCACAATAAGTTGTACATAAGCTCATTGTACATATGGATATTCAAATAAACAAACATGGCAATAATCAGAGTGACTAGTAGAGTATCACTTAAGCAAATATCGCTATATCGGCAAAATAATGATAAATCAATTAGAACCTTTATTTATCTCTCGACCAAACAATTTCTTCAATATTGCACTGAAAAAGAAGGTAGAATACATCCTCTAATACATTAGCATTCCATTTACAATACAATCTTATTACCGTCTTATTATCCCTTGATACTTTTCTGTAATCACAATTCGTTTGTTATGATAAACTCTCAACTTTGTCACCTGGATGTGATTGTTCCTATAAAATTTAACAAGATATTCCTCCATTTCATACTGCTGTTTATGCATTTTGTATCTACTACATAAAAATTTTGATAAAAAAAAAAATTGTGATGCGAAGCTGTAACTTCCAAGCCTGGGTTACTGACTAAATCTGGTTTCAGATGCTTTTATAAACCATGTTATATTGTTCTTGTCATACCCCTGACATACCACAGTCAATACATGAATTCTGTATACAAGTTATCTATGGTGATGCTTAAATCCTTAAGATATCCAACTGTAATAAATACTGATACATTAGATAAGACAACATAGTACTTTTATAAAAAAAAATCAAATTCGACCAATAACTTGCATTCTACACGTTACATATATTTCAGTCGGGTAAACTCCAGTTCATCAATATATCATTAAATGTTTCCTTGCGAATATATAAAACTAGTTTTAAAATCTTCAAATTTAAAATTCTACTTCTTTAATGATGGAATGTCCCCAGATCTCCCATATGTAAATAAGTACAGGTAACAACCATGGTGTTAAATAAATTTATTGCATATCAAATGGCAAATCATACTTTCTAGATTAAACTATCACAGAATACATTGCCGTGGTTGCTTGTTTTCTCGGTATAAGTTGTCCTTTTCGAAATCTCTCTCTCTCTCTCTCTCTCTCTCTCTCTCTCTCTCTCTCTCTCTCTCTCTCTCTCTCTCTCTCTCTCTCTCTCTCTCTCTCTCTCTTCTCTTCCCTTCTCTTCTTTGTGTGTGTGTGTGTGTGTGTGTGTGTGTGTGTGTGTGTGTGTGTGTGTGTGTGTGTGTGTGTGTGTGTGTGTGTGTGTGTGTGTGTGTGTAATAATAATAATAATAATAATGATAATAATAATAATAATAATAATAAATAATAATAATAATAATGATAATAATAACAACAACAACAATAACAACAACAACAAACTACAATTATGATAATGATGATGATGATGATGATGATGATGATAATGATAATAATAATAATAATAATAATAATAATAATAATAATAATAATAATAATAATAATAATACATAATAACTATTGGGGAAATCCTGACAATATTTTCTGTTTTCTATTTGTCTCTTGGCTTTTATACACTGATAACTCATCAATTAACTGGATACGTTGTTTTGAGAAAAAGCAGTTTCTGACATTCAGTTCGCTAAAGGAATCTCACTCATTGTCTATAGTTTGCCTTCCAAACACCATGGTGGCGTAGATCTCAACTGTTCTAAACAGATCGAGCACCTTCAAAAAAAGTGCCGGTAGTTGTTCAGTTTCTAGAAAAGAAAGAAATATAGCCAATAATTTAACTACTCCTGTTACAATTAATAAGAAGGGTTAACAAAAGAAAGGAAACACCTTATTTATATAATAGTACTAAGACCATAAGAGTTTGTTTTTAGTATTATAAACGTAGGAAAGAGAGAGAGAGAGAGAGAGAGAGAGAGAGAGAGAGAGAGAGAGAGAGAGAGAGAGAGAGAGAGAGAGAGAGAGAGAGAGAGAATATATCAACAAGAATGTTATTTTATAAATAAATGCTAAACATCTTTCTAGAACGTCGCGGATGCTTTCGGTAACGGCAAGGACACGACTCGTCCTCCAAAGAACACAGTACTGCTGGACACCAATGGAACTATAGTGGTCGGCCAGGAACAGGATGTTCCCACATACGTGTATGACGCGGCGGAATCACTAAGGTGTGTATAAGTACTAATAATATCTATAGTTAAAATTATTAAATATATCAATGAAAGTAACATGAATAATATAGTTTCAGCTGTATAGTTGAAGTAGTTTCACTTGTACTGAACGAGAACCAGTAAACACTAATAATTTTAACCTTTCAAGTTGTAACAAGTATAGGATCTTTTTCCTTTTAAAGTGATCATTCAAATCCACCCTTATTAGGAGGCAGGTATTCTTTGCAAGTTTCATAAATGCATCTGAGGAATTCGTTGTGATAAATTTCCGCTTGAATGAAATTACAGAACACACACACACACACACCATTTCGGTAAGATATCAACTCCCAACCATCAAACTAGCCAAAAAAAAAAAAAACGATCTAATCCAAGTTGCCCACTTCATCTTGTCTCGATAAGCCACTAACCCATTTCCTTCATGATGGAATAATAAATTCCACATAAACAAATAAATCGAGTGGGTAAAGAAGTGACATCGTAACAATGACGCTGCTATTTTCTCTCTCCTTCCTTCCGCAGTGGAGCTGTGACGGACATAAATGTGTGGTCTCGACGGCTACGCGAAGACGAAATGGCAGCCATCTCTGGCTGTCTCACCAGAGGGAAGGGCGACATCCTTGACTGGGATACCTCTGATTTCGAGATTGGCCTAGACTCTTCAATAGTACGTGGGCAACGCTTGTGTAATTGATCTAGCTCCTAAAAATTACTATTCTGTGTGTGTGTGTGTGTGTGTGTGTGTGTGTGTGTGTGTGTGTGTGTGTGTGTGTATGTGTGTGTGTGTGTGTGTGTTTAAACAAAATATTTAAATACAATATAAGTGGTTGAAAGTAAAGTGGATATTTTCAGGAGCTCCTTTAACCGACGTGGGCGAGCGGTAGTTCACCTTCAGCTGGGGGAATTGCTAGGGAAATATTAATACCAATCACAGTGATTATACACATAGTGGATAAAGCGAGTGGCGGATGAAATTTAACTGTATAATCACACTACAGTTACTATTCGTAAAACATGCTGTGAAGCTTTTATTTATCTGTTCTTCTTTAAATTACTCCAAATGATACCAAACTGACTAGATGATAGTTTGGCATTAACGATTAATATCCTTTCTTGAAAAAAAAATAAATAGAATAGATAACTTGCTTTTAGGGAATCTAATAAATACCTAAAGATATTTATCAATAATTTTTTTTATATTTACCAATATATCACTGATAATCTTCCGATATTCCTTTACAATTGTATGATACATTTTCATCAGACCCTTTTGATTTAAAGCTTTTCAGTTTATCTCCTCTTTCAATATCTTCTTCGTTAAGGGAATGTCTATCAGTTTATTATTATACTCTCCTCCAATAAGGCATTCTAATCCAACGTGGCATTCTGTCAAAGTTAAAATTCATAACCGTAAACGCCACGTAGTGTTGAGCTGTAATGATGCGGCAGTTACAGTAAATCCCTTCTACAGGATTTAGTAGTTCCTCAGTCTCAGGTCAGGGTCCTCAGTCTCAGATCAGGCCTCCTAGCGAAAGGACATGTTTAGTGAGTTTAGTGTTTAGTTCAGTGACCTGGCGCTATAACTGGGTAGTGTAGACATGGCGCCTTGTGTTGCTGAGTCGTCTGGTTGTATTAGTTCTGTTCTCGAGACCTTCGTTGCGAAGGTCTCAGAGATGGAGGTTGAGTTCCATCAAAGGATCTCAGTTCTGTGAGAGGATCTCTGCACCTGTGGGAGGGTCGTGCTCCACCCTCACCTTACCTAGTAAGGCGACGGAGGAGCAGTGGTCGGTTGTGTGCAGGGGTCCTGCACACAACATTGAGGACCTTCAGAGGCTGAAGGTCCTCAAGGCGCTTAGCGTGGAGATGAAGAATCCCTTCAGTGTGCTGGAGGGAGTGAAGGAGGAGGAATGGACGTGGCGGGAGGAGACAAGGAGAGTGCTTGTGTTTGGTGATAGTCAAATTAGGCACTTAGATAATGTGTTTTGTGCCAGAGATAGGAAGCGTAGGTCGAGGAAGTGTCTGCCAGGTTCTGGGATAAGGAAGGTAGCTGATAGGCTAGACACGTGCTTGAAAAATTATGGGAACAAGCCCATTGTTTTGTCTCAGCGCGGTAGGGGAATGACCTTGGTAAGGTCAGGAGTGAGGAGCTGTTCGGGAGATTTCGACAGGTTTTTGGATAGGATTAAGGACAAGGGAGGGATCCCTGTGGTATGTGGTGTCTTGCCGAGGAGGGGAGTTAATTCTTTCTTTCAACTCAGACTATCAACATCTACTTTTCCTTCTTGCTGGAAGTTTGCCTACATTTAGCCTGTTCCTAAAAAAAAAGGTGACCGTTTTAATACCTCAAACTAATGTCCTGTTGTTTTAATTTTCTACTTTTTTTTTTCTATCCTTAATAGGAAGATTCTTAAGCATTTATCACTTCACAAGCTTCTATCTGATCGCCAGTATGGGTTCCGTCAAGGCCGTTCTACTGGCTTTCCTTACTGAGTATTGATCATTCTCCTTTAAAGATTTTGGTGAAACTTTTGTTGTTGCCTTAGACATATCAAAAGCTTTTGATAGAGTCTGGCACAAAGCTTTGATTTCCAAACTACCATCCTATGGCTTCTATCCTTTTCTCTCAAGTATCTCAAGTTTCCTTTTTGACCGATCTATTGCTGTTGTGGTAGGCGGTCACTGTTCTAAATTTATTAACAGTGGTGTTTCTCAGGATTCTCTCCTGTCACCCATTTTCTTGTTATTATTCACCAATGATCTAAACCAAACTTCTTGTCCTATGCACTCCTACGCTGATGATATCACCCTGCACTTTTCCACGTGTTTTTCATAGACATCCAACTCTTTAGGAAGTAAAGTATTTGCGCAGGGAAGCCACAGAACGCTTGACTTTTGATATCTCTAAGATTCCTGACTGGGGCAGAGCAAACTTAGTTACATGCTTGTAAACTCAGTTCTTTGATCTATCAACTCGACACAACCCTCCAGACAACTATACCTCCTTCTTCAATGACACTCAACTGCCCCCCGCCTCTTCTACACTGAGCATCCTCAGTCTGTCCTTTGATTATAATCTAAACTTGAAATTTTCTCACCTTCCTTCAGCTGCTGACTCTGTACAGGGGCCTTATTCGTCCATGTATGGAATATGCTTCACATGTATGGGGGTTTTACTCATACCGCTCTTCTAGACAGGGTGGAATCAAAAGCTTTTCGTCTCATCAACTCCTCTAACTCTTTCTCATCGCCGCAATGTTGCATCTCTTGCTATCTTATACTGCTGTTTTCATGCTAATTGCTCTTCTGATCTTGGTAGCTGCATGCTTCCCCTCTTCCAACGGCCTTGCTGCACAAGACTTTCTTCTTTCTCTCATCCCTATTCTATCTAACTCTCTAATGCAAGAGTTAACCAGTATTCTAATTCATTCATTACTTTCTGTGGTAAGCTCTAGAACTCTCTTGCTTGCTTCTTCCCTCCTATGACTTGAACTCTTTCAAGAGGGAGATTTCAAGACATATATATCCCTCATTAATTGATTTTTCTATTTGGAATTCTCTGCAGGACTTGGCAGTGAGTGTGGCTTTTATATATTTTATTTTTTGTTGCCTTTCGCCAGTGGCCTTCTTGCATAAAAAGAAAAAAAAAACAGCAGCAACGACAACAAATACTATTATCACCACTACTAAATACTCCTGTTACTATTGTTGCTTCTTCTTCTTCTTATTATTATTACTATAATAATAATAATAGTAATAATAATAATAATAACAATAATAATAATAATAATAATAATAATAATAATAATAATAATAATAATAATAACTATTATTATTATTATTATTATTATTATTATTATTATTATTATTATTATTATCATTATTATTATTATTATTATTGTTGGTGTTGTTGTTGTTGTTGTTGTTGTTGATAATAAAATTATTATTATTATTATTATTATTATTATTATTATTATTATCATTATTATTATTATTATTATTATTATTATTATTATTATTATTATTTTTATTATTTTTTTTTCATATCATTGTATATTTATAATTAATTAATTTATTTACTTTTGACCTATACGCATATTTTTCAGTCGGAGATGGAATTGATCGATACATGCGACATAGTGCCTCGGTCTTACTTCATGTTTCCTAGTCAGCTGCAGTTCACCAAGGGAGTTCGGCTCTGCAGAGCGTTTGGAGGCGAAATGGCAGCGCCCAAGAACTTGGAGGAACAAGTGGTATGTTATTTTCCTTGTTGTAAATGTTTGTTGAGGTTTTACTTGCTTTATGTACATTATATCCTTTTCTTTAGTTTATCCAGTGACATTAAAGACGCTTTTTCATCCAGTATAATGATCTCGAAGAGTTGGATTTGTTTTTTTGTTGTTATACTGAAATAACATAGGAATACTAGGAGATTAAAGCTGTAGTAAATTTACGAGCTAATAAGAACATAGAACATAAGAAATAAGGGAAGCTGCAAGAAGCGACCAGGCTTAAACGTGGCAGTCCCTGCATGAAATATACTTACCTATTTCTATCTATTATCCCCATCCATAAACTTGTCTAATCTTCTCTTAAAGCTCTCTAGTGTCCTAGCACTAACAACATGATTACTGAGTTCGTTCCACTCATCTACCACTCTATTTGAGAATCATTTTTTTTCCTATCTCCTTCCTAAACCTAAATTTTTCAAGCTTGAACCCGTTATTTCTTGTTCTACCCTGGTTGCTGATCCTAAGAATTTTGCCTATATCCCCCTTGTTATAACCCCTATGCCACTTAAAAACTTCTATCAGGTCCCCTCTTAACCTACGTCTCTCTAAAGAATGTAAATTTAACAGCTTCAACCTCGCCTCGTAAGGAATACTCCTCATCCCTTGTATCCTTTTAGTCATTCTT
>NC_087187.1:12510000-12592500 GCF_035594125.1 Scylla paramamosain
TGGAAGGTTGTGTCGAGTTGATAGATGGAGGAATTGAGTTTTTGAGGCATTGAACAATACCAAGTTTGCTCTGCCCTAATCAGAAATTTTAGAAAGATCAGAAGTCAGGTGTTCTGTTGCTTCCCTGCGTGATATGTTTACCTCCTGAAGGGTTGGACGTCTATGAAAAGACGTGGAAAAGTGCAGGATGGTATCATCAGCGTAGGAGTGGATAGGACAAGAAGTTTGGTTTAGAAGATCATTAATGAATAATAAGAAGAGAGTGGGTGACAGGACAGAACCCTGAAGAACACCACTGTTAATAGATTTAGGAGAAGAACAGTGACCGTCTACCACAGCAGCAATAGAACGGTCAGAAAGGAAACTTGAGATGAAGTTACAGAGAGAAGGATAGAAACCGTAGGAGGGTAGTTTGGAAATCAAAGCTTTGTGCCAGACTCTATCAAAAGCTTTTGATATGTCCAAGGCAACAGCAAAAATTTCACCAAAATCTCTAAAAGAGGATGACCAAGACTCAGTAAGGAAAGCCAGAAGATCACCAGTAGAGCGGCCTTGACGGAACCCATACTGGCGATCAGATAGAAGGTTGTGAAGTGATAGATGTTTAAGAATTTTCCTGTTGAGGATAGATTCAAAAACTTTAGATAGGCAGGAAATTAAAGCAATAGGACGGTAGTTTGAGGGATTAGAACGGTCACCCTTTTTAGGAACAGGTTGAATGTAGGCAAACTTCCAGCAAGAAGGAAAGGTAGATGTTGACAGACAGAGCTGAAAGAGTTTGACTAGGCAAGGTGCAAGCACGGAGGCACAGTTTCGAAGAACAATAGGGGGGACCCCATTAAGTCCATAAGCCTTCCGAGGGTTTAGGCCAGCGAGGGCATGGAAAACATCATTGCGAAGAATTTTAATAGGTGGCATGAAGTAGTCAGAGGGTGGAGGAGAGAGAGGAACAAGCCCAGAATCGTCCAAGGTAGAGTTTTTAGTAAAGGTTTGAGCAAAGAGTTCAGCTTTAGAAATAGATGTGATAGCAGTGGTGCCATCTGGTTGAAATAGAGGAGGGAAAAGAAGAAGAAGCAAAGTTATTAGAGATATTTTTGGCTAGATGCCAGAAATCACGAGGGGAGTTAGATCTTGAAAGGTTTTGACATTTTCTGTTAATGAAGGAGTTTTTGGCTAGTTGGAGAACAGACTTGGCATGGTTCCGGGCAGAAATATAAAGTGCATGAGATTCTGGTGATGGAAGGCCTAAGTACCTTTTGTGGGCCACCTCTCTATCATGTATAACACGAGAACAAGCTGTGTTAAACCAAGGTTTAGAAGGTTCAGGACGAGAAAAAGAGTGAGGAATATATGCCTCCATGCCAGACACTATCACCTCTGTTATGCGCTCAGCACACAAAGACGGGTCTCTGACACGGAAGCAGTAGTCATTCCATGGAAAATCAGGAAAATACCTCCTCAGGTCCCTCTAACTAGCAGAGGCAAAACGCCGGAGGCACCTTCGCTTACGGGGATCCTGAGGAGGGATTGGAGTGATAGGACAAGATAAAGATATGAGATTGTGATCGGAGGAGCCCAACGGAGTAGAAAAGGTGACAGTATAAGCAGAAGGATTAGAGGTCAGGAAAAGGTCAAGAGTGTTGGGCGTATCTGCAAGACGGTCAGGAATACGAATAGGGTGTTGCACCAATTGCTCTAGGTCATGGAGTTGTAGGCTAGTTCACCAGGATGGTCAGTGAAGGGAGAGGAAAGCCAAAGCTGGTGGTGAACATTGAAGTCTCCAAGAATGGAGATCTCTGCAAAAGGGAAGAGGGTCAGAATGTGCTCCACTTTGGAAGTTAATTAGTCAAAGAATTTCTTATAGTCAGAGGAGTTAGGTGAGAAGTATACAGCACAGATAAATTTAGTATGAGAGTGACTTTGTAGTCGTAGCCAGATGGTGGAAAACTCGGAAGATTCAAGAGCGTGGGCATGAGAGCAGGTTAAGTCATTGCGCACATAAACGCAGCATCCAGCTTTGGATCGAAAATGAGGATAGAGAAAGTAGGAGGGAACAGAAAAGGGGCTACTGTCAGTTGCCTCAGACACCTGAGTTTCAGTGAGGAAAAGAAGATGAGGTTTAGAAGAGGAGAGGTGGTGTTCTACAGATTGAAAATTAGATCTTAGACCGCGAATGTTGCAGAAGTTAATGAAGAAAAAAAGATGGTCAGGGCATTACGTGCTTCTAAAAATTTTCCCAGTATTTTTTTTTTTTTTTTTTGTGAGGCAGTATTCATGAAACAAAAATATTTAAGTTTATTCAGACTTATTTAAGTATATTCATGACTTACGCCTTATGGTTAAGCCTGGTAATTATAGAACAAGCAAGTAATAACAGGATTTTCTTTGTGATTTAAATAACGCTAGATACTATGTCAAGAATGGCTTAAGAGATTACAGAAGGCATATACTTGATTCCTAGTGCTATCTTTAATTTAAGTATGACATTATCGGTTGTGTAGTTAAGCAAACCCATGTATGAGCTTAAGGAGGAAATTTTATAGTTATGCAGAGAGAGAGAGAGAGAGAGAGAGAGAGAGAGAGAGAGAGAGAGAGAGAGAGAGAGAGAGAGAGAGAGAGAGAGAGAGAGAGAGAGAGAGAGAGAGCGAGAGAGAATAGGGTTAAGGATAATTACGAATAAAAAATGTCAGACAGCTTTATCCCAAAGAAATCAGAATCGAGAATGTGTTCAGGAATGTACTGTATTTATTTAGGGCAATGAAAAAAATAAATAAATAACAGGACGATAGGCATAGGATGAAGTGCTTTTGGAAAACCAAGCAATGTAATGAAGAGTAATCTCCCACTCTCCACTCTAAAAAAAAAAAAAAAAAACTATAGCCAGCTAGTGCATTTTACCAGTCCTAACATACGACTCAGAGAGATATGTGAGATAGGCGTTTTAAAAATTGTTTACATTAAGTATCGTGATAAACATCTTACAGGCAGTACACATATTTGAACCAAAGGGAGTAGTTAATGCTCATGGAGCAATATAGAACTGTACTGCTCTGCCATACAGTTTGGCACAACAGTCGAGTGATCTCACTGATTTTAAATAAGCATATATATATATATATATATATATATATATATATATATATATATATATATATATATATATATATATATATATATATATATATATATATATATATATATATATATATATATATATATATATATATATATATATATATATATATATATATATATATATATATATATATATATATATATATATATATATATATATATATATATATATATATATATATATATATATATATATATATATATATATATATATATATATATATATATATATATATATATATATATATATATATATATATATATATATATATATATATATATATATATATATATATATATATATATAAAATAGATGGGATGATGGCACTGCCATCCTCACAAAAATGGTGACCGAATGCCTTTAAGCACTCATTTGTTCTTCACACGGGATTTACTTGTTAGCAAAATAAAAGCTTCCAACACGGAAGAAGGGAGGCGTTAAGGAAGGATCTTGGAATAGACACCTGCCAAAACTCTTGTGGAGGTCTCACAAGCACAGGACTACGGGTGATGTGAACCTATCTACGACTCAGCTGTGACTTACCTGAATTTTTTTTTTTTTTTTTTGTCAGAGCTTATCCTCCTTCACACAACTCTACATGCACTTCACTAGGAAAAAAAAAATGTGGGGACTGGCACCTTATTGGGTAGAGTGATCAAGGGAGACCTAAGGTGCTATCTTGTCCCAGCTCTGATGCTGCTGCTTTTTCCTCTGATGGTGTTGCTTCTCCTTTTTATTCTGATGGTAATGGTGTTGCTTTTCCTTCTTCCTCTGATGGTGATGCTTCGGTTTCACCCCCTTCCCCTCCTTGTTTTCCTCCTAAGCACTTTTCTTTCTTCCCTCCACTTAGAAGAAACAAAACATAAAAAAAGAACTTTTCTTCTTCTTTCTCCTTTGATGGTGATGGTACTCCTTCCTCTTCCTCTGATGGTGACAGTGTTGCCTCTTCTTCTTCTTCCTTTGATGGTGGTACTTCTTCTTCTTAATCGGGTGGTGGTGGTGTTTCTTCTTCTTTCTGTGATGGTAATGGTGATGCTGCTTCTTCTTCATCTGATGGTGGTGATGCTCCTTCATCTTCCTTTAATGGTGGTGGTTGTGCTTCTTACGCTGATGTTGGTAGTGCTGCTTCTTATTCTTTCTCTAATGACGGTGCTTCTTCCTTTTCTTCCTTGACATCACTTAGAAAGAATTTCAGATACTCTAAATTATAAAGGTAATTTATAGGAGTGGCGGGAACACCGGGTTGTCGTCGTTTAAAAAGTAGCACTTACAAAAACACTGTATTGCTGTGTTACCCATACATTTTCTTCACAGACTCATACACAAATTTAATGATTTCCTGTTTCCTGTAAAGATAGGACTACGAGGATTGTACAGAAAAAAAAAAAAAAATGCCGTACGGCGCCACACGAGTAGCAAGCCGCGGTGGGAGGGAGACGAAGGCCCGCCCACGCGAGCGGCTCACGCAACACAAATGTTTAGTTAAATAGAGATTCTTTAGGTCTGGAGCCACCTGCGCCAACCCTCCCCTGTGTTGCGAAGAGTGGCACGCGTACTGCACCACCACCACCACCACCACAACACACCATTACACCTGTCCATTCAGCAGCACGAGAAGGACTCAGCCAGAGACCAAAGGATTCATTTATTTGTAATTCAAGTTGAGTCTTAACATTAAAATAAAATTAGTTCATCCAAAATAATGGTGACCGTCTTTTGGCAGCCGAATGCCCTTCACACACTCACTTGTTCACACGAGATTTAGACTTGATTTTTTAAACTTTGGTGTTAGTAAATCCCAACATCCAAGCCCCACGTTGTATTTCCTCATACTAACTTTGCAAATGCGAATGCGTCTTTTAAAACTTTGGAAAGGAGACACGACGTAGTGTTAGGAGAACCCAAAACCAACAGCACTCTTCGCACACTGGAAGAAATGCACCTTCCTGCCAAAGCGATCAGCTGATCAATGCTCTACAGTTTTCCTGCCTAAAAAGTCTACATTTAACAGTCCATTCGCATATATATATATATATATATATATATATATATATATATATATATATATATATATATATATATATATATATATATATATATATATATATATATATATATATATATATATATATATATATATATATATATATATATATATATATATATATATATATATATATATATATATATATATATATATATATATATATATATATATATATATATATATATATATATATATATATATATATATATATATATATATATATATATATATATATATATATATATATATATATATATATATATATATATATATATATATATATATATATATATATATATATATATATATATATATATATATATATATATATATATATATATATATATTTATTTATTTATTTATTTATTTATTTATTTATTTTTATATATATATATATATATATATATATATATATATATATATATATATATATATATATATATATATATATATATATATATATATATATATATACATATTTATACTTTTCTTTCTATTTGTAGTATATTATCTAGTCCCTAGCAGTTGGAATGTAATTTACAGGCAGGTGAGAGCCTCTCCTTAGAGAGGCATGTGAACAGATTTTGCTGGTCTCAGGAAAGAACTTTGGAAGCTTCACCTTCTCTGCTAGATTCACAAGATCAGGGAGTTCTAAATATGCTTCAAATGTGTGCAATGGAATAATTGTTTTCAAAACTTTTCACAACTATACTAGAAATGTTTCTTATGTGTCACCTACTACAGTTAGTTTGGAATCAGGTAATTAGGCCTTTTTTTTTGTAGGAGGGACACTGGCCAAGGGCAACAAAAATCCAATAAAAAAAAGCCCAGTCCCAGAAAAGGGTCCAAAGCGGTAGTTAAAAATTGAAAAATAAGTGCCTTGAAACCTCCCTCTTGAAGGAATTCAAGTCATAGGAAGGTGGAAATACAGAAGCAGACAGGGAGTTCCAGAGTTTACCAAAGAAAGGGATGAATGATTGAGAATACTAGTTAACTCTTGCATTAAAGAGGTGGGCAGAATATGGGTGAGAGAAAGAACTTGTGCTGCAAGGCCGCGGAAAGAGGGGAGGCATGCTGTTAGCAAGATCAGAAGAGCAGTTAGCATGAAAGTAGCAGTAGAAGATAGCTAGAGATGTAACACTGCGGCGATGAGAGAGACGCTGAAGACAGTCAGTTAGAGAATAGGAGTTGATGAGACGAAAAGCTTCTCATTCCACCTTGTCTAGAAGAGCGGTATGAGTGGACATGTGAACCATACTCTATACATGGACGGACAAGGCCCTTATACAGAGTTAGCAGCTGGGGGGAGGTGAGAAAAACGGGCGGAGACGTCTCAGTACGCCCAACTTCATAGAAACTGCTTTAGCTTGAGATAAAATGTGAAGTTTCCAGTTCAGATTATAAGTAAAGGACAAACAGAGGACGTTTAGTGTAGAAGAGGGGGACAGTTGAGTGTCATTGAAGAAGAGAGTATAGTTGTCTGAAAGGATGTGTCGAGTTGATAGATGGAGATTTGAGTTTTTGAGGCATTGAACAATACCAAGTTTGCACTGCTCCAATCAGAAAATCTAGAAAGATCAGAAGTCAGGCGTTATGTGGCTTCCCTGCGTGAAATGTTTACTTTCCTGAAGTGTTAAACGTTTATGAAAAGACGTGAAAAACTGCAGGGTGGTATTATCAGCGTAGGAGTGGATAGGACAAGAAGTTTGGTTTAGAAGGTCATTGATGAATAATAATAAGAAAATGGGTGACAAGACAGGACCCTCAGGAACACCACTGTTGATAGATTTAGGAGAAGAACAGTGAAAGTTTACCACAGCAACAATAGAACGGTCAGAAAGGAAACTTGAGATAAAGTTACAGAGAGAAGGATAGAAACCATAGGAGTGTAGTTTCGAAATCAAAGCTTTGTGCCAGACTGTATTAAAAGCTTTTGATATGTTCAAGACAACAGCAAAAGTTTCACCAAAATCAAAAAAGTCACGAGAGGAGTTAGATCTTGAAAGATTTTGACACTTTCTATTAATGAAGGAGTTTTGGGTAGTTGGAGAACAGACTTGGCATGGTTCCGGGCAGATATAAAAAGTGCACGAGATTCTGGTGATGGAACGCTTTAGTACTTTTTGTGGGCCACCTCTTTATCATTTATATAGTACGAGCACACGCTGTGTTAAACCAAGGTTTGGAATGTTTAGGTCGAGAAAAAAAGTGAGGAATCTACGCCTCGATGCCAGACACTATCACCTCTATTATGCGCTCAGCACACAAAGATGGGTCTCTGACACGGAAGCAGTAGTCATTCCAAGGAAAATCAGCATAATACCTCCTCAGGTTCCCCCAACTAGCAAAACTAGCAAGAGGCAAAACGCCAGAGGCACCTCCACTTAGGGGGATCCTGAGGAGGGATTGGAGCGATAAGATAAGATACAGATATGAGATCGGAGGAGCCCAACGGAGAAGAGAGGATGACAGCATAACCAGAAGAATTAGATGTTAGGAAAAGATCAAGAATGTTGAGCGTATCTCCAAGACGCTCTAGGTCATGGAGGATAGCAAAGTTGAAGGCTAGTTCACCAAGTTGATCAATGAAGGGAGAGGAAAGCCAAAGCTGTTGGTGAAGATTGAAGTCTCCGAGAATGGAGATCTCTGCATACAGGAAGAGAGTCAGAATGTGCTTCATTTTGGAAGTTAAGCAGTCAAAGAAATTCTTATAGTCAGAAGAATTAGGAGAGAGTTATACAGCACAGATAAATTTAGTTTGAGAGGGACTCTGTAGTTAGGTCAGGTTAGGTTTAGGTTTGCCTACATTCAGTCTGTTCCTAAAAAAGGGTGACTTCTAATCTCTCATACTATCGTCCTATTGGTTTAATTTTCTACCTAGCTAAAGTTTTGAGTCTATTCTCCAAAAGAAGATTCTTAAACATCCATCACTTCCCAAACTTCTTTCTGATCGCCAGTATGGGTTCCGTGATCTTCTGGCTGTCCTTATTAAATTTTGGTCATCCTCTTTTAGGGATTTTAGTTACATTTTTTAATTGGTTTAGGCGTATCAAAAGCTTTTAATGGAGTCTGTCACAAAGCTTTGATTTCCAAACTGCCCTCCCACGGCTTCTATCCTTCTCTGTGTAATTTCATCTTAAGTTTGCTTTCTGATCATTCTATTGATTCTGTGGTAAATAGTCACAGTTCTTCTTTTCTATCTATATACAGTATCCAGGGTTTTGTCCTGTCACTCACTCTCTTCCTGTTATTCATCAATGATCTTCTAAACGAAACTTCTTGTCCTATCCACTCCCACGCTGATGATATCATCTTGTACTTTTCCATGTATTTTCGTAGACGTCCAAGCCTTCAGGGAGTAAACAGTTCTCGCAAGGAAGCCACAGAACGCCTGACTTGATTTTTTCTAAAATTTCTCGTTGGGGCAGAGCAACATTAGTATTGGTCAATATCTCAATAACTCACTTCCTCCATATATCAAGTCAACACAATCTTCCAGGCAACTATCCCCTCTTCTTCATTGACATTCAACTGTTCCTCTCTTCTACACTGAACATCCTCGGTCTGTCCTTCACTTACAGTCTAAACTGGAAACTTCACATCTCATCTCTAGCTAGAACAGCTTCTATGTTACGTGTTCTGAGTCATTCTCTTAAGTTTTTTCTCACCCTTCAAGTTGCTAACACTGTACAGAGGCCTTATCTGTCAATGTATGGAATATGCTTTACATGTATGGGAGGAGTTCAACTCATACCGCTCTTTTAGACAGGGTGGAATCAAAAGCATTTCATCTTATCAATTAATCTCCTCTAAGTAAATGTCTTCAGTCTATCTCTCTTCGCTGCAATCTTGCATCTCTTATTCTCTTTTACCGTTATTTTCATGCTAACTGTTCTTTCAAACTTGCTAAATGCATGCCTCCCCTCTTCCCGTGGCCTCGCTGCACAATACTTTCTTCTTTCTCTCACCCCTATTCCGTCTATCTCTCTAATGAAAAAAAATAACCATTATTCTCAATCATTCATCCCTGTCTCTGGTAAACTCTGGAACTCCCTTCCTGTTTTTGTATTTCTTCCTTCTTATAACTTGAATTCTTTCAAGAAAGAGGTCTGAAGACACATGTTCTTTAACTTTTGACGACCGCTTTTGGCTGTTCGGGGACCGGCATCTCAGTGGTCTTTTTTTTTTTTATCATATGTTTTTGGCTAGTGCTCCTCCTTCATGGAAAAAAAAACTTCAAACCTTTTGTTTCACTGTAGATTACTTTTTTAATTGATTATTTAAACTGATTTACACATAAATATGAAGAATAAACAAAAGTAATTAATAAAATCCCCAAAAAAAACAATAACCTCTCATTTTTTTATTTATTTATTTTTATTTATTTATTTATTTTTCATTTTTTGTTTTAACCCTGGGTAGGCGACACCAACAATTATTGTAGGAACCTGTGGTGTCTCCAACGAAAAAAAAAAGACGTACTAAGAATCCGCTACATTAGTATTAGTAATTACTAACACCACGTTCATAAAAATCAGACCTTACTTACCAGCAGGATGAAAGCTTCTTAGGAGGAGGAAGGGCGGCGGAGAAAGGAATTAAATAGGAAAGGGTAGGCTGTGAACGTTTGTGTGCGCTTTATTATTATTATTATTATTATTATTATTATTATTATTATTATTATTATTATTATTATTACTATTCACTGATTTATTATTTATTTTTACACATACTATAAAATATTGTTGTGAGTCACCGAGCAGCAAACCAGCCCATACAATTTTACTGTCGCGATCGTGTGTGTGTGTGTGTGTGTGTGTGTGTGTGTGTGTGTGTGTCCGGCCTTTTTAAACGTCATATTAGTAATTACGAAGCAGCAAGCTCCACGGTCGTATTTGGTTTTACTAACCCCACAGTCACGTTCGTTAGACATTGGATGTAATCCCTAACGTCGTGTTAGTAAATACTATGCTTTCCGCATGGATTGGCAGTTCTAGTTCCCTCAACGACGAGGAAAAGTTGCCGAATTTTATGTTATTTCTCATTTAATAGGTCAACTTTTGCACTTTTCTTCCAGCTATACCTAAAGAAATAGGTGATGTATTCATATATGCTTTCAGAATCATCATGCACTATATAATAGTGAAGAAATCTTTGATTGTATGATGTTCGGAGCGATTGCAAGAGTGGCTTCATAGGAGGCGAATGGTTGACCTATTTTGGCTTGTAATATAGTTAATAGTGAGCGTTTCTCAATGAATGTATATATAAAGACGCGAGAGTTATTCCTTTGTGTACGTTATTGAAAGAAACGTGAAAATCCATCTAGTTACTTTAAAAATTTTAATTCACGCAACTGTGTAGAGGTAAGCGAAATCGCCGTCCAGAAGACGAATCGGAGGTTTTATAATACTTGAGAAATGATATTTTCTTTACCCTCATACTAATGAATGATGATCGTGCTTGCTATAGGAACAATATCCGTCAAAAATAGCCCCCCATAACCAAACTAAACCTAACGTAACCTAACTAAACTTTAAAAATTGCTGTCAGCATTATAAATAATTTGCAGTGGATATATATGCGTTCAAATTACTCAGAATGAAAAGCTCTATCTGATAAGAGTAAAAAAAAAAAAATATATGTTAAGACTCTTGAAAGAGTAAAATAATACAGGGACTTGTCTGGTGATAGTGGACGCTGGCCGTAGACAAACTATAAGTTTCGGGCTGCAATGCAAAACATAGTGTCCCAAATGCACCCGAACGCGGCATTTTGAACTCTAAAATCTCTTAATTTAGAAGATGTATACATTTCTTTCTTTCGCCTAGGAGCACTTTGGTACATTTTGATATTTCTAACATAACTTTCCGTTGCATAGGACTGGTAAATATCATTAGAGTTTGCTGTTGGAGAGGGGGTAGTCCTCCCCAAAATTTCTAATTCGATTTCTTCGGGTTTGGTCAACGTAATCCGAAACGCGGAGATGGAAAAGTGTTAAAAAAATCGAAAACAACTGCATTAATATTACTAAGTATTAACACCACATTTAAAAAAAAAGCGGGCCTGAGTGTGTGTGTGTGTGTGTGTGTGTGTGTGTGTGTGTGTGTGTGTGTGTGTGTGTGTGTGTGTGTGTGTGTGTGTGTGTGTGTGTGTGTCTGTGTGTGTGTGTGTGTGTGTGTGTGTGTGTACACATATTTTAACTCACAATGTGTAGGGCAAGAGGTCTCCTGTATCAAATTCTTGGTAGAATGAAGACTCACTGTGGTGTTTGTCTTCTTTCACGGTGTGCCCACTATTCATCTATTGGTAAATAAATACTGGACTTTGCTCACATATTGGTAAATAAATACTGGACTTTACTCACATATTGGTAAATAAATACTGGACTTGGCTCACATATTGGTAAATAAATACTGGACTTTAGCCGAAAAGACGTGGCCTTGCTTCCCGGCAGTATGGAACAGTTAGCAATCTCGCGTTCTTGCTTCAAGACAACAGAAATAGTCCAGTCCATACCCTTTTGACCAAGCAAAACATTTCACGAAAAAAAAAAAAAAAAAAAAAAAAAAAATATATATATATATATATATATATATATATATATATATATATATATATATATATATATATATATATATATATATATATATATATATATATATATATATATATATATATATATATATATATATACAATTAAGGAATTTTCTTTAAAGTTATTTGTGATTAAATTGTGATGTACATATGAATTTTCCAGGTAACATTTTTCAACTGGGCAGAAGGACAACCGGATAAGGAAGAGGAAGAAAACTGTATCGTATTAAAGGGATATCCTTTCCAGGTATGATTGACTGAAGACTCAGAACTTTTATTCATTGTTTTTGTTTCTGTATGTGTCATGTGCCAGTACCTAGAGATACCACCCCCTTTTTTGTTTTAATTGCTGAAATGAACTCATTAGATGACAAATTTGATAATGTATTATGTGTATCTATCTGTTTATAATATATATATATATATATATATATATATATATATATATATATATATATATATATATATATATATATATATATATATATATATATATATATATATATATATATATATATATATATATATATATATATATATATATATATATATATATATATATATATATATATATATATATATATATATATGATGTCTCGGTATCCGACTTTAATTCGATCCAGAAAGTTGTTCAGATTGTGAAAAGTTCGGATTCGGAAACAATTCTCTCCATAAGAAATCATGCAATGTGAATTAATATTTCAGGATCCCAAGAAATCTCATTACCCTAGACAGCAATCTCAACTCTCAATGAAGTGTATGCAGTCTGCGACACTCCCGATTAGAAGTCCCGCCGACGTGAGCGTCACATTACACAAAACTGGTAGCTTGCCCCTTCTCGGTCTGAAAAAAAAAAAAAAAAAAAATGTCGGGAGAAAATAACTACATGGCATCTTAGGTTAGTCCTTCATATATATATATATATATATATATATATATATATATATATATATATATATATATATATATATATATATATATATATATATATATATATATATATATATATATATATATATATATATATTTTTTTTTTTTTTTTTTTTTTTTGAAAGCAGTGTCAGTGTTTGACATATTGACGTAAGAGAAAGAAATCTTTTGTGACCGCTCCTTGTTTTTAGCTGAAAAAAAAAAAGTTGTGTTTGTTTTAAACAAAACGTTCTACAAAGGTAATGCTACGATTACATAGGCTACATAGGCTACGATTACATGCGAGTGTTTGTTTCAGTAGAATGGTGAAACAAATTTAAAACTACACCGCATAACTTTTGGCAAAGAATGAATTGTGAGTACGTTAGTGAAGAAATGGAGCGATGAAGGACGCCAGGATGCGTCTCATCACAAATAAATGGCGGCGCTCCCAAAAATGTTTGACAACACCTTACACGGTATCAAGAGACAGTTAAAGGGTACATCCCCAGCTTACACCAAAGCAACTAAAAAACAAATGAAATACATTTTGCGGCGCCCCACCACCATGTTTGTAGTGAGGCACTTCCTCGCATCTCTCATCACCAGTTCTTCACCTAAGTTACCACATATTTATTTTCTCCCGATATTTTTTTTTTTTTTTCTTCAGACCGAGAATGTGACGCTCACTTCTGCGGGAGTTGTAATCGTGAGTGTCGCTGACTGTAGATTTGAAGTGTATAAATTATAATAACTTCAAGTAGTAAAGAAACAGAGGTATCACAAATATATATATATATATATATATATATATATATATATATATATATATATATATATATATATATATATATATATATATATATATATATATATATAGTAGAGGTGAACAGGAAAAAACATCCAGAGTTCTTTCTTTTCCTCACTTTATTACTTGCAACGTTTTACCTTTACAGAAGGCATTTTCAGGGTGAAATATATAATCATACATAATGCAACATTATATATATATATAATATATATATATATATATATATATATATATATATATATATATATATATATATATATATATATATATATATATATATATATATATATATATATATATATATATATATATATATATATATATATATATATATATATATATATATATATATATATATATATATATATATATATATATATATATATATATATATATATATATATATATATATATATATATATATATATATATATATATATATATATATATATATATTTGTGATACCTCTGTTTCTTTACTACTTGAAGTTATTATATATATATATATATATATATATATATATATATATATATATATATATATATATATATATATATATATATATATATAGTAGAGGTGAACAGGAAAAAACATCCAGAGTTCTTTCTTTTCCTCACTTTATTACTTGCAACGTTTTACCTTTACAGAAGGCATTTTCAGGGTGAAATATATAATCATACATAATGCAACATTAAAAAGATAAAATTTTTAAAAATAAGAGCAAAAATCACAACACATAAGGCGCACAGATATAGAAAGTAAAAAAAAAAAGAAGGCCTATTTATGACGGTGGGACATTGTTAAAAAAATAATAACAATAATAATAATAATAATAATAATAATAATAATAATAATAATAATAATAATAATAATAATAATAATAAGCAGCAAAGACAATGTATGGAGCAATAGTGATATATGGAATTTTTTTATTTATTTATTTTTTGTTAACAATGTGACCCAGCGTCATACATATGCCGGCATTTCTGTTTTACTTACTACACAAACTGTAGAGGTATTCTGAATAAAATAGACTTGCTTAGAGGAATAGCGTGCGCAGAGAAATTTGATATCATTGCTTTAACTGAAACTTGGTTAGATATGTCAGGAAAAGTATTTAATCCAGAGGTTAAGATAGATGGTTATACAATGTTCTATAAAGATAGGGAAGACAGGAGAGGAGGAGGCGTTGCGTTATACGTTAGGGACACATTACAGTGTTGTATTAACAGTAGAATTAAAACAAATAACAAAGCAGAGTCGATATGGGTAGATATTATGGAAGGATCGCAGTCAGTAGTACTAGGAATAGTTTATAGACCACCGACCAGTACAAAGGAAATTATCACCTCACTGTGGCAGGAATTAAATAGAGCAGGCAGGTACAGTCAGGTATGTGTGGTAGGAGATTTTAATTTCAGGAGTATCGACTGGAGTCTGATGATGGGTAACAAGGAAACAGAGGAGTTTCTTAAGGTAATTCAGGATAATTTTTTAAAACAAGAGGGAATAATATTCTAGATTTAATTCTTACTAACAGGGAGGAAGTAGTCACGCAGGTAGAGATTGGAGGACAGCTAGGTAACAGCGACCATAGGGAAATTAGGTACAATTTAGAATGGGAAGAAACTGTCAAAAGCAAAAACACTAGTAAAATAACTGACTTTAGGAGAGAAGATTTTGAGGAATTAAAAAAGTACCTCCAAGGAGTGGACTGCAAGGGATGCAGGGTGAGGTCAGGTCAGGGACGGAGTTCAGAGAGATAAGGCAGGATGAGAGAGGTGAGGTGAGGCGTGAGGGTGTAGGACAAGAGGAGGGAAAATGTGTCCAGAAGGGGAGGAGGAAAGAGGAAGAGGGAGATAGGTGTGAGTATGTTGGAATGTCAGGTCATGCTGAAATGAGACCGGTGAGGTTGAGGCGAGTAGATGAGGGAGTGGAGAGGATGGTAGGGGCCGAGATGAGGGGATTAGGTGAGGTAAATGTAGATGAATTGTATAAATATTTCGTAAAGTTCATACAGGTCAGTTAGCAAATATCCCATATAGGACAATAAGATCACAAAAAAATGACCCTAAATGGATGACTGCTAGGTTAATGCATTATATAGAGCGTAAGAGAAGAGAGATAAGAATAAGAGATTGAGGGCAGGTGAAGAAGTTTTAAGGTCACAATATAATGAATTAGTTAGAACAGTCAAGAAGTTAACGAGGAAAGGTAAGGGCAATTATGAATTAAAGGTAGCCAGCCAGGCGAAGACGGACCCCAAGGGATTTTATCAGGTATGCAGAACGAAGAATAAGGATACTATAGGTCCATTAAAGGCAACAGATGGGGAGCTGGTTAGTTCTGGGGAGGAGATTAGTAAACTTCTGAATGAGTATTTTTTAACTGCCTTCACCCAGGAAAACATGCAGGATATGCCAGATAGTGAACAGGTGTTTAGAGCAGATGAGAATGAGAAGCTGACAGATATTTCCATAACTAGGGAGATATTGAAACAGGAGATACATAGGCTAAAAAAGTTCAAGACACCAGGACCTGATGAAATATATCCCAGAGTACTTAAGGAATGCAAAGAGATTATTAGTGAGCCGTTAGTTTCTGTCTTTAAGAAATCACTGGAGTCGGGTGAGGTACCAGTAATGTGGAGGCAGACTAATGTAGTACCCATCTTTAAGAAAGGAGATTAAATTTTAGCGTCTAACTATAGACCTGTCAGCTTAACTTCAGTTGTAGGTAAAATATTAGTCGATAATAGCGAGGAACATTAGGGAATATTTAAACAAACATAACTTGATAAATCAGTCACAGCATGGCTTCACGAAGGGGAAGTCTTGCCTGACAAACTTGTTAGGTTTTTACAGTAAGGTGTACGAGGCAGTAGATAATGGTGATAGTTATGATATCTTATATCTGGACTTTAGTATAGCATTTGACAAGGTACCCCATCAAAGGCTCCTGAGAAAGGTTAAGGCACACGGGATAGATGGGAAGGTGTTAGGCTGGATAGGGTCATGGCTTAGTAACAGGCGACAGGGAGTTGTAATAAACGGTTCTAAATCCGAGTGGGGTCATGTAATTAGTGGGGTGCCACAGGGATCAGCATTAGGGCCATTGTTATTTCTAATATATATCAATGACTTGGATAGTGGAATTAGTAGTGATGTTAGTAAATTTGCGGATGACACAAAGATAGGTAGATTAATTAGGCCAGAATCGGATGCCATCGCCTTGCAGGCAGATTTAGATAGAATGAATGAATGGACGGATAGATGGCAAATGCAATTTAATATCAATAAATACAAAGTACTTAGCGTAGGTAGAGGAAACCCACACAATAGGTACACATTAAACAACCAAACTCTGGTAGGTACAGGGTACGAGAAAGATTTAGGAGTTATAGTTAGCTCTGAACTCCGTCTAGGGAAACAATGCATAGAAGCCAGAAACAGGGTAAATAGGGTACTAGGAATCATTTTTAGGAGTGTTAAAAGTAGAAGGCCGGAAGTAATATTAAAGTTATACTTGGCTCTGGTCAGACCTCATCTAGACTACGCTGTACAGTTCTGGTCCCCACATTACAGGAAAGATATAGGTCTATTAGAATCAGTACAGAGGAGAATGACTAAAAGGATACAAGGGATGAGGAGTATTCCTTACGAGGCGAGACTGAAGCTGTTAAATTTACATTCTTCAGAGAGACGTAGGTTAAGAGGGGACCTGATAGAAGTCTTTAAGTGGTATAAGGGTTATAACAAGGAGGATGTAAGCAAAATTCTTAGGATCAGCAACCAGGGTAGAACAAGAAATAACGGGTTCAATCTTGAAAAATTTAGGTTTAGGAAGGAGATAGGAAAAAAATTGGTTCTCAAATAGAGTGGTAAATGGGTGGAACGGACTAATCATGTTAGTGCTAGGACATTAGAGAGCTTTAAGAGAAGATTAGACAAGTTTATGGATGGGGATAATATATGGAAATAAGGTAGGTATATTTCATATAGAGACTGAACGTGTAAGCCTGGTCGCTTCTTGCAGCTTCCCTTATTTCTTATGTTCTTATGTTCTTATGTTTTTACTTTTTATTACTGTGCCCTTTATGGGTTAATAATTTTGCTCTTTTTTTTATTTATTATATCTTTTCAATGTTGTACTAAATATAATTATATATTTTATCCTGAAGATGCCTTCTGTGAAGGTGAAACGTTGCAGATAACAAAATTAAGAAAAGAACGATGTTTTCCTGTTCATCTCTACTGTATCTCGGAACTTCATCATCATATATATATATATATATATATATATATATATATATATATATATATATATATATATATATATATATATATATATATATATATATATATATATATATATATATATATATATATATATATATATATATATATATATATATATATATATATATATATATATATATATACACACACACACACACACACACACACACAATTCCTTAGTGGCATGATAGGAGAGAGAGGAGAGAGAGAGAGCGAGAGGCAAGTGAGCAGGAAGCAGGCAAGATGTAGCACCGATGTGTAGTTAGTTTTGTCGAAAAGTCTAGTGCATTCTTTATTTATTTCCCCCTTCCTGTTATCCAAGCATATGGAGCCCACTACCCAGAGTAAAAGAATAAACCAAAGTTTACAATAAGATTATTAAATTACAACTAACCCCTTTGCTGAACGTGGGCAAGCAACTAAATTAAAATATAGTTAGGAACCGTGGGTGTGACGCATCTCATGACGTCCGGCTCCCCGTTCCTCCCCTTTTCCCTCCTCTCCGCTTCGACTACATGACCAAACCACCCAGTTCGTCTTTCCAAGCGTGACGTTGATTGGAGTGCTTAGTGGTGGCCTGACACGAGTAGGAGACAGATGTACTTCGGATATATATATATATATATATATATATATATATATATATATATATATATATATATATATATATATATATATATATATATATATATATATATATATATATATATATATATATATATATATATATATATATATATATATATATATATATATATATATATATATATATATATATATATATATATATATATATATATATATATATATATATATATATATATATATATATATATATATGAGGGTCACTGCCAAAGGGAAACAAAACCGAAAGAAAAGAAAAATACCACTTAAGCGCCCGTCCCAAAAGAGACGTCAAGATAATCATCGATAATCGATAATCTTGAAACCTCCGTCTTGAAAGAATTCAAGTCATAAAAGAAGGAAACACAGAAGCAGGCAGGGAGTTCTAGATTTTACCAGAGAAAGGGAAGAATGATTGAGAATACTGGTTAACTTTTCCATTAGAAAGGTGGACTGAATAGGGATGAGAGAAAGAAGAAAGTCTTGTGTTGCGCGGGTGCGGGAGGAGAGCAGGCATGCAGTTAGTAAGATTAGAAGAGCAGTTGGCATGAAAATAGCGGTAGAAGATAGCAAGAGATGCAGCATTGCGGCGATGAGGAAGAGGCTAAAGACAGTCAGTTACAGGAGATAAATTGGCAAGACGAAAAGCTTTTGATTCCACCTTGTCTAACACAACAGTATAAGTGAAACTAGCCCATGAGAAAAACTGGCGGATACAACTCAGAACGCCTAACTTCATAGAATCTGTTTTAACTAGAGATGAGACTACAAGTTTTCAGTTTGAATTTGAAGTAAAGGACAGACCGAGGATGCTTAATGTAGAAGAGGAGGACAGTTGAGTGTCACTGAATAAGAGGGTAAGTTCTCTGGAAGGTTGTTTCGAGTTGATAGATGGAGGAATTGGATTTTTGAGGCATTGAACAGCACTAAGTTTGCTCTGCCCCATTCAGAAATTTTAGAAAGATAAGAAGTCAGGCGTTTTGTGGATTCCTTGTGAGAACTGTTTGCTTCATGAAGAGTTGTATGTCTAGGAAAAGACGTGGAAAAGTGCAGGGTGGTATCATCAGATAGGAGTGGATAGGACAAAAAAAGTTTAGTGCAGAGGATCATTGATGAATAATAGGAAGAGAGTGGATGACAGGACAGAACCCTGAAGAACACCACTTTAAAAAGATTTAGGAGAAAAACAGTGACCATCTACCACAGCAGTAATAGAACGGTCAGAAAGAAATCTTGAGATGAAGTTACAGAGAGACGGATAGGAGCCATAGGAGGGTAATCTGGAAATCAAAGCTTTTTGTGCCAGACTCTATGAAAACACTTTGACACTTTGGTACAGTTTATTATTTTCAACCTAACTTTCAGTTGCATAGGACTGGTAAATATCACTGGGGTTTGTTGTTGAGGAAATGTACCTCATTTCTAGTACGATTTATTGGGATTTGGTCGCCCTAACCCGAAGTAGAAAAATGAAACGTTGTTTAAAAAATCCAAAACGGCTGCATTAGAATTAGTTAATAGAAACATCACGTTTAAAAAATCCGACCTTAGTCTCAATGCTTAGCAAGAAGTGCCAAATCATTATTTAGATCAACAGGATGCTCTTCAGGAGAAACACTAGCTTTAAGAATATCAAGACAGCAGAATGTGTTGTTATTATTGCCAAATCAATTAATCGCTGAAAAATGGCACGTATTTATATTCAAATAGACCAAAAAGAGCACAATCTGCTGTTATTGGAATATCATGTTCAACTAAAAGAATTTGATTTAGTTTAGTTTAGAAAAAGAAAGTGTTTTCCTATGCAAAGACATAGTAAGGGAGCATAACCGAGGTACTGGATATTTTTTTTCTTTAACAGTGACACAACAGAGACCTCTATATTCTTCACACAGTTTCTACGTAGCTGTTTCTTTCTTTAGAACGAAGTGGAGTGGAGAAGCCCATGGATAATTTAACTATTGAATGTTATCTGAATTTAGTAAGAACCTAAATTCTTTGGTAGCTTCAACTTTGTTAGCCGTGTGTGGTCTGCTCTTGAAATGAAATGATGACAGGGCTCCGGTATCTATATGGTAACTGATAGTTCTTACGATTATTTACTAGGATGTTGTTGCAATCGAGGAGTAAATAATGAACTGGACTGAAACTCTTAAATCATGACAGCCACAGTCGACGTATTACGCTGACAATGTAGTATTTAAGATGTCAATGAATAGTACACTTAGTAATAATTTAGTAATGAATTATAAAATACAGAAAATATTATTTAAAGAAAGCCACATAAACGAGAAAAAAAAATAAAAAATAAATTATATTATATATATATATATATATATATATATATATATATATATATATATATATATATATATATATATATATATATATATATATATATATATATATATATATATATATATATAATATATATACCATTTATTTAAAGCAGCATATATTGCGACCATAAATAAAAAAAATAAAATAAAATACACTGAAAAGTAGACATATCATACTTTTGATATGCGTCATACGTCAGTTTTCTTTGAATCCGATAATTTAATAGTGAGAAATATCGGTTTTACTTAGTGGCGAGTAGGTTTGACCTTATGGTAGTTACTGTAGTGTTTTTTTTTTTTTTACGATCTTATTTTGTAGCATGTTAGGCCGTTGTCATTCCAGTGTAGGAGTGATGACAAGACATCGATGGTACACTCGTGTTGGGAGATAACGTTGGCCATTTGAAGTGATGCAGGTCTTTTTGTTTCATTGTTCCGTATTATGACATGTTGTTCTTTTTTTCTTGGTGTTGTAGGAAACGATTTTATTGTAAATGCCTTTTTTCACGTTTCTGTGCATGATATATTTTATTATCTTTTCTTTTATTTTGTGCTGGATGACACATGCTTCCTGTAGTATCTTTCTGAATTTCCCCTCGTGACTTCTGGCATCTGACCAAAAATATCTCCAGCAACTTTTCTTTAACATTATTTCCTCCGAAACTGTGCCTTCGTGCTTGTACTTTGCCCAGTCAAAATTTCTACTCTGTCTATCCATATCTACCTTTTCTTGCTGCTGGAACTTTATATATATTCAGCCTGTTCCTAAAAATGAAGACTGCCCTTATTCTTTAAAGTATTACTCTAATATTTTAATTATTAATTCATGACGTTCATCCGTCCTGCTCTTCGACATTAAACATCCTCGGTCTATCCTTTACTGATTGTCTGAACTGAAAACTCCACATCTTATTTCTAACTAAAAGAATCTTTATGACGTTAGGTGTTTTGAGCCATTCTCACCCCTAACTGGTAACTGCACAGGAGACTTTTCCGTCCATGTATGGAATACGTTTCACATGTATGGGAAGGTTTTCTAGACAGAGAATCAAAAGTGTTTCGTCTCATCAATTCTCTTCTGTCTTCAGCATCTTTTCTATTTTCTAACACTATTTTCACGCTAACTGCTCTTCCGATGTTACTTACAGCATACCTCCTCTCCTCCCGCGGCTTTGTTGCCCAAGACTTTCTACCTTCTCGCCTCTATTATATCCACTTCTCTAATGCAAGAGTCAATCAGTATTCTCAATCTTCCATCCCTTTCGCTGGTAAACTTTGGAGCTCCTTCCTTGTTTCTGTATTCCCTCTTCCTACGACTTGAATTCTTTCAAGAGCCAGGTTTCAAGACACCTCTTTTAATTTTGGTTAATCTATCTGGCCCTATTCCTTAGCGACTGGCATTATCAATGGCCCTTTTATTTCCTACTTTTTTTTTTTTTTAGCCTTTGGTGGGAGCACACATAGAAAACTAAAACGTTTAGTGCAAGTACTTGTCAATAATGGCTTAAAAAAAAAAAAAACATTGAACATAACAAATCAATTAAGTTTGCAATGAATAAACAGCACTCCGGCAATCTACACCTACACCAACCATAAGACCCAGATATATATATATATATATATATATATATATATATATATATATATATATATATATATATATATATATATATATATATATATATATATATATATATATATTCTCCCTGGGCCTAGTGGTTGGTGTTGGTGTAGATTGCCGGAGTACCATTTCTTCAATGCACATTTAATTAATTTGTTAAATTCACTGACTTTTTGTAACCGTTATTGGCAAATACTTGCACTGAACGTTCCAGTTCTCTGTGGGTGCTGTCTCAGAAGGAGCAATAGGAGAGGGCACGTTATATATATAAGTATAAATGGTTGATTGAAAGCAGCGCTGTCTCCGTTGAAGCACAGTCCTCGGTGGTGAATCCAGCGTTAAGGATAGTCACTAATACATTCATGAAAAGCAAACACCATTTCTATATTATTCATTGATGAAGTTGAGGCAAGATACTTCGCTGAGTCTTCTTTTAAGGTTTTGGAGTTGTCGGATGTCTTTCAACCTAATGAAAATATCGTCTCTGTGGGGCGGTTCTGTTGCAGGACAGTAGATTATATTGATCCCATGAAGAAATAAAAAAACGGGCTATCTAAGAACCTAGCCGCAAGCCCGAAATCCACACCATCACTTCACTTTACGTAGAGACCCTTTTCACAAAAATACCAGTAGACAAAACCGTTAAACGAGGCAACCCCGAACCTCAAGATAACAGAAGATAAATTACGCACATTACTCGAAATATGCTCCAAAGAAACTCCTTTCACCTACTCAAGTAGAAAAATGTGTTGCCAGATCGACGACGTAGCAGTGGGCACCCCTCTCGGCGTACCCTTTGCGAGCTTTTCATAGGATCAATAGAATCTACTGTCCTTACTTAATTTACTAATCAACTGCATAGACGATACCTTCACTAGAATGGCTCAGCGTCCTACAAAATCTTTCGACATGCGACAGGATGCAATGGAAATTATTTTTTTTTTACCCTTACTAAGTTCTTTATGCGTAACGTCACCATAATGTGAATGTAGTGTTCATCCAGTGGCAAGTATAAACGGGGTGTAAGCCGGGTTATTGTGCCCTCGTTGTCCCTGTGGGTGAGTATTGGGAAATGATTGATGTGTCACGAGAACAGGAGACGACCGTGGAATAAATAACACACACACACACACACACACACACACACACACACACACACACACACTAGATAAACTGGGATGATGTAATATCTGGTGAGCTGTTTCACTAACACACTAACCACTGAGGGAGGCCTTTGTCTTGCAGTTATAATACGAATTGATGATAATGATTATGGTAGTGATGAGTTATAGTTATGTGATATTATACTCACCAACGAGTGTGTGTGTGTGTGTGTGTGTGTGTGTGTGTGTGTGTTAATTTGCATTATTCATATACAACAGGGGGCATGGGCGGACCAGTCCTGCCGCGAAACCTATAAGGTTTGCGTCTTGTGCGCTCTTGAAATGCCAGTTCTTCTAAGGTAAGTTTTCCATTTTTCTTCTGTTTTTTTTTTCGATCGCATTTATTCACAGAAACTTCCTGACATTTAAATAAAAATCCTTAATGTTTACTCTTCCCGGTTTAAATTACTATTGAATCAAATTTTATCAATATTTCATAACGCTGTTCATCTGCTTTTGATCATGGTTATGGTTATTTATTTATCTATTTTTTTTTAGATCTTACTATAGACTATATGGTTAAGTTCAGCAGTGAAATCACCAGCCATAACAGTGCATTAAAGGATATAGAAAAAAAAAATAATAAAAAAATTGTATATATATATATATATATATATATATATATATATATATATATATATATATATATATATATATATATATATATATATATATATATATATATATATTTATATATATAAATGAGAAACAGTGAAAGTTAATAAGATGTAGTTAGTTTGTGAGGCTCCAGGCTGGAGAATATCAATCTTTCCACCAGTTGGGTCTAGCATTCACCATGAATAACTAATGTTTTCTCGGTAGGTTCCCATGTTTTTTTTTTTTTTTTTTTTTTTTGTGTGTGTGCCTATAGTGGGTTGTGTGAGTGCTGTGGGGAGGGTGAGTGAGTTCCCGGGCACATATTTCTGGAAGGTAATAAAGATTCTGTTGCACAGAGGCAAGCACTCCCTCAGCAGTAACGTCATGCGCAGCTAACACCTGATTGTTCTGCTCCCTCCCTACTCCCATCTCTCTCTCTCTCTCTCTCTCTCTCTCTCTCTCTCTCTCTCTCTCTCTCTCTCTCTCTCTCTCTTTGAGCCAAGAGAGAGAGAGAGAGAGAGAGAGAGAGAGAGAGAGAGAGAGAGGGGCAGGGGTAGGGAGGGAGCAACCAGTCAGGAGTTAGCCACGCGTGACATTCCTGCTGAGGGAGGGGCTGGCCTCCGTGGGACAGAATCTTTATTACCTTCCGGAAATATGTACCCGGGAACTCACTCACCCTCCCCACAGAGGTGACATAATCCCACTATAGGTACACACAACAACTACACAACAAAGAGAGAGAGAGAGAGAGAGAGAGAGAGAGAGAGAGAGAGAGAGAGAGAGAGAGAGAGAGAGAGAGAGAGAGAGAGTCGTCACGAGGTTACATGACCTAGGACTACTAAGGTGATAGTAGATGAAGAAGGACACCAAAACAAAAGGCTCTTTCCCCACCCTACACTCCCTCCGGTATAAACCGTAAAGGAAAACATGTTGGAAATAAATACCGTACGGGATCAGAGAAAGAAAAAAAAAAAAAAAAAACGAAGGAAATTTTATAGGAAAGGAAGAAAACAGATTAAATGAGGTGCCCCTATTTCCGGGAGGCAAGGAGCTTAATCATAAACAAACAAACGCTGTTAGCCGCGGATTGGAGGCAAAATATCTGTCTAGACGGCGTTTAAAAGGTTTTACAGTGTTGCAGTCTATGACGTTTCGAGAAAGCCTATTCCATAGATTACTACATGATGGATGATTTTTATTTATTTATTTATTTTTTTTTTATCCATGGAAGTTGAAGGATTTCCCAAGAACTTTGCAACCGTTTCCTCGGGTATAATTTGAAAAATTTATCGTGAAATATTTACTGGAGTCAATTGTTATCAGTGCCTTTATGATTTTAAATGTCTGTATTAAGCCGTCTATTAGTCTTCTTTATTTTAATGGGAATAGATTTAGTCCTTTTAAGACGCTCTTTATGTGATTTGTTTCTTAGGCTTGGTATCATTTTTATTACTGTACGCTGAACTCGTTCTAATTTATCGATGTCTTTCTGGTAATAGGAGCACCGTGCTTGAACGCACTACTCCAAAAGAGGACGGACTAAAGAGTTATACAAAGTGAGGATTGTATTCAAAAGATCTGCCGATTAAGCCAATTGTTTGCCTTCTTTACGACTTTTGAACATTGCTGGCTAAGTTTTAAGCTACCCGATACCCATAAGTCAATTTTGCTCTCAATATTTTTAAGTTGTGTACCATTTAAAATATACTTGGCTTTCTCGTTTCGATACCCTATGTGAAGCACTTTACACTTGTCTGCATTAAAATTTATTTGGCAGGTTTGCTCTGACAATTTGTTTAGATTTTTCTGCATTTCCATTACTTGTTCGTTAAAGACTACGGAATTCGCTATTTTTGTGTCATCAGCAAAATTTGATATACCGGTAACACTCTCATCTATGTTGTTTATATAAACAAGGAAGAGAACAGGTCCTAGGATTGATGCCTGTGGCAGCCCGCTATTTACGTTAGTCCAGTTAGATCTTTTTCCATTTATTACTTTTCTTTGTTTACGGTTGTTTAACCAGTTTTCTACCCATCTCAACACGCTGCTTAGGCTACCATGTGATTTTAGCTTAATCAGTAAACGTTTGTGGGAGACTGTCGAAGGCCTTTTGAAAATCGAGGTATATTATATCTACTGCTTTACTATCGTCATACTGGTTCAGAATATTGTAAAAGAAGTCTAAGAGATTCGTCAAACAAAAGCGTTTGTTTCGGAAGCGGTGTTGAGTATTCTTAAGTAGTATATTTTCCTCTTATAAGTGTTTTTAGCATTTTGCATAGGACTGAGGTTAAGCTAATTGGCCGGTAATTGCAAGGTAAAGATAAACTGAACTTCTTTAAGAGTCGGAGTTACGTTAGCGAGCTTCCACTCATGAGGCATTGTACCCGACTGCAGGGATTTGTTGAACAATAAAGTCAAAGGTCTAACTAATTCGGATTTCACTTCTTTTAAGATACGGGGTGAGATCGTGGCAGGCCATGGTGTCTTGCTTACTTAAGTTCATCTGTACATTTGACACGTCTCTTTCTGTTTTGATGATACTATTGAGGGCATCGCTGTTGTTTAATTGGACTGTTGGCACCGTAGGGATGTCACTGAGGTCTTCTACTGTAAAAAAAAAAAAAAAAAAAAAATGATGCAAAGAAATTCTTAAAAATGCTACTAATTTCCTCCTCGTCGTTAGTGAAACCTTCATTTTCATCTGTGATTGGTCCAGTAGTTGATGTAATCACTCTTTTTTTTCTCGATAAAAATATAAAATTCCTTTGTGTTCATCCTTGGCTTGCAATGTGTAATTCCGTGGATCTTTTGCTATGTTTTATTAGCCTCTTTGCTTTACGTTTTAACTCTATAAATCTAGTGCGTTCACCGATTTTAACCTGTTCTGGGCGTCCCTCTTTGCGCGCAGGCATTCAGCTATTTGTGTATTCCAAAACTTAGGCTTAACCTTTTGAATCGGACGACGATTTTTCATAGGCATGCATCCTTGCACAACCTTTAAATATTTATCAGTGAAAATTTTGTACCGAACATTAGTATCTGCTGGTACGTAAGTAATCCAGTCGATTTGATTAAATACTGATCTGAGTTTACAAAAATTTGGTTTTCTGTAGTCAGGGACTTTTCTTTGCTTTTATTTGACTCGTCGGCCAAGAAGTTAATAACGAAGGTGATTGCGTGGCTGTCGCTATTACTGAACTCACCGACATTCAGATTTTCTATTAGTTTATGTTTTGTAGCAAGCACGAAGTCCAGCGGGTGGTTCTCGCGTGTCGGATTTTGTACGAGTAAGTGAGCTTTCTTTTGAGTTATACAGATCGTAGCCGTATATAAGGTGAGTGGTTCGCCCCACTTCGTCGCCAAGGTTGCACACACCTCGTGTGCATCATTAATCTCGCTAATTTGTTCGTAGATTTCATGGTTAGTTTGGATTGGCTGGGCAGGAGGCCTGTATATAAGAGCTAATGCTAGTTTCGTACCGTATCTATTATTATTATTATTATTATTATTATTATTATTATTATTATTATCATTATTATTATTATTATTATTATTATTATTATTTTTATAAATAGAGCATCTATGTTTGCGACAAGGGGTTTTGATAATAGTACTGGGTTGAGATTGGCTTTGATGTACAATAAGATGCTGTCTCCATTTTTATGTACTCGACTTTTTTTTTTTTTTTTCAAATGATGTGTAACTGGGAGTTTTATATTCAGCTACACAATCCCTGACTTCTACATTTAACCATGATTTTGTTACTTCGATTATAACGTAGATTTCTGAGAAGTCTATCTCCTCTAGATCTGAAAATTTGTTACGCAAGCTACGAACGTTCACGTAGAAGACCTTGAGTTTATTGCGAATAAATTGCTCTGCCCATGCTTGGCGAGCAATTATATTCGCTTTTTTTTTATGTGTGTGTGTGTGTGTGTGTGTGTGTGTGTGTGTGTGTGTGTGTGTACGGAAATCCCCCTCTGCGCCATCCAGCAGGCGGCCAAGACTGGCAGTACCCACCTGACTGAGATGTAAGCCGTCACCTGAAAATAAGGAAGAATCATAGTAAAAGTTATCCCAGATGTTTACAAAGCCGACATTCTCTTCGCTGCAGAGATTGGCAAGGCGTCGGTTGAGGCTAGTGGCGATGCCGTAGGAACGGTTGCCAGCCTGTATGAGTAGAATGATGCCTGAAACAATAACTTTGTTAAATTTATCCTTAAGCCCTTATCATCTGGCGGTACTTGTCGATGAGCTCCTCCGATCTGGTCCTCTGCACGTCGTTGGTGCCGGCGTGGATGACATAAATAGTATAGTGGGCGCTCGACTCGCCACCTCTTCCACGGCAGCAGTTACCTCCAGAACGCCAGCCCAGGAATGCATAGACATTTCCTGATCCTGGGAGTCATTCCACAAAATTCAGTTAGTTGACCCCTCACGATGGAGTCTCCAACAAGCTTAACTTCCTCAGTGTTCTCATGATCTCCCGTATCTGAAAGGATCTGGAAGCGGTTTTGACCTCCTTCTGGGGGTCACGTTGTTCCTAACGGATTATTTAATCGGACAAAAGGGAAACGTTAATGTAAGTTATCTGTAATTTAAAACAGCTAACGTTAAGTACCTGTAATGGCAGGTAGAAGTTAGTTGACCTGAAATATAAACAAAAGTCGTTAATCATTTGTTATGCAAGCATTGTTAATTCCTGTAAAGCAAATACTCCGTTAATTTCTCGGAAATATTATTAGGGAACGTTTATAATAACAAGATAAAATTTAAGTAATATCAAATAAGAGAAAATACGTTATTTTTTTATTTATTTATTTTTTTTTTTTTTTGAAAGAGAGAGGTGTGGTCAGGCGAGATTTAGTCAAGTAGGGAGGAGGAGTGGGGTCTGTTAAAGCGAGTGGAGGAGACAGTGGGGGGAAGTCGTGCCTGGGGAGGTCAATTAGAGGAGGGAAAGAGGTTTGAGTGAAGTGTGGCTAAGCGTCAGGTAGAGAATTAGGGAGGAAGAAGAGACACGGTCAGCCCCTAGGAAGTACTAGAATAATCTGAAGAATGTGAGTGGTGTGCGTATATACACCGGTCGGTCCTTGCCTGTCTCCTAACCTAAGAAGAAAAGTGATACAGGCAGCTGTAAAAAAATATATATATATATATATATATATATATATATATATATATATATATATATATATATATATATATATATATATATATATATATATATATATATATATATATATATACCAAATAAATACAAATACAATAAAGAACAAGACAATTTTTTTCTTTAGAGAGACGTAGGTTAAGAGGGGACCTGATAGAAGTCTTTAAGTGGTATAAGTGGGACAAGGGGGACGTGAGCAAAATTCTTAGGATCAGCACCCAGAACAAAACAAGAAATAACGGGCTGAAGCTTGAAAAATTAGGTTTTAAGAAAGAGATACGAAAAATTGGTTCTCAAATACAGTGATAGATGAATAGAACGGACTCAGTAATCATGTTACTAGTGCTAAGACATCAGAGAGCTTTAAGAGAAGATTAGACGGGTTTATGGATGGGGATGATAGGTGGAAATAGGTACGTATCTTTCATACAGGGACTGCCACGTGTAAGCTTAGTGGCTTCTTGCAGCTTCCCTTATTTCTTATGTTCTTTTGCTCTAATTTGAGGCGTTAGGCAATTAGCGTAGATTTCCGTGATGAAAGGCAGGCCTATGGAGCTCGCAGTCGTAGCAATGGTCTTGCACAGCAACACAGCACTGCTATCCTACGGTATCGGAACGGCGCTCACACTGCAATTTTCATAGAAACCGGAGCAACGCTTACACAACACAGCACAGCACTGCATTCAACACTCCTAACAAATCTCTCAAAGCAACAGTGGTCTCTCAAGCACTCCAAAACAGCCTCAGTACAACGCAAAACACGAAACATTAACGCTGAGACACACAACACTAACATGCAAAACAAAAAGCCCAAGAACAAATACTAGACACAGTGCAATAACAAACGAGCACACACAGAGCACACGACAACACACATCGCAGGTGGGAAACCACGGGCACGGTCTACCGGGGCACACTAACCTTACACCATGCCCCGGAGCGCAGTCACGTCATTGCAGTGGCAGGCGACCAGTGTCGTAGTGTTACACAATGATAGCACGCTGCAGACTACAAGCACAGCAGTTGCGTAGGCGAGAAACAGGCGGTCTCTCTATTCTTTCTTCAAAAGACGGGCGCTTTCTTCTTGGTCTGGTGTCGCAGTGTGGCGTAGCAAGGAACGGGCACTTCTCCTAGGGTCTGGCGTCTTCTTTTCTGTCCTGGTTTAGGTTTAGGTTTATGGGGGATATATAATGGGGGGAAATAAGAAGAAAATCGGGGGAAGATAATAAGTTACGTTAAGTGAAGAAGGACCTTAACCCAAGCGATCCTGGGGATCGCCGCAGGTCCCTATACAGCGTTGGCCCCTCCGTGATTGGCCGGCGCACTGCTGCTCTTCGGGCCAATCAGTGTTTCCTGCCTCCAGTCTCATCCCGACTAACAGCTCACTCCATACTGAATTCAGTGCTGCCAACGCCCATCTTCATTACTCGCGGCACAGTGCTACCAACGTCATCCCCCCCCATTGCAACAAATATATATATATATATATATATATATATATATATATATATATATATATATATATATATATATATATATATATATATATATATATATATATAAAATTCCTGGACATCATGATAAGACAAGACCTAGAAACTTTCAACACCGAGGTCTGCGTGAGACCCATAAATCATGGTCATTGCCTGAATGGGACCAGCGAGTGCTCCCACCAATATAAAGATTCTACCATCGCAGCGTGTATACGAAGGGCACTCATTGTAGGACGTGGAAGCAAGTTCATCCAGAAATAGAATGCTCTACACAAGTGTTATCAAACAACGGTTTCAACAAAAGAGACATAGACAACCAAACGAAGAGAATAATGGACCTCTGGCACCAGGGGAGGAGACGGAGCTACGAGGAAGAAAGAAGCCATCGACATATTCTACAGAACACAGTGCACCAGCGCCCACAAAGAAGAAAGAGTTATGAAGCAAATATTGGAAAATATCGCTTGAATTTGGTTATCATAAAAACAAGAAACAGGCCCTGGAAGACGAAAGGACATCAGCAATCACATGTTGTCTATAGGTTCATCTGTAACCAAGGACACTGTGAAGCCCTTCCCTCCAACTATGTCGGCATGACTACAATGAAGCTGTCCAGACGCCTCAGCTGTCATCTCACGTCAGGCGCCTAGAATAAGCATCTGGAAGAAGAACACAAGTCACGGATAACAAGAAAAATAATAGAAGAAAACACAGAAATCCTCATGGCCTGCACCGACAACAAGCGCCTTGCCATCCTCGAAGCGCTGTACAACAAAGAAGATGAGCCGAGCCTCAACATCCACTCGGGAGCTTTGAAAGCTTAGCCCAGCATGAGAACAGCGGCGCTGCAGAATAACCAGTCACAAGCCACGACACCGTGAGGGAGGCAGTGATGGTCCTTAAATACTAACCTTTCCGATCAGCTACTCCGCAACACAGATCAGTATTCTGCAAAAGGTGCAAAACGAAGCAATATGTTTTGTCACAAACCAAAAATACCCATACAGTCTTACCACTGAAGAAATACATCACTATGTAAAAACCAAACCAATCAATATCAAACTACACGAACAAACATCAAATATATGGACAAAACTACGTGTTGAAGATAATAATATTTACAAACACTTAATTGAATTACAAGTTTACATAAAAAAAAAAATCATAGAAACTTCCCCAGCAGTGTACACAAAAACCAAAACTACCCTCTACCACAATTCTACTAAGCTCCACAAGGGTAGGTCCTTTCTGCCACTCACTCACCTGCACCCTGAGTCGACAGGGGACGTGAGGGTAATTCACTTGATTGACTTAGCCACTTTCCCACCCGTCCTAAAGTGCGCCCCCTGTCGCTGTGTTTTCGACCCTAGTAGGGAGTGCAGTCCTGCACCTGCCGTGATGGTGGACAGCTACACCTCGCCCTGAGTCGCGAATACAGAGATCCCACTACTGGGGAGGTGAGATAAGTTGTCTGCGACAACGAAGAGGGGGCTGCGTTCATGCAAAGCTCACCCCTTGGTATAGCGGGGAACCTACCACACTTCGCCCGTGCCATCACATGGAGCTCAATACATCAACTGACTACACTTAACCTTAGACCTTACTGATCCCATGTCTGTCGAGTGATCATGGGCTAACTCGAGCAGTTCTTTGTATATACTGTATATATGTTATCCATAGACGTTATGGGAAATAAAAAAAAAAGAAAGTAATAATAAAATATAAAATAAATGAAAAAATACAAATAGGTAAATAATAAAAAAAAAAATACTCCTGTTACGTCTGGGCTTTGCTATTTGTAATATCCATTTGCATCTATTTGACTTGGTTCTTGCTTCTTTTTGATACTAATTTAACTATACTTTTGGATGAAAATGGGGTTTTAGGGTGTGTATGCGGGATGTGTAAGTGTGGATGTGTATGTGTATATTGGATTAATACTTACCTATACTTACCTTTTCCTGTTTATTGATACAGTTTTAGTTGTAGAGGATAAAGATACAACAAAAATTGGGGAAAATGCGTTTAATGAATTATTTTCAATACATATTGACTTGTATCATCATCCTGCTGCTTATCTAGGCCTTTATCAAACACGGATAGCTCCAAACGACACATGTGAAAGAATGAAAACAGTTAAATTGATAAAACTGATGAACCTGTAATGAAAAAAAAAATAACTACCTAGGTTCGGTTAAAGAATTCTAGCTCACTGATGTCATAGCTCCTCCCTCTCCTCACCATGCCATACACCAGAAAAAAAATACTGCTGACTTCTTAACCAATAACACAAGGTGGATAACCTACCAAATTTTAACTCCTTCTCTCCTTCTTATTTCTCACTTTATCTTCTACCTATACACACTCTTATCTCTCTTGCTCCATCTTTTCTTTTCCAATTTCCATATTCCAGCTTCTCATTCTTTCCTCAACCATCATGAGTAAAGCATCCCACTGCAACCATTGAAGAAGGGTCACGGACCCAAAATCACGATTTCGCAGAGATGACACACTATAAAGATGTCATCGCAAAACATACGAATGAGAATTGGACAGTTTTAAGGAACCGAAAGTCCTTGAAAAGATACAAAATGCAGAACTTGCAATCACTTTCAACCAAATATGTTTGAAAGAGAATCTCATGCTCATATACACTCTTTATATGTACATAAGTTGTGCTTGCAACTTGCATGATCGTATGTGAGAACTATTATTCAAGTAGTGGTGTTGTGCTTGCAAATGGCATGGTTGTGTGTGAAGATTATTATTCAAATAGTGGCCACATTTACTTCAGTAAATTTAAATAAAATAACAGTCTCCGGGTATTCACCTTCAGCAACTCTCTGAGAGTTTTTCATCAAGTTGATTCGCAATGTTACCTGAGTCTTTTCAACACTTGACATTCAAGTCACGAAATTATAGAAAAAAAAAAAAAATAGAAAACCAAACACAAAATCCTAAATCATAACAATAAAACATCCTACAAATTACTTCCTTCTTTTTCACGTTCATGAGATAATAATTATTGAGCCTGCATCTACATCGCACAACTTTTAAGCTCCACTTTCGGGTACTAGGACGAGCTTTTCCATGTCGCCACAGGCTCCTATCAGGTCTGGAACCTCTGGAACCTCTGTAACCTCTTTGCTTCTGCTCTCTGCTCTGCCTGCAGTCTGTTGTCTGACTTCTACCTCAATTACATGACATTATATACTCTAGTTTGTTACATTTTTTTCCTCGAAAGCTATCTCTATGGAAAGGTTGAAAATCCCATAAATTTTACATCATGCACATGCAGTATTACATTTCATACACATGACCCGCCCTTAGGCGTGGCAATACATGTCTTTGCCCAATCAGGTTATCAGGGTGGAACTTGGCACAGTAAGGGTTTATGGCACAGTAAAAACTTGGAGATAGTTAAGTTCCCACATTACATCTCCCTTTTTACCTCCTTTGCACACATCGTCTTACAGTCGTTCCTTCAGCTGTGGTTTCCTTTTCCTTGACCCTACATCTAGCCTGGATCCCCTCGACTAAGGTGACAGGTTTTTAACTCTCTTCTTTTTGGGATCAGTTCTGTCTGGGCCTTCCAAATTTTGTCATGTCAAAATACCCTAAGAACGGCTGCACTGATAACTGGATTTTCTACTATTCTCTATTCCTTTTTCATGTTTTAATATTCCCTTCATTCATTTGTCTTTTTTGCTTATTTCCTCTATCTTCTTTAACTTCGTAAGGTTACCACATACCCCTGTCCCCAGTAGCGTGTCCTGACACTAACTGCTAACAATGAGGGCACGTCTGGGTAGTGGTATCAGCAGCCGTGGTTGAATCCTGATTGGTGATAGTGACCTGGGCTGGCAAGGTCCGCACCAAGCGGAGGAAACCACAGAAGCAGTAGATGCGGTACACTCCCAAGCATACCACAATGAGCACCACGGGAAGCAAAATCCACAGCCAGTCCAGCCAGTCTCACCAGCTGTATTCCGTCGGAGGGGATTGTTTCATCAACAGATGCATATGGTCGATATATTTTGTTAGAGGCCAAGACTCAAGACCAAAATTGTTGGGAAGGCTGATGTTAGTGGAATTCACAATTAATGAATGCGCTCCGGAAGAGAAAGCAATTGGTGTGGAGAAAGGATAAGGCTGGATAACCAGTGGTGCTTCCTTTATCTGCGCAGAAGAAACAGAAAGGGAAAAGGCGTCACTATGTATAGAACATCCTTGATTTATTTTAATGATTCCAGTAAAATGTATTACGTGTCTAGATATAGGAACAGAGGTGTTTTGACAAATCAGTGCAATGTCCAATGGAAAACCAGTTACATAATTCCAGTCAGATAGTTGTTCAATGAAAACAGGTTTGAAAGATTTCACTATTAATGTGTCACATATTTTAGAGACAGAAGCCTTGTGGAGATAAACAGTTACTTCGCAACAGTCAGTGTTGTTAGAATATATGGGATGGGTAGGACATATCAATAAATCATCATACGTTTTACAAGCATCAAAATCATCAGCTAAGGAAAACTTATTTCTTGCCTTATCTATCATCAAATATTTCTTTGAAGGCTGATGCACTGAGAAGGCATCTGATTTAAAAATAAGAAATGAAAAGGAGGTCATCCTGAAAACATCAAAGATGTCAGCTGGAATTCCTCGTAAGGGAATGATTAAGTAGATTGACACGTAATGCAGCCTTGTGTATAACACGAACAGCAGTTTTGTGTAAACTAAGAATTCAAGTTTTGGAGGAAACAGTAGGTCATGTTTTGTTGATATCTAATCTAAAAGTTGCAATAAAAATGTATTTGTTACAATAATAGGAGAAACATGCGTCTCATTCAAACTATGTAATCCTATCTTAAAATTAATGTGATCCACTGCAATGGATGTCAAATCCAACTGGACATGCAATAAGGTTTCTAACATTAGTATCGATATCTCATTCTGTGCTAGATTTTTGGATGTCTTTTTTTTTTTTATTATTATTCTCTCAGCAACAAGGATAGCAGTTTCCAGTTTCTCTAATGCATGATGGACATTAGTTAATTCCTTATGACATTGATAACCTGACAATGAACATTGAGGATCTTTCTTTCTTCCTCAGTGAAAGTATCTAATGAACGCAAACATTCATGAATGAAATCAATCTGATCCTGAGTTGCAGTTCCAAAAACGGTGTTTGCAAGAGACCCAATAACATTCACTGCACCTATTGGGATCCTTCTAAAATTATGATTATTAAGACTATAGCCTACAATATGCATTTAAAAAATCATTAATGTTACCATGCGAATTCTGAAACCTTTTCTGAAAAGAGAAAATATGTTCATATATCAAATTTGAGATTAGGTGATAACCTTCATTTACTTCACTTAAATTAAGGATATGTTGAGTCAAGTTTTTTTTATCTCATCATGGGTTCATAAAATGTCATCCAGTTTCAATATAAAGAGCACCACATACGTAAGCCTTTCAGTCACAATGAGCTTGATTTCAGGTGAGACCTTAATCTTTCCTGAGCTGGGGGTACACCTAAGGCTTGAATGACTCCAATGCATAGCCCAAGAGTCTGCAAAGGAACATCTCATTTAACTATTTATTTATTTATTTATTTATTATTTTATTTTTTTTATAATATTCTAAAGGTTTCTTTATGATAAGTGGTAAACCACGAACACTTGATCTGGACTGTTAACTATATGTTGAGTAGACTGAAGTACTGGCTTCTTGAGACTTTTCCTGTAATTCCTCTGTCACATCACCTTCATAAGAACATAAAAAACATAAGAAATAAGGGAAACTGCAAGAAGCCATCAGGCCTAAACGTAGCAATCCCTGTATTGAAGGATAAGTGTCTTGAAACCTCCCTCTTGAAGGAATTCAAGTCATAGGAAGGTGGAAATATAGAAGCAGGCAGGGACTTCCAGAGTTTAGCAGAGAAAGGGATGAATGATTGAGAATACTGGTTAACTCTTGCGTTAGAGAGGTGGACAGAATAGGTGTGAGAGAAAGAAAGTCTTGTGCAGCGAGGCCGCGGGAGGAGGGGAGGCATGCAGTTGGCAAGATTAGAAGAGCAGTTAGCATGAAAATAGAGGTAGAAAACAGCTAGAGATGCAACATTGCGGCGTTGAGAGAGAGGCTGAAGACAGTCAGTTAGAGGAGAGGAGTGGATGACACGAAAAGCTTTTCATTCCACCCTGTCTAAAAGAGCAGTATGAGTGGAACCCCGCCCCTCAGACATGTGAAGCATACTCCATACATGTCGAATAAGGCACTTGTATAGAGTTAGCAGCTAGGGGGGTGAGAAAAACTGGCGGAGACGTCTCAAAACACCTAACTTCATAGAAGCTGTTCTAGCTTCTATGAAGTTTCCAGTTCAGATTATAAGTAAAGGACAGACCGAGGATGTTCAGTGTAGAAGAGGGGAACAGTTGAGTGTCAATGAAGAAGAGGGAATAGTTTTCTGGAAAGTTGTGTCGAGTTGATAGATGGAGGAATTAAGTTTTTGAGGCATTGAACAATACCAAGTTTGCTCTGCCCCCAATCAGAAAATTTAGAAAGATCAGAAGTCAAGCGTTCTGTGGCTTCTCTGTGTGAAATGTTTACTTCCTGAAGGGTTAGACGTCTATGAAAAGACGTGGAAAAATGCAGGGTGGTATCATCAGCGTAGGAATGGATAGGACAAGAAGTTTGGTTTAGAAGATCATTAATGAATAATAAGAAGAGAGTGGGTGACAGGACAGAACCCTGAGGAACACCACTGGTAATAGATTTAGGAGAAGAACAGTGACCGTCTACCACAGAAGCAATAGAACGGTCAGAAAGGAAACTTGAGATGAAGTTACAGAGAGAAGGATAAAAGGAGGGAGGGTAGTTTGGAAATCAAAGCTTTGAGCCAGACTCTATCAGAAGCTTTTGATATGTCCAAGGCAACAGCAAAAGTTTCACCAAGGTCTCTAAAAGAGGATGACCAAGACTCAGTAAGGAAAGTCCAAAGCCGAAGGAAAGTCAGAAGATCACCAGTAAAGGTTGTGAAGTGATAGATGTTTACGAATCTTCCTGTTGAGGATAAAAAAAAAAAAAAACTTTAGATAGGCAGGAAATTAAAGCAATAAGACGGTAGTTTGAGGGATCAGAACGGTCACCCTTTTTAGGAACAGGCTGAATGTAGGCAAACTTCCCGCAAGAAGGAAAGGTTGTTGACAGACAGAGCTGAAAAAGTATGACTAGGCAAGGTGCAAGCATGGAGGCACAGTTTCAGAGAATAATAGGAGGGACCCCACCAGGTCCATAAGCCTTCCAAGGGTTTAGGCCAGCAAGGGAATGAAAAACATCATTGCGAAGAATTTTAATAGGTAGCATTAAGTAGTCAGAGGGTGGAGAAGAGGGAGGAACAAGCTCAAAATTGTTCAAGGTAAAGTTTTTAGCAAAGGTTTCAGCGAAGAGTTCAGCTTTAGAAATAGATGTGATAGCAGTGGTACCATCTGGTTGAAATAAAGGGGGAAAGAAGGAGAAGTTTTTGGCTAGATGACAGAAGTCACGAGGGGAGTTAGATCTTGAAAGGTTTTGACACTTTCTGTTAATGAAGGAGTTTTTGGCTAGTTGGAGAACAGACTTGACATGGTTCCGGGCAGAGATATAAAGTGCATGAGATTCTGGTGATGGAAGGCTTAAGTACCTTTTGTGGGCCACCTCTCTATCATGTGTAGCACGAGAACAAGCTGTGTTAAACCTAGGTTTGGAAGGTTTAGGTTGAGAAAAAGAGTGAGGAATGTACGCCTCCATGCCAGACACTATCACCTCTGCTATGCGCTCAGCACACAAAGACGGGTCTCTGACACGGAAGCAGTAGCCATTACAAGGAAAATCAGCAAAATACCTCCTCAGGTCCCCCCAACTAGCAGAGGCAAAACGCCAGAGGCACCTTAGGAGGATCCTGAGGAGGGATTGGAGCGATAAGACAAGATACAGACATGAAATTGTGATCGGAGGAGCCCAATGGAGAAGAAAGGGTGACAGCATAAGCAGAAGGATTAGAGGTCAGGAAAAGGTCAAGAATGTTGGGCGTATCTCCAAGACGGTCAGGAATACGAGTAGGGTGTTGCACCAAATGCTCTAGGTCGTGGAGGATAGCAAATTTGAAGGCTTGTTCACCAGGATGGTCAGTGAAGGGAGAGGAAAGCTAAAGCTGGTGGTGAACACTGAAGTCTCCAAGAATGGAGATCTCAGCAAAAGGGAAAAGTCAGAATGTCCCCCACTTTGGAAGTTAAGTAGTCAAAGAATTTCTTATAGTCAGAGGAGTTAGGTGAGAGGTATACAGCACAGATAAATTTAGTTTGAGAGTGACTCTGTAATCGTAGCTAGATGGTGGAAAACTCGGAAGATTCAAGAGCGTGGGCACGAGAGCAGGTTAAGTCATTGCGCACATAAACGCAACATCCAGCTTTGGATCGAAAATGAGGATAGAGAAAGTAGGAGGGAACAGAAAAGGGGCTACTGTCAGTTGCCTCAGACACCTGAGTTTCAGTGAGGGAGAGAAGATGAGGTTTAGAAGAGGAGAGGTGATGTTCTACAGATCGAAAATTAGATCTCAGACCAAGAATGCTGCAAAAGTTAATGGAGAAAAAGTTGAGGGGGGGGGGTGTCAAGACACGTAGGATCGTTGACAGGAAGGCAGTCCGACCTGGGGACATTTATGGTCCCCTCCCCAGATGGGGACTCCGAGGCTGGTGTAGGAGTCGCCATGATTTTAAAATTTTTGAGTGAAGGGTGTGTGTGTTATTAGGTGCTTGTAATTTTGTGTGGAGGAAGAGAGTTGTCTTTAGAGGGCAGGCTGTGACTGCCCCCTTGTGTTGTGAGACACAAAGGTTCAGTGAGGTCACAGCTGGGTTTAATGATAAGTTCACAGCAACCCCTGAACAGTGCTTTAGACATCACTGGGAGTAATTATCGTTTCGGCAGGTGTCTACTACCTCCTCCTTAATATACTACCAATCCACTGTGGAGCAGGCCGGTGCGCCATCACGTGGTCATCCGCCCACGTCGCTGTCTCCTTCAGGGTTTAAACCTCTTCTCCCTCAGCACCGGGACTAAGTCCTTTGCCACATTTATAAAATGCTCCATTATCATGAGTTTCTTTAACGCACGTTAAGAGGTGGCCTGCTTGCTAGCAATTCATTTTTGAAATGTCTTCTCGAGATAGCGAGCACATTCTAAACAGGCGGTCACTAGGCCTCTTTTTTCCTCAGCGGAACTGCAGCCTGTATGCCTTCGGCCGCAGCTTATAAGCTCTTACGGTATCAGCCTTGAACTCCTCGTAATCCTCCAAATCCTCTACTAACATACTATCATAAACTTCTAAAACCTTGCCCTTCAACATATTAGTCACAAGGCCAATTCATATCTCCTGAAGTCAATCAAATTCTAAGGTTTTCTTCTCAGATCTCCTAAACCACTCCGTCACCTTCTTTCCATCAAACTCAAGTATTGATTTCAAACTCCTCACCATCTGGCTTTCCACAGTATCCTCCTTAACTCCTTCTTTCCTCACACCATGATATGAATTATCTTCTTTTCGAATCTTCTCTAATTCAAATATCCTATTCTTTTCAGCTTCTTCTTTTTCTCTTTCAGCCTTATGGATTTTCAGTCTCTTTTCATGCATCCTCGCCTCCTCCTTCTCTTTAAAAAGGCTCTGCTCTTTCTCTTGGTTAAATAATCTGACCTTCTTCTCGATCTTAAGCAATTTGGCCTTCTCGACTTCAAACCTCCTTTCTTCTGCAACCTCCTCAATTTTCAGTTTCTTTTCCTCAGCTACAAATTCAAGCCTTCTTAATTCTCTCCTTCTCAGCCTCCAGCTCCATTCTCCTCATTTTCAATTTAAATCTCATCTCAGACATGCCTTCGGTCTGGGAGAAGTCACAAAGGCTGCGGGCATGGTTAATACGTCCGTGGACGCTATGTATAGGACTAGGTGTCCTCACATCGAACTGGGCCAAATCTACACTGCAGCTTCCAGCAGAGGCAGGGAACTCGGGTCACGAACCACCCAGGCTACCAGTCCTGCTCTCCATGGCTTACACTGTATGTGGGCATACACAAGACAACAAAACAAATAAGAAACTTTTTTCCCCACGTGGCGAAATTTCTAGCTATCCTGGCGAGGCCGCCAATTTTTTTCACGACCACAATTCCTAGTGTCGTTTACTGCCTCCTTGACAGCAGGCCTTATCAGGATCTGAGGAGGGAGCAAAGCTTACTACACAGCTACTTTCTTAAGTCCTCAGCCGATGAACAGCATCAGCCAACAGTAGCAATTAACACAAGACAAGCTCACTAACACATGCCCATGAACACAGAAGGGCAATTCACTGCTGATTGTAAAAGAACTCGGCCTGCACACACACTCACCTATCCTCTCTGGCAGACTACTATGGAGACTCCTATTCTATATAAGTAGGCCGGGTCGCACCCCTTAAGGCAACTGACCTGACTAACTCTTACCCTGCCTCATGCTCCCTAAGTCTCTGAAAGAAACATTTGAGAGTATGCACATGTGTCTGCCAATCATCAGAGATAACAATGACATCATCCACACCACTAATCGCATCGATGATTAGTCTTTGAAAGATACCAGGCACATTCCATAGTCCGAATGGTATTACTTTATATTGATACAATCCCTCAGGGGTTACAAAAGGACTCATGATTTTTGCTTTGGAACTTAATAGCACCTGGTAGCATCCTTTTAACAGATCAATCTTAGTCAAGAAAGTGGCGCTACCTACTGAATTAGTGAGGTATTCGATTAGAGGAAGAGGGAATGAGTCACTCCTCCTTCGTGCGTTTACTTTATGGTAGTCTATACACATCCGCATTTATCCATCTGCCTTTGGCATTAATAAACAAAGAGATGCCCACTCACTCTTACTTCTTTTTCAATTAAATCATGTTTCAACAAAAAAAAATTAATTTCTTCTCTCATTTTTTTCTTTAAGGGGACATTCTATATGATGTTTGTTTGATTGGAGCAGTGTTTTCATTCAACACAATCAACAACAGTACATCGAGTTGGAACATCACAGCTTAAATCCTTGTATTCATATAAAAGCTCCTCTAAATCAAGTTTCTGCTGTGTACTTACGTGGGAAAGTCTACTTGCTCAGTTTAACAAAACATCAAAATAGTTAAGTTTTACATCACATTTTAAGTCGAATTCACAATCAGTGGGTTTATCGTGCACCATATCCTGACACAATACTTGTGCACAATTTGCTCTATTAGAAGCTTCCTGGTCACCATCTCTATGATGGTATTCTTTTAATAAATTGACGCCCTGGATTAGATATTACGTAATTAAGCTTGCTTGCCTTTTTCATTCACTTCGTAGGGACCCTAATACCTTACTTGTAGTTGGAATTTCTTTATTGGTAAAAACAACAAAACTATCTCCCACCTTGATTTATCTCTCAACCGAGGAAGCATCATAGTAAATCTACATTTTTCTTGTCCAGTTGATATATTTTTGCTTGCAAATTCCTGCACTTGCTTTAGCTTATCTCTTAATTTTGTAACAGTCAGTTAAGTTTACATCTTCCAGTTCATCTGCCCAGTTTTCAGGCAACATCTTCAAGGGTCCTTACACATCTCTTCCAAAAAGGAGTTCATTGGGTGAAAATCCTAGACTTTCCTGTTTAGCGTTGTAGATAGTATACAACACTAACGGAATTCCTTTATCCCAATCCTTGACATCTTTCAAACAATATTTTGTTAGCATGGATATCAAAGTTTGATGGAATCATTCAAGGGCACCCTGACTGGGTGATAGGATGAAGCTAATTGTTGCTTCATTTCTAGGGTTGTTAAAACTTCTTGAATACTTTGGAAGTTAAATTTGTGCCTTGATCAGACTGGACTACCTGAGACGGACCAACTGAGTAAAGAATTTGATAAGAACAGGAATAATGGATTTCGAGGTTATGCTTCTCAATGGTACAGCTTCAGGATAGCAGGTGGTCACATCCATGAAAGGGACTGGTGTCCCTTTCATGTTTTTTCCAAAGGCCCTACACAGTCAATAATTACCCTATGAAATGAAATGAACTACAAGGATGGGTTGCAATGGGGCAAGATGTATTACCTGATTTAGTTTACGAGTAATTTGACAAATGTGGCAGGTTTTACAAAATTTTACATCAGAATTAACTCCAGGCCAATAGAAATACTTAAGTTTTTTTTTATACAATGCCTTTTTCAACGCCAAGATGATCACCTATATGATCATGAGCTAAATTAAGGACTTTGTCCTGATAACATTTGTGCACAACAATCCGTGTCACGACATGCCAAGACTCACTTGTGAGGATGTCTGGAGGCCGATATTTTCTCATCAGAATACCAGAGTTAATAAAATAAATTGACTCATTCTCATTCTCAGCCTTTGAGACAGCCTTAACCAAGCGATTGCCTAAAGAGGAATCTGCCCTCTGAGCCTCCACCAACATTTCACGAGTCACTGGTACATCACTCATATTAACTGAGGAGTTTGACTTATTACAGGCTCCTCTAGCTTATCATGAACTGCCTCATTAGTGATTAACTCACCTAAATCACTAAGGTCAACATCAGTGCCTTTGGCAGTATTCCTTGTCTGACTCTTGGTAATAATACAGGAGAGAAACAGTTCAGGATTCTGTTCTGTCAGCTTAACCGCAGGATCAAAATTCAGGGAGTTAGAACAGATTACAGGGTCAGGGATTACACAACATCCAACAATATCATTGCCTAACAAAAAAGTAACTCCCACAATAGGCAAATAATCCTGAACAGTAACAGTTACAGCCTGCGAAATTATGTCAAACCTTAGATAGAGTCTGCATAATGGTAGTGTAGTACAGTCATTAAAGTCATTAGAGTCTGCATAATGGTAGTGTAGTACAGTCATTAAAGGCACGAGACTCCTTAACACAACACTGTGAGAGGCACCTGTATCGCGCAGGATACTAACTGGGACGGACAGGCTTTCCTCAGAGGCTGACACATAACCCTCAAACCTAAATGGCTGAAACAGCTTTTGAGACTCGTTAGACATGGTCAAGAATGGATCACCTACATCTACTGGTTTAAAGACAATTATTTACAGGTTTTGGATCAGACTTATATGGTTTCCTCTCCAACTTGGGACAACTTGCCACAAAATTACCTGGCTTCTTGCAATAATTACAAGTTTTACCTAAAAAAAATAATAATAAATAAATAAATAAATAAAAATTAATAAATAAATAAGTAAATAAATGAATAATAAAAAAAATATATATAATCAAAACTTAAACTTTTCACACTTGTTCCATCATGATCAGTATACACAGGCTCACCAACATGATGAAGAGTTGTGTTCTGGATAGGATAACTCCTTCTGTTAATCTTATGAATTGTAATGTAATTTTTATTACAATACAATATGAATTGTAATGAGTTGTAATTTTCAGCTAAAAAGGCTGTTCTATCAAGTGATATTACCTCTTTTTTACATACTTATATCATATGGTAAGGTTTTTAATTATTATTCAAGTACCATAAGCTCACATAATTGCTCAGAAGTTGTCACTCCCCGAGAAGCAACTCATCTATATTGTGCAGTTTTCTTAACAAGTGTGCATACTCTACAAAATATTGATTGGTTTCATTGGCTGAGTTACGAAATTTTAACTGATAAAATTCTGAAGTTAGCTGGTAGGCTTTGAGGATAGATTCTTTGACACTGTTGTAATCTTTCTGTTGTTGGGATGCAAGGAGAGGTATGTTGAAAACCCTTTTTCCTTAAAGGCAGTCTGAACAATAATGGGCCAGTGCCTTTGCGGCCATGACAAACATTCTCAAACTGAAGAGAATATTCCTCAACAACAAGTTCATCAAATACAGGAACAAACTTACAGCATTTAGTCACATCAAATGCTTGTCCCCCAATAAGGCCTAGTTCATACTTCTTTTCAAGTATAGTTAACTGAAATATCATTTCTTGTTTTCTGCCTTTAAACTTCTGCTGTCCAACGTCCAACTCCATAAGTCTCAATGCACTTTCACTGGTACTTGAATTACCTTCCCCCTCTCACAGTCGTAAGGCATCCTCCTCAATATCCTTATAGGACACCAGCATTTGAGTGACAGCGTTCTTAATCTGAAATTTTCTCCAACTTTTGTTAATACTGTATTCATAATATTCTGCCAAAGAAATCCAATAATCTTTCTTTAATTTAGCTGCATTCAAGACATTAAGTGATGGGTTATCTACTAACCTTTGTAAGTTAAAATGCATCTTGAGAGAAAACTAATTCTTACCAAAACAGGTATAATAATCAATCAAGGACAGGGCCCCATTTTCTGTTATGCCTCTAGACATTAATCATTGGAGTTGCCTTACGGGTAGTCAGCACACAGAAACAGATATTAAAATTCCCTTAGATATAATGGAAAGAAAAAAAAATGGTATAAGTAATAATGTAGCACGATCCTATGACACTTGGTTCAAACACAGGACACTGTAAGTAACATCTAAAACAACACTTGAGCTGATGGTACAATACAACAACAATACTTAGGGCAAAACTGCTGTCCACAGGAATCCAGCCCTTACCAGTTCCAGAACACAACTGCCCTCGTAGTGCAGTGACACGGCAGAGGTCAACTCTTATTCAATGGTCAACTCTCATTTTGACACAGTGTTCAACATACATACTGAAGCAGGAATCAACACTCATTCAGAAACCATAATTAAGTTTTTATCCCTCTTCACATTCTAAACAGCTTCTTAACACAGAAACGAACAAAATACGGACAGGGTACAGGGTAACAATATATATATATATATATATATATATATATATATATATATATATATATATATATATATATATATATATATATATATATATATATATATATATATATATATATATATATATATATATATATATATATATATATATATATATATATATATATATATATATATATATATATATATATATATATATATATATATATATATATATATATATATATATATATATATATATATATATATATATATATATATATATATATATATATATATATATATATATATATATATAAAGTCTATTATTTTTTTCTATTGCTATTTCCAGGTTTAGAGGCATATGTGATTCTACCTTATACGACGACAGGTTCGCGATGATTGGAACACAGAACGGAAAACCTTACTTCAGAGGCTACTACCGCTCCCATATTTATTACACTGATCGTCACACTTGGCGTCTAGAGAACATTCTGGTAAGATCGTTGTACCGCATATCTATCTATCTATCTATCTATCTATCTATCTATCTATATATATATATATATATATATATATATATATATATATATATATATATATATATATATATATATATATATATATATATATATATATATATATATATATATATATATATATATATATATATATATATATATATATATATATATATATATATATATATATAACAATCAATCAATCATTAGATCAGCCAATATCTCTCTCTCTCTCTCTCTCTCTCTCTCTCTCTCTCTCTCTCTCTCTCTCTCTCTCTCTCTCTCTCTCTCTCTCTCTCCAAAGATAGATAAATAGGTAGATAGATAAATAGCTAATGTCGTAAGTAAATACTGAGTTTTGTCCTATTCACACGCTTGTTTCCGTCCATTAATTAATATTATTACAGTTATTCATTATAAATGCAGAGTAATTATTTGCAAAAAAAAAATAAAAAATAAATAAAAAAATAAATAAAAAAATAAATAAAATATAATAATAATAATAATAATAATAATAATAATAATAATAATAATAATAATAATAATAATAATAATAATAACAACAATAATAATAATAATAATAATAATAATAATAATAATAATAATAATAATAATAATAATAATATTATTATTATTATTATTATTATTATTATTAATGTAAAACAATAAACATGTCCACAGAAGTAATGATTTCGTTTATGTTAGGTAAAATTTCCTGCTACGGAGAGGCTACATTTAAAGCATCAAGTGGGGAGATGATTCAAGGTGATGGGGACTGGATACTGGGTGTGACATATGACAGTCGAGTGTTGCATAGTACCTTTTACTGCCAAAACCTAAGTATTCTGCTAAGGACAAGAATCAGTGTTAATGTACTATTATGAAAGAAAGAAAAAAAATGGGCATGGATGGAAATGTTGGTGAAACACTTTATGTTTAAGAGTCTTGAACTGACAGTCTTCTGTGATCGAAATATTGCTGATCAATGCTATCACGCACGGTGCCGATAAGGAAGTATGGTGTAAAGGTAAGCTGGACAAAAATGCAAACAAAAAAGCAATGAATCGCATCTATCGAAATAAGAGGTAACAGAATACGACATTTGTTGTAAAATCAAATATTTCATTAACGAGTGTGAGGAAAGAATGCAGTTATCGGAAGAAGGAAAGATAATGGGTATTATTATATCAAGAAAAAAACACCCTGACTTTCAATAGAAGGTACTGGAGTTCGCGCTGTTACAAAAAAAAAAAAAAAAATTAAATAAATAAAAAAAAAAATAATAAAATGATGATAGTAATGATAATAATAATAATAATAATAATAATAATAATAATAATAATAATAATGATAAAAATAATAATAATAATAATAGTAATAATAATAATAATAATAATAATAATAATGATAATAATAATAATAATAATAATAATAATAATAATAATAATCATTATTATTATTATTATTATTATTATTATTATTATTATTATTATTGCTATTGTTATTATTATAAAATAAAAATAAGTAAACAAATAAACAAAAAATTCTGACCCTAAAATATCTGAGCCCAGTTTCAATACTATTATAAAATATGAGAGGGAGAGAGCATATTCAGAGAGTCCACTCATAGCTGCTTGCAATTCAATATTTGGAAATTGGCAAGATCTGTCTTCAGCGTGCCGGTTATACGTACATACAGTACATAGATTGTAATGTCTTTAAATGTTGATCAATGGCCATCAATTCCACTACAGCAACTTGCTAAAATAAATACCTGTGGTTTCCAAGAGCAATGATTTTCTCAGTCAAGAGGTTCTAAGATTGCTGAATTAGTTTGTGAATTATCTTATGAGGGACTGAAGTTTCAGAAATACGTTGAATATCATCGTTGTTAGCTTTTTCCAAATCTGAGCCGCCGAAATCGAAAAGTCCGTGTTTAGGACTCGTTGAAATTTGACTACCTTCTTGGGTTAATTAAATAAATAATTCAGTAAAGGACTCAAGCGTTTGAGGAGAGGCGGAAAAACCTCAGGTGTTTCCAATTAACATAGATGTAGTGTCAAGGGCATCTCTGCTTGCGCGGGTAGAAGGGCGGTGGTGGAAACAAAGAACACGTTAGATAATGAAGATTGTGATCGGAGCCCATCATTGAGAAAAAGCAATGCAGAATAAGTTGAAAGGTTAGAGGCTAAAACAAAAAAAAAGAAAAGGTGGGGGGGGTAATGCTGAGCATATCTGCAAAACTAGTTGGGAATGCGGCTAACATGCTACACCACCAGCACTAAACTGCACTAAAACTGTACTAAAACTGGGTTCGAAGCCTGTTCACCAGCTTGGTCAGTGGGAAAAGATAATAGCCAAAATCTAGAAGATAAACACTGAAATTTCAGCATGGAGAAAGTGTCCTCACTTTGGAGGGTATGTACTAGAAGTGCTTTACAGAACTGATGTTATAAGGTGTAACAGACACAGCACAAATAAACATATGGAGTGATAGTAAGGTTTCAGCAAAATGCAGAAAATTCAGAAGTTTTAAGAGCGCTTGTGGAAATTATCTCCAAGAGGATTATGAATAAATAAATAAAAGAGTTATTTGTGATTGGAATTATATTAACATTAACTAAATAATTAATATTTTGTTATGTACCACTTTTAGAACATATCAGTTTATTATGGAAATAAAGGGATAACGCTCAATCAGAGCGTGCCCGGATATCAGCGGGGTTGTTATAAGGCCTTTGCGAGCAGTAAGACGTCAGAATTATCTGGAACTTAGAGTTGAAAGTATGAAACAGTATCCCTAAGCTAGTGAGATAGCTTGCCGTGGCCATTGCAAGCGATCAGTAGTCGTGTACAAGCACAGCGGCAGCTTTCATCTTGATTCAGCTGGACCCACGCATTGCCACAATTTTGGAGTCATTGCTTTATCTTCCTCACCATGAAAGCTTCACCCCTCTACAATCAAGTTAAGTACTATCTCGGCCGGGAAAATAAATCTGGCGTGATAGGATCGTGCAAGCCAGTTTAGTTTATATATATATATATATATATATATATATATATATATATATATATATATATATATATATATATATATATATATATATATATATATATATATATATATATTATTTTAGTTGCATTTTTTATTTATATTCAATCACAACGTTTATTGGATCGGTTCACTGTATGTTAGTATCTCTCTCTCTCTCTCTCTCTCTCTCTCTCTCTCTCTCTCTCTCTCTCTCTCTCTCTCTCTCTCTCTCTCTCTCTCTCTCTCTCTCTCTCTCTCTCTCTCTCTCTCTCTCTCTCTCTCTCTCTCTCTCTCTCTCTCTCTCTACCAACAGATAGATATAATCATATTATGGTATCCTTCACCCTTACATCCTCCTTTCTATAGACAAATACAACATTTGCTGAGATGCACAGCGACGGTTCCTTGGACTTCCCCATTGGTCGCCACGTTTGGGAGTTTTCGCATGGATTTTGTGGTCGTGAAATGCTGGAAGAGCATTCCCTCACACTCTCACAGTGCAGTGAAAATGTAGAGTTCACCTGCGACGACGGTACCTGCATTCTTATGGAGGAGGTGAATAATGACCTCAGCAATATGGAGCATGTATGTGTGTGTGTGTGTGTGGGTGTGTGTGTGTTTTTTTTTTTTTTTTATGTAGGAAGGATACTGGCCAAGGGCAACAAAAATCTAACAAAAAAAATGCCCACTGAAATGCCAGTTCCATAAAAGGGTCAAAGCAGTGGTCAAAAATTGGTGGATAAGTGTCTTGAAACCTCCCTCTTGAAGGAATTCAAGTCATAGAAAGGTGGAAATACAGAAGCAGGAAGGGAGTTCCAGAGTTTACCAGAGAAAGGGATGAATGATTGAGAATACTGGTTAACTCTTGCGTTAGAGAGGTGGACAAAATACGGGTGAGAGAAAGAAGAAAGTCTTGTGCACCGAGGCCGCGGAAGGAGGGGAGGCATGCAGTTAGCAAGATCAGAAGAGCAGTTAGCATGAAAATAGCGGTAGAAGACAGCTAGATATGCAACAATGCGGCGGTGAGAGAGAGGCTGAAGACAGTCAGTTAGAGGAGAGGAGTTGATGAGACGAAAAGCTTTTGATTCCACCCTGTCTAGAAGAGCAGTATGAGTGGAACCCACCCAGACATGTGAAGCATACTCAATACATGGACGGATAAGGCCCTTGTACAGAGTTAGCAGCTGGGGGGGGTGAGAAAAACTGGCGGAGACGTCTCAGAACACCTAACTTCATAGAAGCTGTTTTAGCTAGAGATGAGATGTGAAGTTTCCAGTTCAGATTATAAGTAAAGGACAGACCGAGGATGTTCAGTGTAGAAGAGGGGGACAGTAGAGTGTCATTGAATAAGAGGGGATAGTTGTCTGCAAGGTTGTGTCGAGTTGATAGATGGAGGAATTGAGTTTTTGAGCCATTGAACAATACCAAGTTTGCTCTGCTCCAATCAGAAATTTTAGAAAGATCAGAAGTCAAGCGTTCTGTGGCTTCCCTGCGTGATATGTTTACTTCCTGAAGGGTTGGACGTCTATGAAAAGACGTGGAAAAGTGCAAGGTGGTATCATTAGCATAGGAGTGGATAGGACAAGAAGTTTGGTTTAGAAGATCATTCATGAATAATAAGAAGAGGGGTGACGGGACAGAACCCTGAGGAACACCACTGTTAATAGATTTAAGAGAAGAACAGTGACCGTCTACCACAGCAGCAATAGAACGGTCAGAAAGGAAACCTGAGATGAAGTTACAGAGAGAAGGATAGAAACCGTAGGAGGGTAGTTTGGAAATCAAAGCTTTGTGCCAGACTCTATCAAAGGCTTTTGATATGTCCAAGGCAACAGCAAAAGTTTCACCAAAGTCTCTAAAAGAGGATGACCAAGACTCAGTAAGGAAACCCAGAAGATCACCAGTAGAGCGGTCTTGACGGAACCCATACTGGCGATCAGATAGAAGGATGTGAAGTGATAGATGTTTAAGAATCTTCCTGTTGAGGATAGATTCAAAAACTTTAGATAAGTAGGAAATTAAAGCAATAGGACGGTAGTTTGAGAGATTAGAGCGGTCACCCTTTTCAGGAACAGGTTGAATGTAGGCAAACTTCCAGCAAGAAGGAAAGGTAGATGTTGACAGACAGAGCTGAAAGAGTTTGACTAAGCAAGGTGCAAGCACGGAGGCACAGTTTCGGAGAACAATAGGAGGGACCCCATCAGGTCCATAAGCCTTCCGAGGGTTTAGGCCAGCGAGGGCATGGAAAACATCATTGCGAAGAATATTAATACGTGGCATGAAGTAGAGGGTGGAGGAGAGCGAGGAACAAGCCCAGAATCGTCCAAGGTAGCGTTTTTAGCAAAGGTTTGAGCAAAGAGTTCAGCTTTAGAAATAGATGTGATAGCAGTGGTGCCATCTGGTTGAAGTAGAGGAGGGAAAGAAGAAGAAGCAAAGTTATTGGAGATATTTTTGGCTAGATGCCAGAAATCACGAGGGGAGTTAGATCTTGAAAGGTTTTGACATTTTCTGTTAATGAAGGAGTTTTTGGCTAGTTGGAGAACAGACTTGGCATGGTTCCGGGCAGAAATATAAAGTGCATGAGATTCTGGTGATGAAAGGCTTAAGTACCTTTTGTGGGCCACATCTCTATCATGTACGAGTATAGCACGAGAACAAGCTGTGTTAAACCAAGGTTTAGAAGGTTTAGGACGAGAAAAAGAGTGAGGAATGCACGCCTCCATGCCAGACACTATCACCTCTGTTAAACACTCAGCACACAAAGACGGGTCTCTGACACGGAAGCAGTAGTCATTCCAAGGAAAATCAGCAAAATACCTCCTCAGGTCCCCCCAACTAGCAGAGACAAAACGCCAGAGGCACCTTCGCTTAGGGGGATCCTGAGGAGGGATTGGAGTGATAGGACAAGATAAAGATATGAGACTGTGATCGGAGGAGCCCAACGGAGAAGAAAGGGTGACAGCATAAGCAGAAGGATTAGAGGTCAAGAAAAGGTCAAGAATGTTGGGCGTATCTCCAAGACGGTCAGGAATACGAGTAGGGTGTTGCACCAATTGCTCTAGGTCATGGAGGATAGCAAAGTTGTAGGCTAGTTCACCAGGATGGTCAGTGAAGGGAGAGGAAAGCCAAAGCTGGTGGTGAACATTGAAGTCTCCAAGAATAGAGATCTCTGCAAAAGGGAAGAGGGTCAGAATGTGCTCCACTTTGGAAGTTAAGTAGTCAAAGAATTTCTTATAGTCAGAGGAGTTAGGAGAGAGGTATACAGCACAGATAAATTTAGTATGAGAATGACTCTGTAGTCGTAGCCAGATGGTGGAAAACTCGGAAGATTCAAGATCGTGGGCAGGAGAGCAGGAGAGCAGGAGTGTGTGTGTGTGTGTGTGTGTGTGTGTGTGTGTGTGTGTGTGTGTGTGTGTGTGTGTGTGTGTGTGTGTGTGTGTGTGTGTGTGTGTGTGTGTGTGTGTATGTGTGTTATCTTTTAAAAATAGTTACTGTTTATTTGCTTGTTTTATTTTATTTTGTTTATTCCTTCATATATATATATATATATATATATATATATATATATATATATATATATATATATATATATATATATATATATATATATATATATATATATATATATATATATATATATATATATATATATATATATATATATATATATATATATATATATATATATATATATATATATATATATATATATATATATATATATATATATATATATATATATATATATATATATATATATATATATGTATATATATATATATATATATATATATATTGCTATCAGCTGCGCAGATAGTTGAAAACAGAATGGTGAGAGAGAGAGAGAGAGAGAGAGAGAGAGAGAGAGAGAGAGAGAGAGAGAGAGAGAGAGAGAGAGAGAGAGAGGCAGATGGGACGAGTATGAGTTGTAGACGCATCGAATCGTGAGGCTCCAGAGTTACAGTAAATTTTATGTAAATCTAATGTTATTATCATCGTTGTTTATTTATTTATTTATTTATTTTTACGTAAGAGGGTCACTGACCAAGGGAAAGAAAGTTAAGAAAAAATCCAACTTAGGCGCCAGTTAAGAGAATCGTCGAAAATTGAAGGATAAGTGTCTTGAAACTTCCCTCTTGAAAGAGATGAAGTCATAGGAATGAGGAAGTACAGAAGCAGGTAGGTATTTCCAGAGTTTACCATGGGATGAATGATTGAAAATAGTGGTTAACTCTTGTTTTTAGAGAGACGGACAGAATAGGGATGAGAAAAAGAAGAAAGTTTTGTGCAGCGAGATATCGGAAGGAGGGGAGGCATGCAGTTAGCAAGAACAGAAGAGCAGTTAGCATGAAAATAGCGGCAGAAGATATCAAGAGATGCAACATTACGGCGATAAGAAAGAGGCTGACGGCAGAAAAGATTTGATAAGACGAAAAGCTTTTGAACCTTCCCCACTTATTTACCTCACCCCCTCCCCATTCTTTTTGAGAGTTGAGACTGGAGTGGTGTGTAGGGGAGGAGGTGCTCTACATCACTGTGTAATTTTTGACCTAGGTCCTCTGATAAAACTTCTAGAATTTTTAAAACATAAGCTTTTTGCTGCGAGTTTGAGTAACGTCGGAGCCACAGTTTGGGAAAACAGTAGGAGGGACCCCATCAGGTCCATAAGCCTTCCGAGGGTTTAGGCCTGCGAGGGCATGGAAAACATCATTGTGAAGAATTTTAATAGGTAGCATGAAGTAGTCAGAGGATGGAGGAGAGGGAGGAACAAGCCCCAAATCGTCCAAGGTAGAATTTTTAGCAAAGGTTAGAGCGAAGAGTTCAGCTTTAGGGATAGATGTGACAACAGTTGTGCCATTTGGTTGAAATAATGAAGAGAAAGAAGAAGCAAAGTTATTGAAGATATTTTTGGCTAGATGCCAGAAGTCACGAGGGGAGTTAGATCTTGAAAGATTTTGACACTTTCTGTTGATGAAGGAGTTTTCGGCTAGTTGGAGAACAGACTTGGCATGGTTCCGGGCAGAAATATAAAGTGCATGAGATTCTCGTGATGGAAGGCTTAAGTACCTTTTGTGGGCCACCTTTCTATCATGTATAGCACGAGAACAACCTGTATTAAATCAAGGTTTGGAAGGTTTAGGTCGAGAAAATGAGTGAGGAATGTACGCCTCCATACCAGACACTATCACCTCTGTTATGCTCTCGGCACACAAAGACGGTTCTCTGACACGGAAGCAGGAGTCATTCCAAGGAAAATCAGCAAATTACCTCCTCAGATCTCCCCAACTAGCAGAGACAAAACGCCAGAGGCACCTTCGCTTAGGGGGATCCTGAGAAGGGATTGGAGCGATAGGATACAGATACAAGATATAGATATGAGATTGTAATCGGAGGAGCCCAACGGAGAAGAGAGAGGGTGACAGCATAAGCAGAAGGATTAGAAGTCAGGAAAAAGGTCAAGAATGTTGGGCGTATCTCCAAGACGGTCAGGAATACGAGTAGGGTGTTGCACTAATTGCTCTAAATCGTGGAGGATAGCAAATTTGAAAGCTAGTTCACCAAGATGGTCAGTGAATGGAGAGGAAAGCCAAAGCTGGTGGTGAACATTGAAGTCTCCAAAAATGGAGATCTCTGCAAAAGGGAAAGGCAGAATGTCAGAATGTGCTCCACTTTGGAAGATAAGTAAAAGAATTTCTTATAGTCAGAGAAGTTGGGTGAGAGGTATACAGCACAAATACATTTTGTTTGAGAGTGACTTTATAGTCGTAACCAGATGGTGAAAAATTCGGAAGATTGAAGAGCGTGGGCACGAGAGCAGATTAAGTCGTTGCACACATAAACGCAACATCCGGCTTTGGACTGAAAATGAGGATAGAGAAAGTAAGAGAGAACAGAAAAGGGCCTACTATCAGTTGCCTCAGACACCTGAGTTTCAGTGAGGAAAAGAAGATGAGGTTTAGAAGAGGAGAGGTGGTGTTCTAGAGATTGTAAATTAGATCTTAGACCGCGAATGTTGCAGAAGTTAATGAAGAAAAAGTTGAGGGGGGTGTCAAGACACTTAGGGTCGTCGTCAGAAGGGCAGTCTGACCTGGGGACATTTGTGGTCCCCTTCACAGATGGGGACTCCGAGGCTGGTGTAGGAGTCGTCATGATAATTTTGAAATTTTGAGTGAAGGGTGTGTGTGTTATTAGGTCCTTGTACTTTTATGTGGAGGAAGAGAGTTGTCTTTAGAGGGCAGGCTGTGACTGCCCCCATGTGTTGTGAGACACAAAGGGAATCGTTCAGTGAGGTCACAACTGGGTTTAATGATAAGTTCACAGTACCCCTGATCCATTGCTTTGGACCTCACTGGGAGTAATTATCGTTTCGGCAGGTGCCTACTGCCTCCTCCTCTAATTCCTTTCTAATTACATAGCTAAAGTGACCGTAGAAGGGGAGTTTAATGTTGTTGTGTGTTCGAGAAATGTTCTTTTGTTTGAGTCCGTTTGATAGCATTATTTACAAACTTTGAGATACAATTTTCAATAATACAAAGTGGATACCCATTGTTTGAAAAAAAAAAAATCTGAAAATTTACCTAATGAAAAATTTGCCAGTTTGAGAAGATATAACACCTATGTAACAGTGACTTCATAGCATTAACTTTATACAAGCATGGAATGAATGACAAGGAATTAGTACTTAATCCTGTAAAAGTTGGTTCCGGATCAACAGAGGTCGAGACATTACCATTATTACGAGATACAAGAACTTTTAAGAAAGTTTATCATTATTTTCAATTTCACAGGTGGATTTAATGGTCTGATGTTTAGAATTGAGATATTGGAGAAACAGTGGAATATGTTTATTATCAAATAGTAGGAAAGTGTCATCAACATATCTCCTATAATATACTGGTTTGAAAGCTACAGGAGAATCTGAGAGCCAATTAGCCTCATGATAACATAAAAGAGCGTTGGCAAAAGCGGGACCAAGACAAGAGCCCATGGTAACACCAACAGTCTGAATGTATAATTTATCATTAAAAATGATACTACTATTTAGAAGATTCAGCTGTTAAAATAGCAAAATCTAATATCTTTGAATTGTTTACGTGTAAATTTCATAAAATTTGGTAAATCTTTAAAAAGGTAACTTATTATGATTTATGTGGTTTCATACAAAGGCATATTAGTAAACAGTGAATATCAAAACTAGCCATTACCTTATTGCTCACATCGATCTCTTTCAAGTTCCTAACAAACTCGTGCTAATTTTTAAGAGTATATACATTCATTTAAATAGGTTCTAAAATAGGGACAAGATATTTAGCTTAGTTATAATTAAAGGTGCTTATAGTGTTGAGAACAGGTCTAATAAGTATACCAGCTTTACAAGTTCTTGGCAAACCGTAGAGGACACCTAGAGAGAAACCGCTAGGGAAAAAGTAGTTCATTAGAAATTTATTTCAGTTTTAGAAATTTTCTCGGAAGGCGAGCTTATTTATCTTATAACCTAGTAATATATTTGGAAGCATCTTCGACGATACATTTAAATTTAGTGAGGTCATAAATAAAAGTAGTTATTAATATACTCGTATTTCATTTTGTCTAAGATAACTGTACCACATCCTTAATCTGGTCTAGTGATTATTACTGACTTATCTGATCTAAACGACTTCAGTGCACCAAAAAGAGATTGTGGCAGGGAATTTGTGGTAGGGAAAGATATTTTATAATCAGGAAATTCACAAAAGGATTTGTGGCCAACACATGTAATATTTTGAATGAGGTCATTCCAAGAAGTGGTTTTATTTATTTATTTTTTCTTCAGAATAACAGCTAATTTTTCAAAGCTGAAATCATGACTATCATACTCAAGATTAAATATTTGGTAATGCAAAAGATAAACCGAAAGATAAAAATTTTCTTGTCAGCATTAGTAAGTTTGAATTAATTATTACTTTATCTTATTAATTGTATGTTTAGAAGAACATATATATATATATATATATATATATATATATATATATATATATATATATATATATATATATATATATATATATATATATATATATATATATACATATGAAGGGTACCGGCCGAGGACAAAAATAGTAAAAAAAAAAAAAAAAGAAAGAAAGAAAGAAAGAAAAAGAAAGAAAGGCCCTCTGAGATGCCGGGTCCCGTAGAATCAAAAGCGTTAGTAAAAAGTACAGGATAAGTGTCTTAAAATCTCCCTCTTGAAAGAATTCAAGTTATAGGAAGGTGAAAATACAGAAGCGGGCATGGAGTTCTAAAGTTTACCAGATAAAGGGTTGAATGACAAAGAACACTGGTTAACTCTTGCATTAGAGAAATATGGAAAGAATAGAGGTGAGAGAAAGAAGAGTATTGTACAGTGAGGCCGCAGGAGGAGGGGAGGCATGCATTTAAGATCATGAGAGCAGTTGGCATGAAAATAGCGGTAGAAGATAGTTAGAGAGGCGACACTGCGGTGACGAGAAAGAGGCTGAAGACAGGCAGTTAAAGGAGAGAAGTTAAGGCAAAAAGCTTTTGATTCCAACCTGTCTAAAAGAACGGTATGAGTGGAACCACTCCATACATGTGATACATATTCCATACATTCATGCATTTAACAAGATCATGAGAGCAGTTGGCATGAAAATAGCAGTAAAAGATAGCTAGAGATGCAACAATGCGGTGACGAGAAAGGCTGAATACAGTCAGTTAAAGGAGAGGAACTGATAAGACAAAAGCTTTTGATTCTACCCTGTCTAAAAGAACGGTATGAGTGGAACCACTCCATACATGTGAAACATACTCCATACATAGACGGATAAGGCACCTGTACAGAGTGAGAAGCCCGAGGGGTGAGAAAAACTGGCGGAGGATACTCAGAACTCCTAACTTCATAGAAGCTGTTTTAACTAGGGATGAGATGTGAAGTTTCCAGTTTAGATCACAAGTAAAGGACAAAACGAGGATCTTCAGTGGAGAAGAGGGGACAGTTGAGTGTCATTGAAGAAGAGTGGAATCTCTGGAAGATTGTGTCGAGTTGATAGATGGCAGAATTGGGTTTTTGAGGCTTTGTCCCAATCAGAAATTTTAGGGAGATCAGAATTCAGGCTTTCTGTGGCTTCCCTGCGTGTAATGTTTACCTCTTGAAGGGTTGGACGTCGACGAAAAAAACGTGGAAAAGTGCAGGGTGGTATCATCAGCGTAGGAGTGGATAGGACAATAAGTATGGTTTAGAAGAACATTGATGAATAGGAAGAGAATAGGTGACAGGACAGAACCCTAAGAAACACAACTATTAATAGATTTAGGAGAAGAACAGTGACCATCTACCACAGTAGCAATAAAACGGTCAGAAAGGAAAGTTGAGATGAAGTTGGAGGATAGTTTTGAAATTAAAGGTTTGTGCCAGATTCTATCTAAAGCTTTTGATATGTTTAAGGCAACAACAAAGGTTTCATCAAAATCTCTAAAAGAGGAAGACCAAGACTCAGTAAGGAAAGCTAAATCACCAGTAGAGCGGCCTTGACGGAACCTATACTGGCGATCAGATAAAAAGTTGTGAAATGATAGATGTTTAAGAAACTTCCTGTTCAGGATAGATTCAAAAACTTTAGATAAGCAGGAAATTATAGCAATAGGATGGTAGTTTGAAGGATTAAAACTGTCACCCTTTTTAGGAAGAGGCTAAATGTAGGCAAACTTCCAGCAAGAAGGAAAGGTACAGTAGATGTTCATAGAGTTGAAAGAGTTAGACTAGGATAGGTGCAAGCGTGGAGAAACAATTCTGGGGAACAATACGAGGGACCCCATAAGGTCCATATGCCTTCCGAGGGTTTAGGCCAGCGAGGGCATGGAAATCATCATTGCGAAGGATTTTAATAGGTAGCATTAAGTAGCCAGAAGGTGGGAGAAATGGAGGAACAAGCTCTGAATCATCCAAGATAAAGTTTTTAGCAAAGGTTTGAGTAAAGAGTTCAGTTTTAGAAATAGATGAGATGGCAGTGGTGCCATCAGGATAAAATAAATGAGAAAAAGATGAAAAAGCAAACTTAGGGAAGATTTTTTTCCTGACACTTTCTATTAATTATTTTTTTATTTAGTTATTTTTGACACTTCCTATTAATGAAAGAGTTTTTGGCTTATTGGAGAAGAGACTTGGCATGATTCCGGGTAGAAATATAAAGCGCATGAGAATCAGGTGATGGAAGGCTTAGGTACCTTTTCTGGGCCACCTCTCTTTGATGTACAACACGAGAGGAAAGGTTTAGGTCGAGAGAAAGAGTGAAGAATGTACGCCTCCGTGCCAGACACTGTCTCCTCTGTTATGCGCTGAGCACACAGAAATGGGTCTCTGACACGGAAGCAGTATTCATTCCAAGAAAAAATCAGCATAATAACTCTTCAGGTCCCCCTAACAAGCAGAGGCAAAACGGCAGATGCACTTCCGCTTTGGAGGATCCTGAGGAGGGATTGGAGCGATAGAACAAAATACAGATATGAGATTGTGATCAGAGGAGCCCAACAGAGAAAATGGGGTAACAGCATAAGCAAGAGGATTAGAGATTAGGAAAAGGTCAAGAATGTTTGGCGTATCTCCGAGACGGTCAGCGATACGAGTAGGGTTTTGCACCAATTACTCTAGGTCGTGGAGGACAGAAAAGTTAAAGGCTAGAAAGCTAGGATGGTCAGTGAAGGGAGAGGAAAGGCAAAGCTGGTGGTGCACATCGAAGTCTCCAAGAATGGAAATCTCGACAAAAGGGAAAAGAGTCAGAATGTGCTGCACTTTGGAAGTTAAGAAGTCAAAGAATTTCTTATAGTCAGAGGAGTTAGATGAGAGGTACACAGCGCAGATAAATTTAGTTTGAGAGTGAGTCTGTAGTCGTAGCCTAATGGTGGTGCATGGGCACGAGAGCAGGTGAAGTCGTTGCACTCATAGACGCAACATCCAGCTTTGAAGTGAATATAATGACAGAGAAAGTAGGAGGGAACAAAAGGGGCTACTGTTAGTTGCCTCAGACACCTGTGTTTTAGTGAGGAAAAGATGATGTTTAGTAGAGGAGAAGTGGTGTCCTACAGATTGAAAATTAGATCTTAGACCGCGAATGTTGCAGAATTTAATGAAGAAACAGTTTACGGGTGTGTGAAGACACTAAAGATCGATACCAGAAGAGCAGTGCAACCTGGGGACATTTGTGGTCCTCTTTCCATATGGGGATTCCGGAGTTGGTGTAGGAATCGCCATGATAATTTTGAATTTTGAGTGAAGGGTGTTTGTGTAATTAAGTCCATGTAGTTTTGTTTTGAGAGTTGTCTTCAGAGGGCCGGCAGTGACAGCTCCCTTGTGTTGTGAAGCACAAATGAAAACGTTCAGTAAGGTCTAGTAATATATATATATATATATATATATATATATATATATATATATATATATATATATATATATATATATATATATATATATATATATATATATATATATATATATATAGCAACAGACAAGGCGGCAGTGCTTCCTGCCTTTCCACCCTCACAACCAAATGGTGGCTGGACCTCCTCACTCTCCTGGTCCCGGCCATGAGGCATAATCAGAGCGAATGGCTTCTGAGGGGTCGTGCAAGCCGTGGCTGTCACTAATTTAGGGCAATTAAATTTAAAGTGTCCAGGATTCTTACAGTGATGACACATTGGCTGGGAACTGTACTTGAAAATGCTGTGTTGCATGCTTCCAGTCTTCACCCAAGGCTGGGTGGAGACTTATTGCTAACAGTGATTTCTAGCCCAGACTTATTGATAAAGCCACTGATATAACGTGGACTTCCTGACAAACTAGCACCAACCACGCCTCCAGACGTCCCACTAATACATCGAGGTGCGCCAGTATGTGGTCATCTGCTCACATAGCTGTCTCCTTTATTCTTTTAAATCTTTTCTCCCGGAGCAGCGGTACATGTTCTTTCTCGGCCACATTTACAAATTGCTCCATTATTATGAGCTCCTTTAACTTATGATAAGAGGCGGCCTGCTTGTAGTCCATTTCTCCGTAGATAGAAGGCTCTCAGGATATCAGCCTTAAACTCCTCATAATCCTCCAGATCTTCCACTGAAATCCTGTTATTAACTTCAAGAGCTCTGCCATTTAAACTCCGAGGCCTTCTAAAATCTCCTAAACCATTCTTCTTATCAAATTATGGTATTAACTTCATGCTTTTTACTGTATACTCTTTTAATTCTCCTGTCCTCAAGACATGAGGTGAAATAACTTCTATTCGAGTCTTCTCCATCTCATACATTCTATTCTTTTAAGCCTCTTCCCTCTCATACATCCTCGCCTCCTTCTCTGCCTCAAGTATTTTCACCTTGTAATCGGCCTTAACCCTCCTGGCTTCCCTAACCACCTCAGCCTTCAATCTCCTTTCCTCAGGTTCCAATTCAAGCGTTCTTGATTCTCTCTCCCTCTCAGTCTTTAGTTTCATTCTCCTCATTTCCAATTCGAATCTTATTTCTTCTGTCTGGGAAAACCTAGCAATACGTCCTTGGACACTATCTGTGGGACTCTGCGTCCTGACATCAAACTGTGTCAACTCTACACTGCCACTTTCGACAGAAAGAGGGGGCTCGGGCTGCGAGCCACTCCTGCTACCGGCTTTTCCTTCCATGGCAGAAGCTGAGTATGGGCACACAAAGGACAACTAAATGAACAACAAACAACTGTCTCCTCCAGCTGACTACGAAGCTTCCATCAATACTGGCGAGATCGCCAGTTTCTCTTACGACCAGGTTCAGCCTCTCTCACGACTGCCAGTAATTTGGGTCATCCTCCCTAAGCCACCTCCTATGTGAACTTAATGCAGGGTATAAATACGACGAATCCAGACTCCTGCTGGTCGTCTACACCTGGTAAATCTGTGAAGTCGCCACTCAGTTTAATCCACCGACCGAGAAGGAAATATAACGAATGCTAACTTAATTTTCCTTGTGGGAAATCCATGCTATAGGGATAATCCATGCTATAGGAGGGAGACAATAAAGGCAAAGTACGCAGACAGATCGAAGTATATCTTACTGGAAAACCGCCCACAGTAACGGATCACCCACGTTCTACAAATTATTGTAAGTTCTGGCCAGACAAGAATGAATCCACTATCTTCCAAAAGACAGACCACACCTCCTATAAAAGTGGTGGAAAACTAGGAAGAATGTAGACAACTGTAGCCTAGGGCAAGTTATGAGATAATCTTATAATTCCAGGCAAGCATATACGCAAACCTGGACATTAGTAGCATTTGACATACACGCGACACGCTCCTTTTCAAATATTTATTACGCAGAATATATATATATATATATATATATATATATATATATATATATATATATATATATATATATATATATATATATATATATATATATATATATATATATATATATATATATATATATATATATATATATATATATATATATATATATATATATATATATATATATATATATATATATATAATACAATGGAACCTCGGTTCTATAACTTAATGCCGTTCGAAATCTGAAACCAATGTAAGATGGATTAATCCTTTTCCAGACGCCAGACTACCCTGTCTTAGCAGCTTATGACGGAAGCTAAAACCAAGGTGGCTGCTCCACAACATCTTTAGCTCACAAATTATTTTTCCAGAAAGATGAATTTAATGAACTTAGTGAAACAAAAGAAGATACTTTAGGGGGGTTGTAAAATCCCTAATTCTATCTTAAATTGCCAATGTTCAGCTCATATCTCTCTTATTTATTGACCATTTTATTCAATTTAAAAATCAAGAAGGATAGAAGAATGTCTGCGGTCTTTTTTTTTTTCTTGTACGATATATATATATATATATATATATATATATATATATATATATATATATATATATATATATATATATATATATATATATATATATATATATATATTCATATATATATATATATATATATATTTTTTTTTTTATTCGATAAAAGAAAAAAAAAAAAAATAGACTTTTAAATATTTGTCCTAAATCAAAACCGACTCCAAACAAAAATTTCGATAGCAGACTTTGTTTGCCTCTCATTGTTTCATAAGCTGCAATGGCCCATATATGTGTAACAGGAATAACAACGGAGATCATTTTTTTTATATGCGAAATTTTGAAATATCATGTCAGTTTTAGGGATAACTATAATTCACCTATTGCAGCTATGAACTTGAAATTCACATGATATATACATCAGAATAAGTTGAAAAAGCAAACGTAGATTCATTTAGTAATACTGATTGGTTTTGTACATAGGCGGACAGTGATTAATGATTTTACTCTTAATTACCAGGAGAGAGAGGATGGGAGAAGGTGAAAACATTTTTTTTTTTTTTAATGTAGGAGAGACACTGGCCAAGGGCCACAAATATCAAATAAAAATAAAAGCCCACTCAGATGCCAGTCCCACAAAAGGGTCCAAAGGGGTAGTCAAAAAATGAATGATAAGTGGCTTGAAACCTCCATCTTGAAGGAATTCAAGTCGTAGGAAGGTGGAAATACAGAAGCAGGCAGGGAGTTCCAGAGTTTACCAGAGAACGGGATGAATGATTGAGAATACTGGTTAATTCTTGTATCAGAGAGGTGGACAGAATAGGGGTGAGAGAAGGAAGAAAATCCTGTGCAACGAGGCCGCGGGAGAAGAGGCATGCAGTTAGCAAGATCAGAAGAGCAGTTAGCAAAAAAATAGCGGTACAAGATAGCTAAAGATGCAACATTGCGGCGATGAGAGAGAGGCTGAAGACATTCAGTTAGAAGAGAGTAGTTGGTGAGAAGAGGAGGCAGTAGACACCTGCCGAAACGATAATTACTCCCAGTGATGTCTAAAGCACTGTTCAGGGGGTGCTGTGAACTTATCATTAAACCCAGCTGTGACCTCACTGAACGTTTCCCTTTGTGTCTCACAACACAAGGGGGCAGTCACAGCCTGCCCTCTAAAGACAACTCTCTTCCTCCACACAAAATTACAAGCACCTAATAACACACACACCCTTCACTCAAAAATTTTAAAATCATGGCGACTCCTACACCAGCCTCGGAGTCCCCATCTGGGGAGGGGACCATAAATGTCCCCAGGTCGGACTGCCTTTCCGTCGACGACCCTAAGTGTCTTGCCACCCCCCTCAACTTTTTCTTCATTAACTTCTGCAACATTCGCGGTCTAAGATCTAATTTTCAATCTGTAGAACACCACCTCTCCTCTTCTAAACCTCATCTTCTTTTCCTCACTGAAACTCAGGTGTCTGAGGCAACTGACAGTAGCCCCTTTTCTGTTTCCTCCTACTTTCTCTATCCTCATTTTCGATCCAAACCTGGATGCTGCGTTTATGTGCGCAATGACTTAACCTGCTCTCGTCCCCACGCTCTTGAATCTTCCGAGTTTTCCACCATCTGGCTACGACTACAGAGTCATTCTCATACCAAATTTATCTATGCTGTGTACCTCTCTCCTAACTCCTCTGACTATAAGAAATTCTTTGACTACTTAACTTACAAAGTGGAGCACATTCTGACCCTCTTCCCTTTTGCAGAGATCTCCATTCTTGGAGACTTCAATGTTCACCACCAGCTTTGGCTTTCCTCTCCCTTCACTGACCATCCTGGTGAACTAGCCTACAACTTTGCTATCCTCCATGACCTAGAGCAATTGGTGCAACACCCTACTCGTATTCCTGACCGTCTTGGAGATACGCCCAACATTCTTGACCTTTTCCTGACCTCTAATCCTTCTGCTTATGCTGTCACCCTTTCTTCTCCGTTGGGCTCCTCCGATCAGAATCTCATATCTTTATCCTGTCCTATCACTCCAATCCCTCCTCAGGATCCCCCTAAGCGAAGGTGCCTCTGGCGTTTTGCCTCTGCTAGTTGGGGACGTGAGGAGGTATTTTGCTGATTTTCCTTGGAATGACTACTGCTTCCGTGTCAGAGACCCGTCTTTGTGTGCTGAGCGCATAACAGAGGTGATAGTGTCTGCCATGGAGGCGTACATTCCTCACTCTCTTTCTCGTCCTAAACCTTCTAAACCTTGGTTTAACACAGCTTGTTCTCGTGCTATACATGATAAAGAGGTGGCCCACAAAAGGTACGTAAGCCTTCCATCACCAGAATCTCATGCACTTTATATTTCTGCCCGGAACCATGCCAAGTCTGTTCTCCAACTAGCCAAAAACTCCTTCATTAACAGAAAATGTCAAAACCTTTCAAGATCTAACTCCCCTCGTGATTTCTGGCATCTAGCCAAAAATATCTCCAGTAACTTTGCTTCTTCTTCTTTCCCTCCTCTATTTCAACCAGATGGCACCACTGCTTTCACATCTATTTCTAAAGCTGAACTCTTTGCTCAAACCTATGCTAAAAACTCTACCTTGGACGATTCTGGGCTTGTTCCTCCCTCTCCTCCACCCTCTGACTACTTCATGCCATGTATTAAAATTCTTCGCAATGATGTTTTCCATGCCCTCGCTGGCCTAAACCCTCGGAAGGCTTATGGACCTGATGGGGTCCCTCCTATTGTTCTCCGAAACTGTGCCTCTGTGCTTGCACCTTGCCTAGTCAAACTCTTTCAGCTCTGTCTGTCAACATCTACCTTTCCTTCTTGCTGGAAGTTTGCCTACATTCAACCTGTTCCTAAAAAGGGTGACCGCTCTAATCCCTCAAACTACCGTTCTATTGCTTTAATTTCCTGCTTATCTAAAGTTTTTGAATCTATCCTCAACAGGAAGATTCTTAAACATCTATCATTTCACAACCTTCTATCTGATCGCCAGTATGGGTTCCGTCAAGGCCGCTCTACTGGTGATCTTCTGGCTTTCCTTACTGAGTCTTGGTCATCCTCTTTTAGAAACTTTGGTGAAACTTTTGCTGTTGCCTTGGACATATCAAAAGCCTTTGATAGAGTCTGGCACAAAGCTTTGATTTCCAAACTACCCTCCTACGGTTTCTATGCTTTTCTCTGTAACTTCATCTCAAGTTTCCTTTCTGACCGTTTTATTGCTGCTGTGGTAGACGGTCACTGTTCTTCTCCTAAATCTATTAACAGTGGTGTTCCTCAGGGTTCTGTCCTGTCACCCACTCTCTTCTTATTATTCATTAATGATCTTCTAAACCAAACTTCTTGTCCTATCCACTCCTATGCCGATGATACCACCCTGCACTTTTCCACGTCTTTTCATAGACGTCCAACCCTTCAGGAGGTAAACATATCACGCAGGGAAGGCACAGGACGCCTGACTTCCGATCTTTCTAAAATTTCTGATTGGGGCAGAGCAAACTTGGTATTGTTCAATGCCTCAAAAACTCAATTCTTCCATCTATCAACTCGACACAACCTTCCAGACAACTATCCCCTCTTCTTCAATGACACTCAACTGTCCCCCTCTTCTACACTGAACATCCTCGGTCTGTCCTTTACTTATAACCTGAACTGGAAACTTCACATCTCATCTCTAGCTAAAACAGCTTCTATGAAGTTAGGTGTTCTGAGACGTCTCCGCCAGTTTTTCTCACCCCCCCAGCTGCTAACTCTGTACAAGGGCCTTATCCGTCCATGTATGGAGTATGCTTCACATGTCTGGGTGGGTTCCACTCATACTGCTCTTCTAGACAGGGTGGAATCAAAAGCTTTTCGTCTCATCAACTCCTCTCCTCTAACTGACTGTCTTCAGCCCCTCTCTCACCGCCGCAAAGTTGCATATCTAGCTGTCTTCTACCGCTATTTTCATGCCAACTGCTCTTCTGATCTTGCTAACTGCATGCCTCCACTCCTTCCGCGGCCTCGCTGCACAAGACTTTCTTCTTTTTCTCACCCCTATTCTGTCCACCTCTCTAACGCAAGAGTTAACCAGTATTCTCAATCATTCATCCCTTTCTCTGGTAAACTCTGGAACTCCCTTCCTGCTTCTGTATTTCCACCTTCCTATGACTTGAATTCCTTCAAGAGGGAGGTTTCAAGACACTTATCCACCAATTTTTGACCACTGCTTTGACCCTCTTATGGGACTGGCATTTCAGTGGGCTTTTTTTTTTTTATTAGATTTTTGTTGCCCTTGGCCAGTATCCTTCCTACATAAAAAAAAAAAAAAGAGATGAAAACTTTTGATTCCACCCTGTCAGAAGGGCGGTATGAGTGGAACAACCCTCCCCATCCCCAAGATAATTGAAGAATATACTCCATACATGGACGGATAAGGTCCTTGTACAGAGTTAGCAGCTGAGAGAGTGAGAGAAACTGGCGGAGCCATCTCAGAAAACCTAACTTCATAGAAGCTGTTCTAGCTACAAACAAAATGTAAAGTTTCCAGTTCAGACTATATGTAAAGGACAGACCGGTGATGTTCATTGTTGAAGAGAAGGTAGTTGAGTGTCATTGAAGAAGGGATAGTTGTCTGTAAGGCTGTATCAAGTTGACAGATGGAGGAATTGAGTTTTTGAGGCATTGAACAATACCAAGTTTGCTCTGCCCCAGTCAGAAATTTTAGAAAGACCAGAAGTCAGACATTGTGTGGCTTCCCTGCGTGCAATGTTTACTTCATGAAGTGTTGGACGTCTATGAAAAGACGGAAAATTGCAGGGTGGTATCATCAGTGTAGGAGTGGATAGGACAAGAAGTTTGGTTTAGAAGGTCATTGATGAATAATAAGAAGAGAGTGGGTGACAGGACAGAACCCCGAGAAACACCACTGATTTAGGAAACCGTCTACCACAGCAGCAACATAACGGTCAGAAAGGAAACTTGAGATGAAGTTACATAGAGGAGGATAGAAGCCATAAGAGGGTATTTTGGATATCAAAGCTTCGTGACAGACTCTATGAAAAGCTTTTGATATATCCAAGGCAACAGCAAAAGATTCACCAAAATCTCTAAAAAAAGGATGACCAATACTCAGTAAGGAAAGCCAAATCTCCAGTAGAGCGGCCTTGACGGAACCCATACTGGCGATCAAATAGAAGGTTGTGAAGTGATAGATGTTTAAGAATCTTCCTGTTGAGGATAGATTCAAAAACTTTAGATAGGCAGGAAATTATAGCAATAGGGCAGTAGTCTGAGGAATTAGAACGGTCACCCTTTTTACGAAAAGGTTGAATGTAGGCAAACTTCCAACAAGAAGGAAAGGCAGATGTTCATAGATCTGAAAGAGTTTGACTAGCCACGGAGGCACAGTTTCGGAGAACAATAGGAGGGACCCCATCAGGTCCATGAGCCTTCCGAGGGTTTAGGCCAGCAAGGGCATAAAAAAGATCATTGCGAAGAATTTTGATAGGTAACATCAAGTAGTCAGAGGGTGGAGGAGAGGGAGGAACAAGCCCTGAATCGTCCAAGGTAGAGTTTTTAGCAAAGGTTTGAGCAGAGAGTTCTGCTTTAGAGATAGATGTGATAGCACTGGTGCTATCTGGTTGAAATAAAGGAGGAAAGAAGAAGCAAAGTTATTGGAGATATTTTAGGGTAAATGCCAGAAGTCACGAGAGGAGTAAGATCCTGAAAGATTTTGACACTTTCTATTAATGAAGGAGTTTTTGGCTAGTTGGAGAACAGACTTGGCATGGTTCTGAGAGAAATATAAAGTGCATGAGATTCTGGTGATGGAAGGCTTTAGTTCCTTTTGTGTGCCACCTCTCTATCATGTATAGTATGCGAACAATCTGTGTTAAACCAAGGTTTGGAAGGTTTAGGCCGAGAAAAAGAGTGAGGAATGTACGCCTCCATGCCAGACACTATCACCTCTGGTATGTGCTCTGCACACAAAGATGGGTTTCTGACACGGAAGGAGTAGTCATTTGAAGGAAAATCAGGGTGACAGCATAAGCAGGATTAGAGACCAGGAAAAGGTCAAGAATGTTAGGCGTATCTCCAAGACGATCAGGAATACCAGTAGGGTGTTGTACCAATTGCTGTAGGTTGTAGAGGATAGCAAATTTGAAGGCTAGTTCAGTAGGATGGTCAGTGAAGGGAGAGGAAAGCCAAAGCTGATGGTGAACATTTAAGTCACCAAGATTGGAGATCTCTGCAAAAGGGAAGAGAGTCAGGTTGTCACTTTGGATGTTAAGTACTCAAAGAGATTCTTATAGTCAGAGAAGTTAGGTGAGAGGTATACAGCAAATATAAATTTAGTTTGAGAGTGACTGTAGTTGTAGCCAGTTGTCTTTAGAGGGCAGGCTATGACTGCCCCCTTGTGTTGTGAAACACAAAGGGAAACATTCATTGAGGTCACAGCTGGGTTTAATGATAAGTTCACAGCACCCACTGATCCAGTGCTTTAGACCTCACTGGGAGTAATTATCGTTTCGGCAGGTGTCTACTGCCTCCTCCATGCGGAGGAAGCAGTAGCCATACTCCATTCGCCATATTTTATGTAAAATCCAGTGTTTAACTGTTTAAAATAAATCAGATATTAATGTTAAAGATATCTGATGCGGATACATTGATTATTTGCTGGATTTACGAACAAAATAATTATATAATTTTGTATTTCGTATATAAATCTGAGAAAAATAGTAAGGCATAAAAATTTCGTGCTCTCTACCATTGTACACAGTGAGAGAACCGTAGGTTTTCATAGGTGACTAAAGAAAAACGCGAGTCAGAAAAATATGGAAAAAAAGGGGAAAAAAAAGGAAAAAAAAAAACTTATACATGTCTCGCAGCAGGTGAAACCGTGGAATTTCATGACGGAAGACGTCATTACATAAAGGGTAGAATTTTATTATCCAAACGTTATATAAATGAAAAGAAGTGGAAAAAAAACTTTTTTTCATGTCCGGATCGTATCACTCCCCTCCCCCCAATCTTTAGACCGTGCAGGTATTCTCCTTATTACCGATTTAGTGAGGGAAGCCTTACAGAAGGACACATGAAAGGAGCAACCGACTTACCTCGAAAAGAAGGGTGATCATAACGCTTAGACATCTTGCTGCTGGGAAAAGCTACTAGAAGAATGCAGCTGTGCAGTAGTGAAGGTATTGTGGGTCATCGAGAAAGACACAGATAGCTCGGGATAACTCATGAACACCGTAGAGATCGCATTTGCCTTATTTAAAATATTGAAATGCTGGCTTACACTCTGTGTCTCTCCTCCAAATATATAAAAACGAAGTAAAATGTAAAATATAAAATCGAAGTAAATGTTTTCTATTTTTTTTTATGTAGGATTGACACTGGCCAAGGGCATCAAAAATCCAATAAAGAAAAAAAATTACCCACTGAAATGCCAGTCCCATAAAAAGGTCAAAGCAGTTGTCAAAAATTGATGGATAAGTGTCTTGAAACCTCACTCTTGAAGGAATTCAAGTCATAGGAAGGTGGAAATACAGAAGCAGGCAGGGAGTTCCAGAGTTTACCAGATAAAGGGATGAATGATTGAGAATTCTGGTTAACTCTTGCGTTAGAGAGGTGGACAGAATAGGGGTGAGAGAAAGAATAAAGTCTTGTGCAGCGAGGCCGTGGGGAGGAGGGGAGGCATGCAGTTAGCAAGATCAGAAGAACAGTTAGCATAAAAATAGCGGTAGAAGAAATCTAGAGATGCAACATTGCGGCAGTGAGAGAGAGGCTGAAAATAGTCAGTTAGAGGAGAGGAGACGAAAAGCTTTTGATTCCAACCTGTCTAGAAGAGCAGTATGAGTGGAACCCCCCCAGACATGTGAAGTATACTCCATACATGGACGGATAAGGCCCTTATACAGAGTTAGCAGCTGGGAGGCTGAGAAAAACTGGCGGAGACGTCTCAGAACACCTAACTTCATAGAAACTGTTTCAGCTAGAGATGAGACGTGAAATTTCCAGTTCAGATTATAAGTAAAGGATAGACTGAGGATGGTTGAGTGTCACTGAAGAAGAGGGGATGGTTGTCTGGAAGGTTGTGTCGAGTTCATAGATGGAGGAATTGAGTTTTTGAGGCATTGAAGAATACCAAGTTTGCTCTGCCCCAATCAGATATTTTAGAAAGATCAGAAGTTAAGCGTTCTGTGGCTTCCCTGCGTGAAATGTTTACCTACTGAAGGGTTGGACGTCTATGAAAAGACGTGGAAAAGTGCAGGGTGGTATCATCAGCGTAGGAATGGATAGGACAAGAAGTTTGGTTTAGAAGATATTAATGAATAATGAGAAGACAGTGGGTTACCGGACAGAACCCTGAGGAACACCACTGATTTAGGAAAAGAACAGTGACCGTCTACCACAGCAGCAATTGAACGGTCAGAAAGGAAACTTGAGATGAAGTTACAGAGCAAAGGATAGAAGCCATAGGCTTCAAAGCTTTGTGCCAGACTCTATCAAAAGCCTTTGGTATGTCCAAGGCAACAACAAAAGTTTCACCAAAATCTCTAAAACGAGGATGACCAAGACTCAGTAAGGAAAGCCAGAAGATCACCAGTAGAGCAGACTTGACGGAACCCATACTGGCGATCAGATAGAAGGCTGTGAAGTGATAGATGTTTAAGAATCTTCCTGTTGAGGATAGATTTAAAAAAATTTAGATAGCCAGGAAATTAAAGCAATAGGACGGTAGTTTGATTGATTAGTTAGGAACAGGCTGAATGTAGGCAAACTTCCAGCAAGAAGAAAAGGTAGATGTTGACAGACAGAGCTGAAAGAGTTTGACTAGGCAAGGTGCAAGCACGGAGGCACAGTTTCAGAGAAGAATAGAAGGGACCCCATCAGGTCCATAAGCCTTCCGAAGGTTTAAGCCAGCAAGGGTATGGAAAACATCATTGCGAAGAATTTTAATAGGTAGCATTAAGTAGTCAGAGGGTGGAGGAGAGGGAGGAACAAGCCCAGAATCGTCCAAGGTAGAGTTTTTAGCAAAGGTTTGAGCGAAGAGCTTTAGAAATAGATGTGATAGCAGTGGTGCCATCTAGTTGAAATAAAGGAGGGAAAGAAGAAGAAGCAAATTTATTGGAGATATTTTTGGCTAGATGCCAGAAGTCATGGGGGGAGTTAGATCTTGAAAGGTTTTGTCACTTTCTGTTAAAGGAGTTTTTGGCTAGTTGGAGAACAGACTTGGCATGGTTCTGAGCAGAAATATAAAGTGCATGAGATTCTGGTGATGGAAGGCTTAAGTACCTTTTGTCAGCCACCTCTCTATCATGTATAGCACGAGAACAAGCTGTGTTAAACCAAGGTTTGGAAGTTTAGGTCAAGAAAAAGAGTGAGGAATGTACGCCTCCATGCCAGACACTATCACCTCTGTTATGCGTTCAGCACTCAAAGACGGGTCTCTAACACGGAAGCAGTAGTCATTCCAAGGAAAATCAGCAAAATACCTCCTCACGTCCCCAACTAGCAGAGGCAAAACGCCAGAGGCACCTTCGCTTAGGGGGATCCTGAGGAGGGATTGGAGCGATAGGATAAGATACAGATATGAGATTGTGATCGGAGGAACCCAACGGAGACGAAAGGGTGACAGCATAAGCAGAATGATTAGAGGTCAGGAAAAGGTCAAGAATGTTGGGCGTATCTCCAAGACGGTCAGGAATACGAGTAGGGTGTTGCATCAATTGCTCTAGGTCGTGCAGGATAGCAAAGTCGAAGGCTAGTTCACCAGGATGGTCAGTGAAGGGAGAGGAAAGCCAAAGCTGGTGGTGAACATTGAAGTCTCCAAGAATAGAGAACTTTGCAGAAGGGAAGAGGGTCAGAATGTGGTCCACTTTGGAAGTTAAGTCGTCAAAAAATTTCTTGTAGTCAGAGGAGTTAGGTGAGAGGTATACAACACAGATAAATTTAGTTTGGGAGTGACTTTGTAGCCGTTCAGTGAGGTCACAGCTGGGTTTAATGATAAGTTCACAGCACCCCCGGAACAGTGCTTTAGACCTCACTGGGAGTAATGATCTTTTCGGCAGGTGTCGACTGCCTCCTCCTCCTGTTTGTGTAATGTATAGAAACTATAAATCGGTAATAAATGGCAGCTTTTTGCTATGTCTTTTAATATTTGAAATAAGTAACTTTGTTCTAGAACTGAATTATGGTACCGCAAGCGAAGCAATAATAAGCCCAAAAATTTGTCCGAAAATCGATTTGTAAAAAATAAAGGAGGCGTTCGGTAACGGAGGTTCCTCTGTGTGTGTGTGTGTGTGTGTGTGTGTGTGTGTGTGTGTGTGTGTGTGTGTGTGTGTGTGTGTGTCTATATATATATATATATATATATATATATATATATATATATATATATATATATATATATATATATATATATATATATATATATATATATATATATATATATATATATATATATATATATATATATATATATATACACACCAACTGTATATGTATCCTTTCTAAACACTTTAACCTTTAACAGGTCTGTGACCGGCGAACACAGTGTCAAGATCGATCAGACGAAATTGATTGTTCAATAGTCAAGCTGCCACCAGGGTATCAATCCACCCTCCCGCCCCCCAGCCCATCTACAGGCTCTGCTCTACCTGTCTATCTTAATATCAGTCTCAGGTAGGCATCTGTACACTTTAAATAATTGCGAAAGTAACCAGTAAGATAAGGGTTGGACAAAAATGCAGTAGAATATGAAGTAAGGTATGCAAAAGTAAATATGATGATGGAGTGTATTTTCTTTTCAAAACATACTAAAGATTTTTCTATAGTCACTTGTACATCAGTGTTCATTACCACATGTTCCCAGTAAATCTTATCGTATTCATTTGATTGTTTACTATTTTTTTTCACTAGTATAAAATTGTTATTCAGTGTATTAATTAATCATTCTCAGACTGTTACAGCAATGATCTAATCTCAGTATAGAAAAAAAAAATACTTGGAATAAGAGTTAATAAGATAATTAAAAAAAAAACGTATATTTTAAGACTGTAGAAGACGTAACTGGGAAGGCGTGTACAGGGCGCAACGAGATGGAGGAAGTAAAAGTGGGAAGAGGGTGGATGTGGGAAGAACATAAAGGAGTTAGGGACAGGAAAAAGGGAGTACTTATCCTTCATTAGTTTCTTTCTCCTTCCAATTTTTTTCACACTCTTTTCATCCTTACTGCTTACTCGTAAATCTACTCTCTCTACTTACTTCCCGTGCTCCCATCCTCTTTTTTCACCCTTCCTCATTTTCTCTGCTCCAAGTAATCTTCCTTAACTACTAACTCTCTTTCTCCTACTTGACCTCAAACCTTCCTCCCTGTCACCTTCCCTCCACTTATCTATTCAAGACAGAGGGACAAAGGAGTCATTTCTTAGTCTCTCCCTCTCATTTATTCCATAGCATTTTCTCCCCATCCTCCCTCACTATTTCTCAACGTTTCGAATAATTTAATTTTCATTCTCCATCAGTATTATTTTAATTATTAATCATCAGGATGGTTCTTACTCACTCATTACTCACTCGCTCACGTTTGCATTCTCTCACTCACGCTGACCCTGATTCTAATTAGCACTCACTCCTACCCCTACTCTCAATCTCACTCACATCCATACTTAATCTTTCACTTATTTGTTTTAATTTAATTCAAGCGTGTTTTCCCCTTCACGCCTACTTTCACTTATCCCTTTTTATTTATATTAATCCTTCAACTCACTTACAGTTGCTTCCTTTTCATCCCATTCGCGCTTACCCACACTCACTCACACTTAGCCTAATTGTCTAATTCAGCTCGCACATATATGAACCCACAATCTCTCTCTCTCTCTCTCTCTCTCTCTCTCTCTCTCTCTCTCTCTCTCTCTCTCTCTCTCTCTCTCTCTCTCTCATTAACGCTTACTCTCACTTTTCCCTTTCTATCTATATTAATCTTTCAACTCACGATTACTTTCCTTTCAACTCATTCGCGCTTACCATCATTCACTCACACTTACCCTAATCGCTTAATTCAACTCGCACACTCTGACTCCCACACTCTCTTTCTCTCTCTCTTACACGCACAGTATCATTCACACTCTCTGTCAATCTCCTTCCCTCGTCATTACACACAGTCTCTCTCTCTCTCTCTCTCTCTCTCTCTCTCTCTCTCTCTCTCTCTCTCTCTCTCTCTCTCTCTCTCTCTCTTACACACTCAGTATTGGGCAACCGCGCGCGCGCGGTTGCCCAATACTGAGCTTGAGTTTTCTGAAAATGTGGTTGGGGATATTGATGCAGATTTATTGTTGTTTCTAAACGCGGATGCGGATAGTATTTTCACTGCGGATGCTCAGTGGATGCGGATGCGGGTATCAATTACATCACTATCACACATACACACATCCACGCACGCACATATAAGCATTCGTGAATCAATGATTTCTTCTCTTCAGGTCTTTCGTCGAAATTGATGCAATAAACAACAAGTTCGAAGTTGAGATGGTCGTTCGTATGCTGTGGAAAGACGAGCGAATCAGGTTTAAGCATCTACATAGCGACCGCCAACTCAACATAATTCTGCCTTCTGAGGTAACTTATCAGAAACAAATCTCTCTCTCTCTCTCTCTCTCTCTCTCTCTCTCTCTCTCTCTCTCTCTCTTATTAATCTTATTAATTCTTAATTTACAATTTTATACATTTTTGGGACTTTTAGGGGTTAAATGAGATATTGTGAGTATCCTCTATCCTAAAACTTACATAACTGCCTAGTTTACAGATTTATACTGTATTTATACTACTGCGTGAATTCCCTCTGGTGGTGGGTGAAGATCCTGGATGAGCAAGGGCCGAGGGTGCCGAGGCGTGGTGCCGAGGTTCCAGCAGATAGGGTGCCGGTTACATTTACATCTTGTAGAGAGTTGTGAAGCCCACCATGTCCCTGTGATGCTGCAGGATGTGATTAATAATAGTTTAACAAACAAAAGAATCATGGATATTAATGGCATGAAGAATGATATAAGAAAAACATATCTCAGCATACAGCCGGGTCTCTACTTGCTGCAGCAAATTTTTACCTTTAATCCTAACAAAACCGACGCCTGTCATCTATCTTTCTCTCTCTCTCTCATGGCAGTGGCGATTGGTTTCAGATGACTTTGACTTAGATAATTTAGGTCTGCCCTCTTTCTCTCCCACATATCCTCCATTCACATACACCTCCTTTTCCCCCATATTCTCCATACCCTGCTCCCTTATAGCAACTCTCTCTCTCTCTCTCTCTCTCTCTCTCTCTCTCTCTCTCTCTCTCTCTCTCTCTCTCTCCCCATCAATCGAGATGTTTTCATATAAATAAAAGGAGTAAAAACCCTAATTTATATACGATTCCTTTTTTTGCAGTTCTAATGGAAGGACATCGCCTCATAGCTTTTATTTCCTCCTCTCTCTCCATTAACTAATCCATAGACATCAGGGAATGTTATGTAGGTGTGTGTGTTATATTATATACACTGTCCTGAATGCGTATGCAAAAGATAGATAGATAGATAGATAGATAGATAGATAGAGAGAGAGAGAGAGAGAGAGAGAGAGAGAATTATATATATATATATATATATATATATATATATATATATATATATATATATATATATATATATATATATATATATATATTTTTTTTTTTTTTTTTTTTTTTTTATGTAGGAAGGATAATGGCCAAGGGCAACAAAAATCTAATAAAAAAAAAAATGCCCACTGAAATGCCAGTCCCATAAAAGGGTCAAAGCAGTGATCAAAAATTGGTGGATAAGTGTCTTGAAACCTCCCTCTTGAAGGAATTCAAGTCATAGGAAGGTGGAAATACAGAAGAAGGCAGGGAGTTCCAGAGTTTACCAGAGAAAGGGATGAATGATTGAGAATACTGGTTAACTCTTGCGTTAGAGAGGTGGACAGAATAGGGGTGAGAGAAAGAAGAAAGTCTTGTGCAGCGAGGCCGCGGAAGGAGGGAAGGCATGCAGTTAGCAAGATCAGAAGAGCAGTTGGCATGAAAATAGCGGTAGAAGACAGCTAGATATGCAACATTGCGGCGGTGAGAGAGGGGCTGAAGACAGTCAGTTAGAGGAGAGGAGTTGATGAGACGAAAAGCTTTTGATTCCACCCTGTCTAGAAGAGCAGTATGAGTGGAACCCCCCCAGACATGTGAAGCATACTCCATACATGGACGGATAAGGCCCTTGTACAGAGTTAGCAGCTGGGGGGGTGAGAAAAACTGGCGGAGACGTCTCAGAACACCCAACTTCATAGAAGCTGTTTTAGCTAGAGATGAGATGTGAAGTTTCCAGTTCAGATTATAAGTAAAGGACAGACCGAGGATGTTCAGTGTAGAAGAGGGGAACAGTTGAGTGTCATTGAAGAAGAGGGGATAGTTGTCTGGAAGATTGTGTCGAGTTGATAGATGGAGGAATTGAGTTTTTGAGGCATTAAACAATACCAAGTTTGCTCTGCCCCAATCAGAAATTTTAGAAAGATCAGAAGTCAGGCGTTTTGTGGCTTCCCTGCGTGATATGTTTACCTCCTGAAGGGTTGGACGTCTATGAAAAGACGTGGAAAAGTGCAGGGTGGTATCATCAGCATAGGAGTGGATAGGACAAGAAGTTTGGTTTAGATCATTAATGAAAAATAAGAAGAGAGTGGGTGACAGGACAGAACTCTGAGGAACACCACTGTTAATAGATTTAGGAGAAGAACAGTGACCGTCTACCACAGCAGCAATAGAACGGTTAGAAAGGAAACTTGAGATGAAGTTACAGAGAGAAGGATAGAAACCGTAGGAGGGTAGTTTTGAAATCAAAGCTTTGTGTCAGACTTTATCAAAGGCTTTTGATATGTCCAAGGCAACAGCAAAAGTTTCACCAAAGTCTCTAAAAGAGGATGACCAAGACTCAGTAAGGAAAGCCAGAAGATCACCAGTAGAGCGGCGTTGACGGAACCCATACTGGCGATCAGATAGAAGGTTGTGAAGTGATAGATGTTTAAGAATCTTCCTGTTGAGGATAGGTTCAAAAACTTTAGATAAGCAGGAAATTAAAGCAATAGGACGGTAGTTTGAGGGATTAGAGCGGTCACCCTTTTTAGGAACAGGTTGAATGTAGGCAAACTTCCAGCAAGAAGGAAAGGTAGATGTTGACAGACAGAGCTGAAAGAGTTTGACTAGGCAAGGTGCAAGCACGGAGGCACAGCTTCGGAGAACAATAGGAGGGACCCCATCAGGTCCATAAGCCTTCCGAGGGTTTAGACCAGCGAGGGCATGGAAAACATCATTACGAAGAATTTTAATACGTGGCATGAAGTAGTCAGAGGATGGAGGAGAGGGAGGAACAAGCCCAGAATCGTCCAAGGTAGCGTTTTTAGCAAAGGTTTGAGCAAAGAGTTCAGCTTTAGAAATAGATGTGATAGCAGTGGTGCCATCTGGTTGAAGTAGAGGAGGGAAAGAAGAAGAAGCAAAGTTATTGGAGATATTTTTGGCTAGATGCCAGAAATCACGAGGGGAGTTAGATCTTGAAAGGTTTTGACATTTTCTGTTAATGAAAGAGTTTTTGGCTAGTTGGAGAACAGACTTGGCATGGTTCCGGGCAGAAATATAAAGTGCATGAGATTCTGGTGATGGAAGGCTTAAGTACCTTTTGTGGGCCACCTCTCTATCATGTATAGCACGAAAACAAGCTGTGTTAAACCAAGGTTTAGAAGGTTTAGGACGAGAAAAAGAGTGAGCAATGTACGCCTCCATGCCAGACACTATCACCTCTGTTATGCACTCAGCACACAAAGACGGGTCTCTGACACGGAAGCAGTAGTCATTCCAAGGAAAATCAGCAAAATACCTCCTCACGTCCCCCCAACTAGCAGAGGCAAAACGCCAGAGGCACCTTCGCTTAGGGGGATCCTGAGGAGGGATTGGAGTGATAGGACAAGATAAAGATATGAGATTGTGATCGGAGGAGCCCAACGGAGAAGAAAGGGTGACAGCATAAGCAGAAGGATTAGAGGTCAGAAAAAGGTCAAGAATGTTGGGCGTATCTCCAAGACGGTCAGAAATACGAGTAGGGTGTTGCACCAATTGCTCTAGGTCATGGAGGATAGCAAAGTTGTAGGCTAGTTCACCAGGATGGTCAGTGAAGGGAGAGGAAAGCCAAAGCTGGTGGTGAACATTGAAGTCTAAAAGAATGGAGATCTCTGCAAAAGGGAAGAGGGTCAGAATGTGCTCCACTTTGGAAGTTAAGTAGTCAAAGAATTTCTTATAGTCAGAGGAGTTAGGTGAGAAGTATACAGCACAGATAAATTTAGTATGAGAGTGACTCTGTAGTCGTAGCCGGATGGTGGAAAACTCGGAAGATTCAAGAGCGTGGGCACGAGAGCAGGTTAAGTCATTGCGCACATAAACGCAGCATCCAGCTTCGGATCGAAAATGAGGATAGAGGAAGTAGGAGGGAACAGAAAAGGGGCTACTTTCAGTTGCCTCAGACACCTGAGTTTCAGTGAGGAAAAGAAGATGAGGTTTAGAAGAGGAGAGGTGGTGTTCTACAGATTGAAAATTAGATCTTAGACCGCGAATGTTGCAGAAGTTAATGAAAAAAAAGTTGAGGGGGGTGTCAAGACACTTAGGGTCGTCGACAGAAAGGCAGTCCGACCTGGGGACCTGGGGACAGGTCCTGGGGACCTGTCCTACTCCGAGGCTGGTGTAGGAGTGGCCATGATGATTTTAAAATTTTTGAGTGAAGGGTGTGTGTGTTATTAGGTGTTTGTAGTTTTGTGTGGAGAGGAAGATAGTTGCTTTTAGAGGGCAGGCTGTGACTGCCCCCTTGTGTTGTGAGACACAAAGGGAAACGTTCAGTGAGGTCACAGCTGGGTTTAATGATAAGTTCACAGCACCCCCTGAACAGTGCTTTAGACCTCACTGGGAGTAATTATCGTTTCGGCAGGTGTCTACTGCCTCCTCCATCTATCCGAAGTGTCTTGACATCCCACAACTTTTTCTTCATTAACTTCTCCAACATTCGCGGTCGTGGTCTTAGATCTAATTTTCATTCTGTAGAACACCACCTCTCCGCTAGTACACCTCATCTTCTTTTCCTCACTGAAACACAGGTGTCTGAGGCAACTGACAGTAGCCCTTTTTCTGTTCCCTCCTACTTTCTCTATCTTCATTTTCAATACAAAGCTGGATGTTGCATCTATGTGTGCAACGGCTTAACCTGCTCTCATGCCCACGCCCTTGAATCTTCCGAGTTATCCATCATCTGGCTAGGGCTACAGTGTCATTCTCAAACTAAATTTATCTGTGCTGTATACCTCTCACCTAACTCTTCTGATTATAAGAAATTCCTTGACTACTTAACTTCCAAAGTGGAGCACATTCTGACTCTCTTCCCTTTTGCAGAGATCTCCATTCTTGGGGACTTCAATGTTCATCACCAGCTTTGGCTTTTCTCTCCCTTCACTGACCAACCTGGTGAAGTAGCCATTAACTTTGCTAACGCTCCATGACCTAATGCAATTGGTGCAACACCCTACTCGTATTTCTGATCGTTTTGCAAATACGCCTTACATTCTTAACCTTTCCCTAACCTCTAATCCTTCTGGTAATGCAGTTACTCTACTTTCTCCGTTGGGCTCATCCGATCACAATCTCATATCTTTACCTTGTCCTATCACTCCAATTCTTCCTTAGGATTCCCATGAGCAGAGGAACCTCTGGCAATTTGATCCTGGCGTTTTGATTCAGCTAGTTGGGGGGAAATGAGGAAGTATTTTGCTGATTTTCCTTGGAATGACTACTACCTCTGTGTCAGAGATCAGTCTCTGTGTGCCGAGTGCATAACAGAGTGGTTGGCATGGAAGCGTACATTCCTCACTCTTTTTCTCGACCTAAACCCTCCAAACCTTGGTTTAACACAACCTGTTCTCGTGCTATACATAACAGAGAGATGGCCCACAAAAGGTACCTCAGCCTTCCATTACTAGAATCTCATAAACTTTATATTTCTGCCAGGAATGGAACAAGTCTGTTCTCCAACTAACCAAAAACTTCACTAATAGAGTGTCAAAACTTCAAGATTTTGACACATTCTGACATCTGGCCAAAAACATCTCCAAGATTTTGCTTCTTCTTCTTTCTCTCCTTTATTTAACCAGATGTCACCACTGCTATCACATCTCTAAAGGTCAATTCTTTGCTAAAAACTCCATCTTGGATGATGCAGGGCTTGTTCCTTCCTCTCCTCCATCCTCTGACTACTTCATGTTATCTAATAAAATTCTTCGTGATGATGTTTTTCATGACCTCGCTGTCCTAGCCCTTTGAAGGCTTATGGACCTGATGGGGTGCCTCTTGTTGTTCTCCGAAACCAGAATTAAAAAAAAATTGTTTTATTTTTACTGAGTTAGCAGCCACTGTGAGAAGCAGTGCAAGGCGGTGGGGCAGGGTGGGATGCACCTTCCATTCGCTTCCTTCCCTCCCACTTGAGTCATACCATCGTGACCACTGAGGGCTCACCGTGGCGCGTTTCTCACGCTTCCAAGTCAGTCACAGTCGGTAGTTTGGGCAATACAGATGTATTGTGGTAGGCAGCGTTTTTCCCAGGAGACTGGGCGGGATACAGCTAGATGGATCACTTGCTTTAAGGGATATTTGTTTAATTTACTGCAGTACGCCCTTGATTGTTGTATACCTAGCGTTAGGGGTCTCCATCAGCTTGCCTACGAATGCACTTTCCTGTAAGGCACATAGCTTATATTAAGATGTGACACCTTGTCTGTTCAGGAGGCGAGTACCTGGTGACAGTGAGCGATTGACGATTTTTTTTTTTTTTTTTTTTTTTGGTGGACAGTTTTGTTTGTGTACATTGTGTTTTGTTAAATGCTACTGCTTGTCAAGGCTCTGGTATAATGTCTGACTGCAGAATATTTTAAGCATGTTGCCATGTAATAAAACTTTACTCCGTGCTCAGGTCCTGTTGAGGCCTGCCTTCCTAGAGTCTGTAAACGACACTACTCAGGTGGAGATATAATACTTTGTTGGACAGTGGGTTTGATTTGTTATTTAAGGGTGGTTGTCCAACCTGAGATTATACCTCATTCTTTAAAGTGTGGATCTCTTGTGATTGTCTCTTCCTAGAACGTGGCTATCGATTTTTCATAGCTGTTGGAGTGGTTTGGGCAGTTTATGTTGTAATATTCCCCTACCTGTGGGCGGATGAAGAAGGCTGGTGACCTCATTCGTGTAATCTGGTATTATGACCGTCTGGGTAGAGAGTGCAAGAGCCAAAAGACAACCTTGTAACCCATATTAGCCCCTGCACCATGTCATGTAGGAGGGCTAGCCGAATTTGTGGTAGAGAGGGGCAGGAATTTGATGTCATAACAGAAACTGGCGACCTCACGAGGATTGCTGAAAGCTTCGTAGCAA
>NC_087187.1:12597500-12642500 GCF_035594125.1 Scylla paramamosain
CGTCTCATCAACTTCTCTCCTCTAACTGACTGTCTTCAGCCCCTCTCTCACCGCCGCAATGTTGCATATCTAGCTGTCTTCTACCGTTATTTTCATGCCAACTGCTCTTCTGATCTTGGTAACTGCATGCCTCCCCTCCTCCCGCGGCCTCGCTGCACAAGGCTTTCTTCTTTCTCTCACTCCTATTCTGTCCACCTCTCTAACGCAAGAGTTAACCAGTATTCTCAATCATTCATCCCTTTCTCTGGTAAACTCTGGAACTCCTTGCCTGCTTCTGTATTTCCACCTTCCTATGACTTGAATTCCTTCAAGAGGGAGGTTTCAAGACACTTATCCACCAATTTTTGACCACTGCTTTGACCCTTTTAAGGGACTGGCATTTCAGTGGGCATTTTTTTTTTATTAGATTTTTGTTGCCCTTGGCCAGTATCCTTCCTACATAAAAAAAAAAAAAAAAATATATATATATATATATATATATATAATGCCCCCATCTCCGTTGTGTCACTCGCAAGCTAGGTTATTATTATTATTTTTTTTTTATTATTATTGTCTTTTTTTTCTCTCTCTATTTGGTGAGGAAATACCTACACTCACTGATTTATGGTCTTTATTTTCCCTTCACTTGTGGTAGTGTTAACACTAATTCACACGTCATTCATATCACATCAGGTAGCGTAAAGTATCTTTTTAGTATCGCTGAAGATTTCATTACAATCGTGTAAATACCGGCCGAACTAATCACTTGACATACTTCACACATTCACCAATAACAATAATGGGCATTAGTGTTTGGATATTACATGAGTGTACAGTTTCATTCACCTGGCGAGGGTGGTATTATTCACGCACGTGACTCGATAAATAATTAACTGGTGCTTACATAAGAATAAACAATCTCCTTATTACATTTTCCTATAACCCTGGTATAACACAGCCTAATCAGCATTCCAAGGACCGAACCAGGTGGTTACGTCCCCGTATGATAACCAGAGATACTGCACAACCTTAATAATCCGTGAACTAAACACTCCGTTCTCAAACTATTAAGTATACCTAACCAAAAACACACACTAAGGACGCACAGACAGACTTTTCCTCTACCTTCACTGGTTTCCCTGTAGTGTAAGCAAGCCAAGATCTCTCTATAGTGTAAGCAAGCCAAAATCTCTCTGAGCGATGTATTGATAAGAAAATATATCTACAAATATGAATAGTAATTACTTCAAACTTAGAGCGACGTACCTGTGAGCAAGCCATGCAAGTCAGACCGGCGTCCCCACGCTACGAACCTCCTTAGTTTTCAGATTCTTCCTCAAGGTAATTTGCAAATGATTTGATTCAACCGTATAATAAACGTTTACATTACTTTACTCATATAATGACCTGGTGTATTTGTTCTTCTGAGTAACAAGGTGAAAAATTTTAGCCACAAGCTAATATCTTGTATGAAAATAATGCCTTTATTCATAAAGAAAATCGATCATCCATTTCCTGCAGGCTCCAACATGTTGTCTGTGTGTCTGTATGTCTCGGGGATGTATGAATGATGTAATAACGACTAAATCTTACCAATAATTCTTATATTAACTTAATTTTACTTATATTAACCGAATATTACTTATATTAGCTTAATATTACGTCCCCGGCACTACATACGCACACACACACGCACACATACACAGGGTGTCCCACTAGTTAAGGTACACACTTCGGGATTTTTACCATATAGCTGTGGCGGACCTATAGAATTAAGCACCTAAAAGTACACAGGCCTGAGACTTATCAGGATACATAGCCGAGTTTTCAGCACGAGTGTAGAGAGCAGGCTGTTGACTGGAGCAGTTGTTTACTGTGCTGGAGTGTGACTTAAATGCGCTTGATGCTTGCCTATAAATACTCGGAGTGAATCCTACTCGAACCCAGATCAGTATTTTAAGTAGGTTCTTCATTAAACTTAAATTTATTATAAACAGCAATCACCATTATCTTTATTCTATTGTGATATATATATTAATCTAAAAAAGTTTTGATGGTGTTAAACATAAAGGAATATTAGTAAAATGGCAATAAACAACTTTTCTGATTAGCATTACTTTTGAGACAAATGCCCCTACATTCTAGTGCATCCAGGGAAGGCAAGTTCTTATTCTTTTCGTTATGTGTCGATGTGTTGTCCCTGACTAGCTGTACCGCGTCCAGCAGATTTGAGTTGCCAGTTATGTATTTTCCTTGCAGTGTTACCACGTCGGGAGAGAATACACACTCTCTCTCTCTCTCTCTTTCTCTCTCTCTTCGGGACTTCTACATTTAACACCCCTAAAAATTCATTTTAATACCCTATTTGCCCTGTTTTTGCCCTCTAAGCATTGCTTTCTTACACGGAGTTCAGAGGTAACTATAACTCGTAAATCTTTTTCGTACCATGGACCTACCAGAACTTCGTTGTTTATTGTGTACCTACTGTGGGTTTCCTCTACCTATGCTAAATACTTTCCATTTGTTGATATTAAATTGCGTTTGCCATCTGTCTGTCCATTCGTTCATCCTATTCAAGTCTCCCTTCGATTCTGGCCTAATTAATCTATCTTCGTGTCATCCGTAAATTTACTAACATCACTACTAATTTCACAATCCAAGTCATCGATATATATTACAAACAACAATGACCCTAATACTGAATCCTGTGGCAGCCTAATTACTTCAAACTACTAGGATTTACAGCCATTTATTACAACTCTATCGCCTGTCAATTAGCCACGATCTTGTCCAGTCTAACTCCTTCCCATCTATCCCATGCGCCCTAACCTTTTTAAGTAGCCTCTGATGGGGTACCTTGTTAAACTTCTTTCGGCTGCTCTCAATTAGGAGTCGCCACAGCAGATCACTCTTCTCCAGTGCGCTCGATCTTTTGCGTCTTCCTCTGTCACGCCCACTTCCATGTTTCTCTTCACAGCATCCATAAACCTTCTCTTTGGTTTTCCTCTCTTCCTCCTGCCAGGCAGATCCATGTCCAGCATCTTGCTCCCCACATACTCGTACCCTTCGTCACTCCTCCTGACATATCCAAACCACCTCAGCCTATCCTCCCTTGCTTTGTCCCCAAACCGACGTACGTGTGTTGTTCCTCTGATGCAATAATTTCTGATTTTATCCATCCTCGTCACTCCAAGAGCAAATCGCAACATCTTCAATTCTGCTACTTCCAACTCCGCTTCCTGCTTTTTTGTTAGTGGTACTGTTTCCATACCGTACAGCATGGTGGGTCTCACTACTGTTTTATAAATCTTTCCCTTTGTTCTCCCGGAAATCTTTCTGTCACATGTCACTACTGCCGTCTTCCTCCACCCATCCCATCCCGCTTGCACTCTACTTCACCTCCCTACCACAATCTCCATTACTCTGTACCGTGGACGCCAAATATCTAAATTCATCAACATTTGTCATTTGCACACCTTGTAGCCTTATTGTCTCCCCATCACCTCCATTGAGACACATGTACTCAGTCTTGCTCCTGCTCACTTTCAATCCCCTTTTCTCCAGTGCATATCTCCACCTCTCTAATTCTGTCTCCACTTCTTTCCGGTTTTCGCAACAGATCACTACGTTGTCTGCGAACATCATAGTTCGTGGTGATTCCTGTCTGACCTCATCAGTCAGTCTGTTCATCATTTCTGCAAACAGGAAAGGGCTCAAAGCCGATCCCTGGTGCAGTCCCACCTCCATTCCGAAACCCTCCGTCATTCCTGCAGCACACCTTACTGCTGTTACGCTGTTTTCGTACATGTCCTTCACCACCTTCACATACTTCTCTGCCACTCCCAAGCACCTCATGCAATACCACAGCTCTTCTCTCGGCACCCGATCGTAAGCCTTTTCTAGATCTATTCTCCTTCTGTCCTTCCCTGTACTTCTCCATCATCATCCTCATAGTAAATATTGCGTCCGTTGTGCTTCTCCCTGGCATGAATCCAAACTGCTCATCACTGATCCTTACCACTCTCCGCAATTTCGTTTCCACGACTCTTTCCCATATCTTCATTGCATGACTCAACAGCTTAATTTCTCTATAGTTGTTGCAGCTTTGTACATCACCCTTGTTCTTGAAAATTGGTACTAGCACACTTTTTCTCTACTCATCTGGCATCTTCTCGCCTTCCAAGATCCCGTTGAACAGTCTGGTTAGCCAACCCACTGTCATCTCTCCTAAACTCCTCCATGCTTACACAGGTATCTTATCTGGGCTTAATGCTTTACCTCCCTTCATGCTCCTGAAAGCCTTCCTCACCTCTTCTCTACTGATCCTTGGCACTTCCTGATTTAACTCTTCTACCTCCTCTAACCTTCTTTCCCTTTCATTTTCGATGTTCATCAGATCCTCAAAATACTCCTTCCATCTTTTTAATACATTCTCTTCCCTTGTCAGTATATTTTTGTCTGCATCCTTTATCATTTTAACATGCTGCACATCCCTCCCATCTCTGTCTCTCTGTCTGGCCAGTCGGTAGAGATCTTTCTCCTTTTCCTTAGTATTTAACTTCTCATATAACTCTTCATATGCCTTTGCCACTTCCTTCTTCGCTATGCTACACATTTCCTTGTATTCCTGAAGACTTCCTTCGTCCCTATGTCTGTCCCAGTTTCGTTTTGCTAGTCTTTTCCTCTTTATGCTATCCTGCACTTCCTCATTCCACCACCAGGTTTCGTTGTCTTCTTTTCTTCGTCCTGATGTCATCCCAAGTACATGTATGGCTTTCTCACCGTTTCTGAGATTTCCTCCCAACTGACTTCTTCCCTTTCTGCCGAAGTTTGGCTTACCTCTTGCTTAAATGCTGTATTGTACTCCTCCTTCAGTTTCCACCATTTGATCTTTGGTTCAGTCTTCACTTTCCTCCTTGTCTTCACTTTCAGGCTCAGGCTCCCAACGAACACTATGCTGTCTTGCCACACTCTCCCCGGGCACAACCTTATAATCGCTAAACTCTTTCAAGCTGCATCTCCTACACATATATGAGTGGAGGAAGGAGAGGGTACATTGTCAAACGCTTTACTAACATCCAGATATAGGATGTCATAACTATCACCATTACCCGCCGCATCGTAAACCGAACTGTAAAAACTAATATGCTCGTCAGGCACGACTTCCCCTTCGTGAAGCCATGATGTGACTGATTTATCAAGGTATGTTTGTCAAAATGACCCTTAATGTTCTTCGCTATTATTGACTCCATTATTTTACCTACAACAGAAATTAAGCTGACAGGTCTACAATTAGACGCTAAAGTTTTATCTCCTTTCTTAAAGATGGGTACTACATTAGCCTGCCTACACATTATTGGTACCTCACCTGACTCAACTGATTTCCTAAAGACAGAAACGAATGGTTCACTAATAACCTTTTTGCATTTCTTAAGTACTCTGGGGTATATTTCATCCGATCCCGGTGACTTGAACTTTTTCAGCCTATCTGTCTTCTTTTCCACTATCTCCTTATTTATGGTAATATCTGTCAACTTCTCATCCTCGTCTTCTCTAAACGTCTGCTCACCATTCGGCATTTCCTACATGTTTTCCTCGGTGAAGACAAATACTCGTTCAGAATTTAAATAATCTCCTTCCCTGAACTAACCAGTTCCACATCTGCTGCCTTTAATGGGACTATTATTTCTATTATAATTTTAATATCATTAATATTAATACTAATACTGATACTAATACATAAAACAACAACAACGTGCTAATAATAATAATAATAATAATAATAATAATAATAATAATAATAATAATAATAATAATAACAACAATAAATAATAATAATAATAATAATAATAGTAATAATGATAATAATAGTTTTTAATATTATTATTATTTTACTAATCTCCCCAGAACTAACTAGCTCCACATCTGCTGCCTTTAATGGGAGTATTGTTTCTATTTTTTTTAATATCATTAATATTAATACTAATATTAATATTTATACTAATACCAGTAGTAGTAGTAGTAGCAGTAGTAGTAGTAGTAATAGTAGTAGTAATAATAATAATAATAATAATAATAATAATAATAATAATAATAATAATAATATTATTATTATTATTATTATTATTATTATTATTATTATTATTATTATTATCATTATTATTATTATTATTATTATTATTTTGTTATTATTCTATGCACACACACACACACACACACACACACACACACACACACACACACACACACACATATATATATATATATATATATATATATATATATATATATATATATATATATATATATATATATATATATATATATATATATATATATATATATATATATATAATATATTGTTGTGTGCAGCGAGATAAAACGATATAAAGAAAAAGAAAGGAGAGAGAAAGAATGAGAAACCAATTATGAGAGAGAGAGAGAGAGAGAGAGAGAGAGAGAGAGAGAGAGAGAGAGAGAGAGAGAGAGAGAGAGAGAGAGAGAGAGGCTGGGGACGAGACTTCGATGTATTCTTGACATGTAGCCTACCCAGCCTCAAGCATTCTAGTATATTATTTATCCACGCAGTCAGGCATATTTAGTAAAAGGATTGCTCTCGAGAATAAAGTGATCAGTATTCATCTAGCCTCACTAGTTTAATCATTAGAGTTTTCAGAGGTCGTGTCTTATTCATATAATCCAGCGGGGTGCAGAGCAGCAAGCAGATGTATGTATGTATGTATATCACCATCCCATCCCCCTCTCTTGTACACAAGGGATTCTGTACACCTGCATTTGAGACCTGCAACGAGTCCACAAAGGAGGTTGTTCAAGGAAGCTAGTCCAGGTGCGGCAGTTTTGTGAAGGGGCTAAGAAGTGTGGGCGTAACAGAAGTTGGCGATCTCGCCAGGATCCCTGAAAGTTTCGTCGCCAAGTGGAGGAGACAGTTTTTATTTATTTATTTATTTTTTTTTCTTTGTGCCCGCATTCAGTTTACGCCATGGCTAGTAGTTGGGGTGACTCGCGACCTGAATCCCCTGCCTCTGCTGGAAGTGGGAGTGTAGATTTAGTCCAGTTCGGTGTGAGGACACCACCAGGTGCTAACTTTGTACAAGGGCCTTATTCGTCCATGTATGGAGTATGCTTCACATGTCTGGGTGGTTCCACTCATACTCTTCTAGACAGGGTGAGGGTGGAATCAAAAGCTTTTTGTCTTATCAACTCCTCTCCTCTAACTGACTGTCTTCAACCTCTCTCATCGCCACAATGTGTGCAGCTCTAGCTATCTTCTACCGCTATTTTCATGTTAATTGCTCTTCTGATCCTGCTAACTGCATGCCTCCCCTCCTCCCGCGGCCTCGCTGTACAAGACTCATCTTTCACCCCTTTTCTGTCCACCTCTCTAATGCAAGAGTTAACCATTATTCTCAATCATTCATCCCTTTCTCTGGTAAACTCTGGAACTCCCTACCTGCTTCTGTATTTCCATCTTCTTATTACCTGAATTCCTTCAAGAGGGAGGTTTCAAGACACTTATCCATCATTTATTTTACTACCGCTTCGGACCCTTTTCTGGAACTGGCGTCTTAGTGGGCTTTTTTTTTTTCCCCCTTGGCCAGTGTCCCTCCTACATAAAAAAAATAAAATAAAATAAAATAAATAAGGCTTGAAGTCTAGATGGAGAAGATGAGGCTACTCGAAGTCGAGAAGAAGATGAGGCTGCTTGAAGCCCAGAAGGAGAAGGAAATGAGATTATTCGAGGTGGAGAAGGAGGCGAAGACGTATAAGAGGGAGGGGGCTGAAAAGAATAGAATGTATGAGTTGGAGAAGATGAGGATTGATGCTAATTCACCTCATGGCTTGAGGAGAGGAGTTAAGGAAGATAATGTAGAAAGCCAGATGATGAGGATTTGAAATTAATACCAGAGTTTGATGAGAAGAAGGTAACCGAATAGTTCAGGTGATTTGAGAAGGCCTCCGAATTTAATTGGCCTCAGGAGAGATGGGTTGGCCTTATGGCCAATATGTTGCAGGGTAAAGCTTTGGAAGTCAACGACAGGATGTCACTAGAGGATTTGGAGAATTACAAGGAGTTTAAGGCTGACATCCTGAGAGCTTATGGACTGTGATGGGAGGCGTTTAGGCTGCAGTTTCGTGGAAGTAAGAAAAGGCCTAGTGATTCTTATCTAGAATGTACTCGCTATCTTGAGATGTTCGAGAAATGGATTGCTAGCGAGCCTGTCACCTCCTATCGTGAGTTAAAGAAGTCATGATAATGGAGAAATTTGTCAATGTGGACGAGAAGGAGTTGGTACCACTGCTCTGTGAAAAACGATTTAAAATTCTTACGGAAGCGGCTACATGGGGGATGATCATGTGTTGGCGCACCGGCCTGTGCCACGGTGGATTGGTGGTACGTCTGGTGGGGCTGGTAATGTTGTGTCTAATGGCGCGGCCGGCTCTAGTTTGTCTTGTCACGACGTTGCACTGATCCCAGAAAGTTTTAAAAGTCTGGATTTTTAAAGGCCTCGAATACCTACCCGACCTATCCGAAATCATCAGCTATTAAACCCTCTCACAAAACTCTTACCTTGGCACAACACGCCAGGAATCACCTCAATACCTGAAAACAGTTATTCTATATAATAACATAATATATCAATAATAATATTAACTTGCAAATATATGGAGGTAGTACACATTAAAGGAGATTAAGGAACAAATTTCTATCTTAGACTAATACAGGATAATTCCCCACGCTCAATCACAATACATTTCTCTTTACTCAAGCTCTTATATCGCCTCCCTTATTGCTTAAAGGTTATACACATCAATATGACATTCCCGTCACTTTACAAAGCACTAAAATCCTTTTGCCGCTTCACAGGCCGCTTTAATATTTTCCCCAGCTGCAGGAATTTCCCCAGATGCCATCACCGCGTCCTCAAACAACCATTCCCGTATTTCACCTCCTCAAACCTCACAAGAAATCACCACCATCACCATATTTCACCTATAACACCATAACACCATCCCGAAGACACCAATAACGCCGCAACACCACCACAACCCCAACCACAAAATGGCTGCCTAACAGCCCGACGCTACCCCTAGTGTTACGTCACCGACACAACTCACCACCAACTCACTCAGCGAACAAGAGCTCCTGGGTATCACAAAAAACTCACCAACCTGACCCTGGATATCAGGCTTATACCACCTCATCGCCAGTACCTCCACACTCCCGCTCAATCACCACAACGCTACCCAAATTTGTCTAAATTTAATTGTCTCAAATTAATAACAGCCCCTGCTTCCAAGACGCCCCAGAAGCCGGTGGCTCTGATCGTGTCCCAGGGACGGGACCAGGAGGGTGATGGGATCCGGATTATGTTTGGTAACAAGGATGGAAAGGCCGTCGTGGTCACTCCCTCACCTGTCGTTATCTTAAATTCCCCTGTGAGGTCTGACTTAGAATGGTGCCACCCTTTCTTGTGTCAGGGCACTGTTGAGATTGATGGGGTTACTTACCTCGTTACAGTTTTGAGAGATACAGCTGCACAGCAATAGCTATGCAGGAATGTGATTGGGAGGGGAGTTGCCTCCGATCACCTTGTGTGGTGCCGGGGAACTGGCGCCGCGGAGAGCTTCGTTACGGTGGAGATTAGGCTGTCATGCTTACTAGTGACCGCGGAGGGTGGCACTAGCGGAATACCTGCCTATGTCAGATCGATTTCCTTCAGGAATGACCTGACAGGGAGAAAGGTCTGGTTGCAGCTGCCATCCGCGGATCCTGCCCCAGATGAGGAAGCTTGTGAGATTTGTAACACAGTAGACACCTGCCGAAACGATAATTACTCCCAGTGAGGTCTAAAGCACTGTTCAGGGGGTGCTGTGAACTTATCATTAAACCCAGCTGTGACCTCACTGAACGTTTCCCTTTGTGTCTCACAACAAAAGGGGGCAGTCACAGCCTGCCCTCTAAAGACAACTCTCTTCCTCCACACAAAAATAAAAGCACCTAATAACACACACACCCTTCACTCAAAAATTTTAAAATTATCATTGGGACTCCTACACCAGCCTCGTAGTCCCCATCTGACGAGGGGACCACAAACGTCCCCAGGTCGGACTGCCTTTCTGTCGACGACCCTAAGTGTCTTGACACCCCCCTCAACTTTTTCTCCATTAACTTCTGCAGCATTCGCGGTCTAAGATCTAATTTTCAATTTGTAGAACACCACCTCTCCTCTTCTAAACCTCATCTTCTTTTCCTCACTGAAACTCAGGTGTCTGAGGCAAATGATAGTAGCCCCTTTTCTGTTCCCTCCTACTTTCTCTATCCTCATTTTCGATCCAAAGCTGAATGTTGCGTTTATGTGCGCAATGACTTAACCTGCTCTCGTGCCCACGCTCTTAAATCTTCCGAGTTTTCCACCATCTGGCTACGACTACAGAGTCACTCTCAAACTAAATTTATCTGTGCTGTATTCCTCTCACCTAACTCCTCTGACTGTAAGAAATTCTTTAACTACTTAACTTCCAAAGTGGAGCACATTCTGACCCTCTTCCCTTTTGCAGAGATCTCTATTCTTGGAGACTTCAGTGTTCACCACCAGCTTTGGCTTTCCTCTCCATTCACTGACCATCCTGGTGAAATAGCCTTCAACTTTGCTATCCTCCACGATCTACAGCAATTGGTGTAACACCCTAGTCGTGTTCCTGGCCGTCTTGGAGATACGCCCAACATTCTTGACCTATTCCTGACCTCTAATCCTTCTGTTTATGCTGTCACCCTTTCTTCTCCGTTGGGCTCCTCCGATCACAATCTCATATCTGTATCTTGTACTATCACTCCAATCCCTCCTCACGATCCCCCTAAGCGAAGGTGCCTTTGGCGTTTTGCCACTGCTAGTTGGGGGAACCTGAGGAGGTATTTTGCTGATTTTCCTCTGACACTGCTCCCGTGTCAGAGACCCGTCTTTGTGTGCTGAGCGCATAACAGAGGTGATAGTGTCTGGCATGGAGGCTTACATTCCTCACTCTTTTTCTCGACCTAAATATTCCAAACCTTGGTTTAACATAGCTTGTTCTTGTGCTATACATGATAGAGAGGTGGCCCACAAACGGTACTTAAGCCTTCCATCACCAGAATCTCATGCACTTTATATTTCTTACCGGAATCATGCCAAGTCTGTTCTCCAACTAGCCAAAAACTCCTTCTTTATCAGAAAGTGTCAAAACCTTTCAAGATCTAACTCCCCTCGTGACTTCTGGCATCTAGCCAAAAATATCTCCAATAACTTTGCTTCTTCTTCTTTCCCTCCTTTATTTCAACCAGATGGCACCACTGCTATCATATCTTTTTCTAAAGCTGAACTCTTCGCTCAAACCTTTGCTAAAAAATTTACCTTGGACGATTCTGGGCTTGTTCCTCCGTCCCCTCAACCCTCTGACTACTTCATGCTACCTATTAAAATTCTTCACAATGATGTTTTCCATGCCCTTGATGGCCAAAACCCTTGGAAGGCTTATGGACCTGATGGGGGTCGCTCTTATTGTTCTCCGAAACTGTGCCTCCGTTCTTGCACCTTGCCTAGTTAAACTCTTTCAGCTCTGTCTGTCAATATCTACCTTTCTTGTTGGAAGTTTGCCTACATTCAGCCTGTTCCTAAAAAGGGTGTTCCTAAAAAGGATTCTAATCCTTCAAATTACCGTCCAATTGCTTTAATTTCTTGCCTAAAGAAAGTTTTTGAATCTATCCTCAACAGGAAGATTCTTAAACATCATTTCACAACCTTCTATCTGATCGCCAGTATGGGTTCCGTCAAGGCCAGTCTACTGGTGATCTTCTGGCTTTCCTTACTGAGTCTTGGTCATCCTCTTTTAGAGATTTTGGGGAAACTTGCTGTTGCCTTGGACATATCAAAAGCTTTTGATAGAGTCTGGCACAAAGCTTTGATTTCCAAACTACCCTCCTACAGCTTCTATCCTTCTCTCTGTAACTTCATCTCAAGTTTCCTTTCTGACCGTTCTATTGCTGCTGTGGTAGACGGTCACTGTTCTTCTAAATCTATTAACAGTGGTGTTCCTCAGGGTTCTGTCCTGTCACCCACTCTCTTCTTATTATTCATTAATGATCTTCTAAACCAAACTTCTTGTCCTATCCACTCCTACGCTGATGATACCACCCTGCACTTTTCCACGTCTTTTCATAGACGTTCAACCCTTCAGGAGGTAAACATATCACGCAGGGAAGCCACAGAACGCCTGACTTCTGATCTTTCTAAAATTTCTGATTGGGGCAGAGCAAACTTGGTATTGTTCAATGCCTCAAAAACTCAATTCCTCCATCTATCAACTCGACACAACCTTCCAGACAACTATCCCCTCTTCTTCAATGACACTCAACTGTCCCCCTCATCTACACTGAACATCCTCGGTCTGTCCTTTACTTATAATCTGAACTGGAAACTTCACATCTCATCTCTAGCTAAAACAGCTTCTATGAAGTTATGTGTTCTGAGACGTCTCCGCCAGTTTTTCTCAGCCCCTCAGCTGCTAACTCTGTAGAAGGGCCTTATCCGTCCATGTATGGAGTATGCTTCACATGTCTGGGGGGGTTCCACTCATACTGCTCTTCTAGACAGGGTGGAATCAAAAGCTTTTTGTCTCATCAACTCTTCTCCTGTAACTGACTGTCTTCAGCCTCTCTCTCACCGCCGCAATGTTGCATCTCTAGCTGTCTTCTACCGCTATTTTTATGCTAACTGCTCTTCTGATCTTGTTAACTGCATGCCTCCCCTCCTCCCGCGGCCTCGCTGCACAAGGCATTGTTCTTTCTCTCACCCCTATTCTGTCCACCTCTCTAACGCAAAAGTTAACCAGTATTCTCAATCATTCATCCCTTTCTCTGGTAAACTCTGGAACTCCCTGCCTGCTTCTGTATTTCCACCTTCCTATGACTTGAATTCCTTCAAAAGGGAGGTTTCAAAACACTTATCCATCAATGTTTGACTACTGCTTTGGCCCTTTTATGGGACTGGCATTTCAGTGGGAATTTTTTTTATTGGATTCTGTTGCCCTTGGGCAGTATCCCTCCTACATAAAAAAAAAAAAAAAAGCTGTTCCTGTTGTTACTCGCCCTAAGGCGAGGCAACCATCCCGGGATCCGTGACTCCTGGAGTCGACAGCAATATGGCAGCGCCACCAGAAGAACTCTGTCTTGGTATTGATGCTGCAGTTGGGGCAGAGTGTCCAGAAGCCAGTCCCACTGCTGGCAAAGGTTTGAACGAGTCAAAGTCATATTCGTCTTTGAGTCGGTGTGCTGGGTCAGACTGCTGAACTGAGCCACCACAGAAAGCATCTGACTTTGTAAAGAGAATTGCTAAGGTTGGGACTCGAGTAATGAATTTGGGTTGTTTGTCTGATGGCTTGTCTTACTCTGCGGACCTTTCCGGAGGTGACACTCAAGTGGAGTTGTCACCTGGTGTTGAGACCGTGGTCGCCGGTGCTCAGTCCGCGCCCCAGTCAGTTATGTTTGGTGTGTCAGGGGTTGCTGTCGCGGGCAGGGATACTCCTGACTCTACGGGGAAAGCGGGAGTTTCCTATCCTGTGGGGTGCAACGGGGGCGGGGAGCAGGCTGTTCCCCTGCCGGGACCAGACACTGTGGGTGTTTGCTCACGCAGTGAACCACCCGTGCTAGCAGCTTCATCTACAACTGTCAGTGGAGTTAAGGAAAGTTCTGTATGTATGTGTTGCCTCACTACTTGGCAAGGCAGGAGTGGATGGCGAGGAAGCTGAAGGTCAGGGAAAGTTTGTTGAGAGTAACTATATTATGAACAGCTGGCGGAGAGAAGAGTGCAGACGTTTCTTGCTCCATTTTAATGTGCCATCCGCAACTAAGAAGGAACGAGTGCTAGAAGCACTGTTACATTAACCTGTCCTCTACTAACCTGTCCTCTACTAAACCTCATCTTCTTTTCCTCACCGAAACACAGATATCTGAGGCAAATGACAGTAGCCCCTTGTATTTTCCCTACTACTTGCTCTAACCTCTTTCAATCCAAAGCTGGATGTTGCGTCTATGTGCGCAAAGACTTAACTTGCTCTCATGCCCACTTTCTTGAATCTAATAAATTTTCCATTAACTAAATTTATTTGTTTTATACCTCTCACCTGAATCCCATTAAATTTCAAAGTGAAGCACATCCTAACTTCCTTCGCTTTCGCAAAGATCTCCATTCTTGTAGACTTCAATGTTCGCCAACACTTTGGTTTTCCTTTCCCTTCACTGACCATGCTTGTGAACTACCCTTCAACTTTACTATTATCCACGATCTAGAGCAATTGGTGCAACAGTTGCTCGAGTTGCTGCAACTCATATTCCTGACCGTCTTGGGAAAAAACCCAACATTATAGACCGTTTCCTTACCTTTAACCCTTCTGCTTATCCTTCTCCATATGGCTCTTCCGATCACATATCTGTATCGCTGTAAACCTTCATATGATCCACCAAAACAGAAGTGCCTCTGGCGTCTTGCCTCTGCTAATTGTGGGGGATGTTAGGATCTTAGGCGGTATTATGCTGATTTTCTATGAGATGACTACTGTTTCCTTTGTCCCTTCTTTGTGTGCTGAGAGCATTACAAGTGATACCATCTTGCATGTTGGCGTACATTCCTCAATCTTCCTCTCGCCCTAAACCTTTCAAACCTTGATTTAACACAAGCTGCTCTCGTGCTATAAAAGAAAATGGCCCACAAAAGGTACTTGAGGCTTCCATCATCTGAATTTCAAGCACTATATATTTCTTCCAGGAATCATACCAAGTTTGATTCCCTCATTTCCTCTCCTTCCCGAGAGCAGTGTTTGATACATAATAAAGTAGGGGAGTTTTTCCTCTCCACAAAAATATTAAACCTCTCCCAGTGCTCTCATGAGTGCATAATATATATATATATATATATATATATATATATATATATATATATATATATATATATATATATATATATATATATATATATATATATATATATATATATATATATATATATATATATATATATATATATATATATATATATATATATATATATATATATATATATATATATATATATATATATATATATATATATATATATATATATAAATATATAATATATATAATATATATAATTTATATAAATATATAATATTATAATATATATATATAATATTATATATTATATATAAATATATAATATATATAATATATATAATTTATATATATATATATATATATATATATATATATATATATATATATATATATATATATATATATATATATATATATATATAAACCTTGGTTTAACACAGCTTGTTCTCGTGCTATACATGATAGAGAGGTGGCCCACAAAAGGTACTTAAGCCTTCCATCACCAGAATCTCATGCACTTTATATTTCTGCCCGGAACCATGCCAAGTCTGTTCTCCAACTAGCCAAAAACTCCTTCATTAACAGAAAATGTCAAAACCTTTCAAGATCTAACTCCCCTCGTGATTTCTGGCATCTAGCCAAAAATATCTCCAATAACTTTGCTTCTTCTTCTTTCCCTCCTCTACTTCAACCAGATGGCACCACTGCTATCACATCTATTTCTAAAGCTGAACTCTTTGCTCAAACCTTTGCTAAAAACTCTACCTTGGACGATTCTGGGCTTGTTCCTCCCTCTCCTCCACCCTCTGACTACTTCATGCCACGTATTAAAATTCTTCGTAATGATGTTTTCCATGCCCTCGCTGGTATAAACCCTCGGAAGGCTTATGGACCTGATGGGGTCCCTCCTATTGTTCTCCGAAACTGTGCCTCCGTGCTTGCTCCTTGCCTAGTCAAACTCTTTCAGCTCTGTCTGTCAACATCTACCTTTCCTTCTTGCTGGAAGTTTGCCTACATTCAACCTGTTCCTAAAAAGGGTGACCGCTCTAATTCCTCAAACTACCGTCCTATTGCTTTAATATGCTTATCTAAAGTTTTTGAATCTATCCTCAACAGGAAGATTCTAAAACATCTATCACTTCACAACCTTCTATCTGATCGCCAGTATGGGTTCCGTCAAGGCCGCTCTACTGGTGATCTTCTGGCTTTCCTTACTGAGTCTTGGTCATCCTCTTTTAGAGACTTTGGTGAAACTTTTGCTGTTGCCTTGGACATATCAAAAGCCTTTGATAGAGTCTGGCACAAAGCTTTGATTTCCAAACTACCCTCCTACGGTTTCTATCCTTCTCTCTGTAACTTCATCTCAAGTTTCCTTTCTGACCGTTCAATTTCTGCTGTGGTAGACGGTCACTGTTCTTCTCCTAAATCTATTAACAGTGGTGTTCCTCAGGGTTCTGTCCTGTCACCCACTCTCTTCTTATTATTCATTAATGATCTTCTAAACCAAACTTCTTGTCCTATCCACTCCTATGCTGATGATACCACCCTGCACTTTTCCACGTCTTTTCATAGACGTCCAACCCTTCAGGAGGTAAACATATCACGCAGGGAAGCCACAGAACGCCTGACTTCTGATCTTTCTAAAATTTCTGATTGGGGCAGAGTAAACTTGGTATTGTTCAATGCCTCAAAAACTCAATTCCTCCATCTATCAACTCGACACAATCTTCCAGACAACTATCCCCTCTTCTTCAATGACACTCAACTGTCCCCCCCTTCTACACTGAACATCCTCGGTCTGTCCTTTACTTATAATCTGAACTGGAAACTTCACATCTCATCTCTAGCTAAAACAGCTTCTATGAAGTTAGGTGTTCTGAGACGTCTCCGCCAGTTTTTCTCACCCCCCCAGCTGCTAACTCTGTACAAGGGCCTTATCCGTCCATGTATGGAGTATGCTTCACATGTCTGGGGGGGTTCCACTCATACTGCTCTTCTAGACAGGGTGGAATCAAAAGCTTTTCGTTTCATCAACTCCTCTCCTGTAACTGACTGTCTTCAGCCCCTCTCTCACCGCCGCAATGTTGCATATCTAGCTGTCTTCTACCGCTATTTTCATGCCAACTGCTCTTCTGATCTTGCTAACTGCATGCCTCCCCTCCTTCCGTGGCCTCGCTGCACAAGACTTTCTTCTTTCTCTCACCCCTATTCTGTCCACCTCTCTAACGCAAGAGTTAACCAGTATTCTCAATCATTCATCCCTTTCTCTGGTAAACTCTGGAACTCCCTGCCTTCTTCTGTATTTCCACCTTCCTATGACTTGAATTCCTTCAAGAGGGAGGTTTCAAGACACTTATCCACCAATTTTTGACCACTGCTTTGACCCTTTTATGGGACCCTTTTTTCAGTGGGCATTTTTTTTTTATTAGATTTTTGTTGCCCTTGGCCAGTATCCTTCCTACATAAAAAAAAAGAAGGAAAAAAAATAAATAAAATATATATATATATATATATATATATATATATATATATATATATATATATATATATATATATATATATATATATATATATATATATATATATATATATATATATATATATATATATATATATATATCCAGACTGCTGAGAGAGATGGACCCTCTAGAGAGAGCTGATTTTTTCCGGGGGATATGAAAGAGCTTTGTTTATATTAATTTTAGTGAGTGACTCTTTGGTGGTTAGCCCCCAACCTATTTGTTATGTTAAACCCCAAGGAAGGCTGCCTTTAACTGACTGAGAAAGTTGATTTTGCCTCCACTCAGAGCGTCCTATAAGTCAAGTCCTAACATTTCACATCATGGCGACATTGTGGGAGTGGTTATTTGACCATCCCGGATCTATCTGTTGCTGCCTACTCGAGTCCTGAGTGTTGTGTGTCATCAAATGCTACTGGTCTTGGACTCACAGCCGTGAGGGCCAGAGGACTAAATAGTTTTTTTTTTCCCGCCGGATTACAGCTGTCTGCTCTTTCCACGGGCTCCTCCAGTGGTACCGAGGGTGCGAGCCTGTCTTTTGAGAAACAGTAGCTAAGCTGTTCTTAAGTTAAGAGTGGTATAATATTCTGCTGGAAGTGAGTAGTCAGAGTGTGGGAGGTAGTTCACAAAGTATGATACCATTATCCTGTAGCATCATCTCTGTCGTAGCTCACTAGCATGGGGTTTGATGAGTTCTTTCTCAGCTTGGATAATAAGTTGCCATTATGTATATGAACCTCTTGTCTAGGGCTCCTCTCTTTTGTGTTAGAGCTAGTGTTGTTTTTTCCTAGTATGTTGGTGATTTTTTATATTGATCGCCCGATTCCTCCTATTACTGGAAGTTTTTATATTGTAATTGACGCGAGCGTACACAGCGCTGCGTCCGGAAGCACCGCCATGTGAGGCTGCTTGTGATGTGCTGTTTGCCGATTATCAAGCACCTCAGTGATGCGGGGGGCTGCCTTTGACCAAGTTCTTGTTAATTGTCAGGTGCTCAGCCCCAGCAGGGTATAGTATGTGATGATGGATGTGATGATAAGAGGGGGTTGCACATGGGAGCAGTTGCTGGGACCAGTGGGGCTGGCCCAGGGGCACGTTGGCTGGGCTCATGTTGGAAACAGGATTTGTTGTTTTGTGATGGCCACGTGTGTGTGTTTGACTCCGTGTGTGGGAATGGGTGTGCTGTGTCCTGGAAAGTAGTTATTAGTTAGATATCTGTGTAATCAAGAGACCGGCATGAAAATTAACAAGTGATAGTAATGTTGCATCTGGCAGTGAGACGCAGGCTTGGTTGTATCACATCCGGGAAGAAGTATTATTTTGTTTTATCAAGAGCGGCCAGATGGCACCTCTTCGTTTTGCTGAGAAAGTAGCATTTCTATTTTGTCAGTTTTATGGATGTGGCGCGGAGGCTCCACGGAACCGGGAGCGGGAAAGCGGGAGTGACTGTCGGCAGTGCAGGCATGAGTGAGAGTATTGTTTGGCCTGGAAGTATTTTGCCCGGCCTTGCCGTGATGATGTACCAGGATACTTTGGTCCCTGTTGGGTACACTGGGTATTGTAAGGAGGCAGGGATGTCACTGCATTGTGACTTTGAGGTTGACACTGTATGGAGAAGATACAGAAGGAGTAGAGTGTGTAGTGAAGAGAGGAGACGTTAGAGTAGATAAAGATATAGTGAAGGCAAGGGACCGAGGAGATGACGGAGACAGGAGAAGTGACCAGTTACAGAAGTAGTTGGCGCAGCTGTAGCTACTAGCGGAAAGAGATGACAAAGATATCCTGCAAGAGTAAAATTGCACGCCAATGTAGCCGTGAAGGCTACAGGTCCCAGCGCAGTACCAGAGACAAGCCTGGAAGGGTGAGTAGGAATAGGAGAAAGAAGAAACGGTGGTCTGAGTGGGAGGGCCTAGTGGCAACCCTATTATTTCTAGTTGTGTAGTAATTATTCACGCCAGTGCTATAGTAGTCTTTGATGTTTTGTAATGAGTATGTGTTCTTTATTTGAATGTAATGATGTTCCCAATTAGTTATGTGTTGATTTTGAATTTCTTGTGTGTTCCTAATGTTTTCGTAAGCCTTTGTATATCTTCCGCATTTTGTTGTTTATGAGGGGGAGTGTTGTTTGCAGCGAATTAAGGTGATGAAAAGTGAAGAGAAGAAGTGAGAACGAATGAGAGACGAAGGAAGAAAAAAAGAGAGAGATGAGAAGAGAGATAGGCTGGGGACAAGACTTGGACTACCTGACAAGTAGCCTACCCAGCCTGAAGCTTCTAGTATATTATTTATACGTGAAGTTACTCATATTCCCCACGTATATGTCGCCAACCCCACCCCCTTTCTTGTACCCTTCCCATCCTCTCTCACATAGCAGTAGAGTGTGACGCGCTTTTCCCACACTCACTACCCAACGCTTAGACAGAACAGACGTATTGAGATGGGCAATAATACCTGGCAGAGACTGAAGCAGGATTACAGCTAGTCGTGTCAGTTGCTTTAAGGAGATAAGTGAGTCATTACTGGCCGTATGCCCAGCCTACTTATATAGCATAGAAGTCTCCATAGTAGCCTGCCAGAGAGTGTAGTTGTATATAACACACTCCATACCCATGGAAGTGACTCCTTGACTGCGTGTGTGTGCGGGCCAAATTCTTGTACAGTGAGTAGTGAATTATTCTCCTGTGTATTCGTTGGCACTTGTCTGTAGTCGTTTCCCTTCTTAGTGAGATTGTTGTGTTAAATGGTACTGTTGGCTGATGCTGCTCTACCAAAGAGGACTGAAGTGAAAGGCTGTGTAGTAAACTTTATCCCCTCCTCAGGCCCTGACAAGGCCTGCTGTCCAGGAAATAGTAAACATTGCTCGGCGAGAGATATATCATGTTGTTAGACAGTGGGAGGCCTTGTTACTAAGGACGAGTGTCCAATGGGATTTTAAATACCTCGACCATATATGTGTTATTTCTTGTTATAATTGTCTGCAGGGACACTAACAAAAGACACAAGAAATTATTACAAAACGAAAGAGTGCCCACGAACACACAGGAGGGGTCAGTCACCGCTCTCTGTGCACAAAACTCGACTTGTACACTTTTACAGAAGAGGTGTTGATTTCCTGGGTATAGTGTGTAATTAAATACTACACTCACTGGCAGACTACTACGGAGACTCCTATTCTGAATAAAAGGGATGGGGCGTACGACCGATAATGGCTCACTTATTCCCCTTAAGGCAACTGACCTGGCTACCTACTATCCCGCCATAGACCGGTAAATACTAGAGCACGTCTTGGTAGGTTTGTTTCTTCCAACAACAGGGCAGCGTCTAGCGTGAGAAAGGGCTCCAACCGTCTTCCTGCGCTGCTGCGAAAGGGTCAGGTGGGGGGAAGGGTGCGACATGCACACATACAGACACGAGCCCACACCCGCTCCTCGCTCTGTCTCTACTGGAATAAAACACTTTATTTCTAAAATTTCTCATGAGCAAAGGAGGCTAGATTAACACTGATTACCTCATTGTCAAGGGCAACTCTTCTGCTGTGAAATGTGACTCAAACTGATTGATTAAAGGGAAACATGGTAAATTAATCGGGGAAGGAGAATGTCTGGGCAAGGAAATTCTTATAGTAAGTTACTGGCAGCGAGTGACCACTCAGCATCGTACATCTGGCGTCTGAACACAGCTCTCTCTCTCTCTCTCTCTCTCTCTCTCTCTCTCTCTCTCTCTTACTTCTTGTTTATTGTCTTTTCTCTTTCATCATTTTTACTTTCTTCATTGGATTATCTTGCTGCACATTACATGGCCCCCATATAAAATTATTATTTTTTTGGGGGGAGAAGCAATACAAAAGCTTACCAAAATCTTAGAAAACTAATAAAAAAAAAATAACACACTTCGGGCACATCACCAGACTTAAACAAGGGGTACATATTCATCACAAAACGTCAAAGGAAACTATAGTATTGATATAAATGATTAATAGATAACTAGAAATAATAGGGTTCCCACTAGGCCCTTCAACTTGAACTGCCGTTTTTTTCTTTCTCCCCTTCCTACTCGTCCTTCCAGACCCGTCTCTGGTAATATGCCAGGACCTGTGGTCTTCAAAGCTACTTTGGCATGCAAGCTTTCTCATGCAGGGCATTTTAGCCATCTCTTTCCTCCAGCAGTTACAGTTGCTCCAGCGTCTCCTGTGACTGGAATTCTTTTCTCCTACATCTCCATCGTCTTCTTGGTCCTCTGTCTTCTCTACTTCTCCACCAACTCCCACCTCTCCTCCTTTTTTTACTACACACCCTATCCCATCTGTATCTTCTCTTCCTCACTGTACAAGATTCAGTCACCATGCACCAATGACATACCTTCTTCCTTGCACTATGCAATGAGCCCACCAGGGACCATACTCTCCTGGTGTAACATCACGGCCAAACAATAATCTCAATCAGGCTTGCACTGCCCACATCACCCCTGCTTGCCCGCTCCTGGCTCCATAGAGCCTCAGGGCCACACCCATTAAATTGATCAAACAAAAATGTCACTTCCTTGGCAAAACTAAGAAGGGCAAAACTAAGAAGTCGCTCTTGACTAAACAAAATTCTCCTTCCTCGGGGTGACACCACCAAACCTGCGTCTCACTGTCAGCTGCAACACTGCTATTACTCTGCACTTCCCCTGCCGGCCCTTTGGTGACACAAGTATCGTCACAGCGAGCTGACCACAGCTTTCCAGGACACAGCACACATCCCCGCACAGGGTGCCAAACACCTGCACATGGCCATCACAAAACAACAATCCCCGGGTCCAACATGAGAGAGCCAACGTGCCACCGGGCACGTTGGCTAGCAACTACTCCCATGTGCAAGCCTCTCTCATCAGACGGGATACTTTGTCGCTTCGAGGAAGCCAACATCCATCAGTACATACTACATTTTTTCGGGTCCAGCACCTGACTATTACTTACAGCTTGGTCAACAGCAGCCCCCAGTAACACTGTGGGTGCTTCCTGAGCCGCAAGCAACAAAACATCACAGACAGCCTCACTCAGCACTGCTTCCCGATGCGGCTCCTTAATGCTCACGTCAAATACATTATTACCACTTGCCCCGGAAGGAATTGGGCAAGCAACACTAAAAACATTCCCCACACCAGGGGAAGCAAGACTAGCCATAACACAGCAGAGAGAGGCCCCAGACAAGAGGTCATCAGTCTTGCCAGCACGGCACACGCAGTTACGCCCAACACCATTAGGCCTCTATGTGCTTCCAGAACTTGTGCCTCCCTAATTGCGGATGGCACATCAAAATAGAGGTCCAAACCTCTGTCCTCCTCTCTCCGCCGGTTATTCGTAATAGGGTTGCTCTCAACAAAATCTCCCCGATCCTGAACTTCCTTGCCATCCACTCCTGCCTTGGCAGGCGGTGGGGCAGCACACACACGAGGGGCAGAACCATCCTTGACTACAGTGAGAGCTAATGCAGCAACTGCCAGTACGGGTGGCTCACCTCACCATGCTGGGACCATATCTGGTCCTGGCAGGGGGATCCCACCTTCGGTACACTCCGCAAGGGAGGAAACTCCTGCCTCCACAGCAGAGTCAGGAGTCTTCCCGCCTTCGGCAGCGACACTTATCATTCCAGACACAACTAACTGGGGCGCGGACTGATTATCGACGCTCATAGCCTCAACACCAGGCGACAACTCCGAATGAGTGCCACCTCTGGGAGGCTCCACAGGGTGAGGCAAACCATCAGACAAACAACCCAAATCCAACACTCCAGCCTCAACCTCGGCAACACTCTCACCAAAGTCAGGTGCCTCTTGCGGTTGCTCTGCGCTTTTGCAGTCAGCCCCAGCACACTGACTCAAAGATGAGTCTGACTCGGACTTGTCAAAACCCCTGCCAGCAGCGAGATAGGACTCTAGGCACTCTATCCACACTACGGCATCAGTACAAACACTGCGCTCCATTTGTGGTGGCCCTGCCTTATAAGGGTCGATCCCTGGAGTCATTGATCTCGCGGGCACCCGACGCCAGGGTGCTCGCCTCGCCTTAGGGCAAGTAGCAACTAAGTCAGCATTCCCTGCAGCCTCCACATCTGGGACGGCGTCTGGGGATGGGAGCTGTACCCTGCCAGGTCATTCTCTAGAAGGAAATCAACACCAGACACTGGCAGGTCCTCCGCTAGTGCCACACGCGCTTCTGTGGTCACTAGTGGGCATGTCAGCCTAATTTCCGCTGTGGCGAAGCTTTCTGCGCGCCAGTTCCCCGGCACCACATAGGCTAACTGGAGGTAACTTACCTCCCAGTCACATTGCTGCAATCTCTTAAAACAGTGACAGGATACGTAACCACATGAATCTCAACAGTGCCCCTACACAAAAATGGAAGGCACCACTCCAACTCAGAGCTCACACGGGACGATGAGGTAACAACAGATCGGCCTTTCCACCCTCCCGACTAAACACTGCCCGCATCTCATCTCTCTGCTGGTCCCAACCTAGGACACAATCAAGACCACCGGTTTCTGGGGCGTCTTGGAAGCTGTGGCTGCTATCAATTTGGGGCAATTTGAAGTGTCTTGTACTTCTACAGCAATAACAAGTGGGCTGCACGCTATACCTGGGAGTGCTGTATTGCATGCTCCCAGATTGTCTCTGTCGTGGGATGGGTGGCGACTTATTGCCAACAGGGCTAACTCGCCCCGACTTATTATTACTGGAGCCACTATTATAACCTGGATTCCCAGGCAAACTGGTGCCGGCCGCGCCACCGGACACAATACTACCAGCCCCTCCAGACGTACCACCAACTCACCGTGGCACAGGCCGGTGTGCTAGCACATGGTCATCAGCCCACGTACCTGCCTCATTCAAAGTTTTAAACCTTTTCTCACGGAGCAGCGGTACTAATTACTTCTCGGCCACGTTAATGAACTGTTCCATTACCATGAGTTCCATTAACTCACGGTAGGAGGTGGCCTTCTCGCTAGCAATCCATTTTTTCAAATGTCTCCTCAAGATTGCGAGCACATTCAAGCTAGGAGTCACTAAGCCTCTTCTTTCCTCCGTGGAACTGCAGCCTGTATGCCTCCGGCCGCAGCTCATACGCTCACAGGGTGTCAGCCTTAAATTCATCGTAATCCTCTAATTTCTCTACCGACATCCTATCATACACCTTCAGGGTCTTACCTTCAACCAATCTCTCCTGAGGTCAATGAAATTTTGAGGGTTTCTTCTCAAATCTAAATCACTTCATCACCTTTTTTTTATTAAACTCAGGAATCATCTTTAAACTCCTCACTATCTAGCTTTCTACTGTATCTTCCTTAACTCCTCCTCTCCTCAAGCCATGAGTTGAATTAACTTTAATTCGAGTCTTTTCCAACTCAAATATTCTATTCTTCTCAGCTTCTTCCTTTCTTTTTCTCCTCAAGGATATTCATTTCCCTTTCATACATCTTCGCCTCCTTCTCCCCCTTTAGTAATTTGGCCTTCTCCTCGGCCTCAAACCTCCTGCCCTCTCTAACCTCCTCAGTTTTCAATCTCTTTTCCTCAGCTTCTGCTTCCAACTCCATTCTTCTCAGCTCCAATTTGAATCGCAATTCCTCAGACATGCCATCGGTCTGGGAGAAGCCACCAACGATGTGGGCAGGGCTAACAAGTCCGTGGACATTGCAGTTGGGATTAGGTTGCCTCACACCGAATTCAGCCAAATCTATACTATATATATATATATATATATATATATATATATATATATATATATATATATATATATATATATATATATATATATATTATATTATATATTGCGAGCTGAGGCAGTTCAGCCGCAGAAGATTTAAGTCATAGAAATGTCAGAGAAAGGAAGAAATACGGAAGCAGGCAGGGAGTTCCAAAGTTTACCAGAAAAAAAGGATGAATAATTGAGAATAATGGTTAACTCTTGCATTAGAGAGGTGGACAGAATAGGGGTGAGAGGAAGAAGAAGTTCTTGCGCAGCAAGGCCGCTAGAGGAGGGGAAGCATGCAGTTAACATGAAAATAGCGGTAGGAGATACCAAGACTTGCAACATTCCGGCGATGATAAAGAGGTTGAAGACAGTCAGTTAGAGGAGAGGAGTTGCTGAGACGAAAAACTTTTTGATTCAACCTTGTCTAAAAGAGTGGTATGAGTGGAATCCCCCAGACTTGTGAAACATACTTAATACAAAGACAGGTAAGGCCCTTGTCCAGAGTTAGCAGCTGGGGGAGAGGGAGATGCAAAACACTGGAGGAGACGTCTGAGAAGACCTAACTTCATTTAAGCTGTTTTAGCTAGAGATGAGATGTGAAATTTCAAGTTTAGAAAAAAATAAAAAAAAATAAAAAAAATAGAGTAGAAGTAGAAGAGGGGGACAGTTGAGTGTCATTGAAGAGGGGAGAGTTATCTGGAAGGTTGTGTCGAGTTGATAGATGGAGGAATTGACTTTTGAGGCAATGATCAATACTAAGTTTTCACTGCCCCAATCAGAAATTTTAGAGAGATCAGAAGTCATGCGTTCTGTGGCTTCCCTGCGTGAACTGTTTACTTTCTGAGGGGTTGGACGTCTGTGAAAAGACTTGGAAAAATCTTCCTGTTGTGGATAGATTAAACACTTTAGATAGGCTGGAAATTAAAACAATAGAACGGTAGTTTGAGGGATTAGAACGGTCACCCTTTTTAGGAACAGGCTGAATGTAGGCAAACTTCCTGCAAGAAAGAAAGGTAGATATTGATAGACGAAATTGAAAGAGTTTGACTAGGTAGGTACAATCACGGAGACGCAGTTTCGGAAAAAAATAGGAGGGACCCCATCAGGTTCATAAGCTTTTGAGGGTTTAGGTCAGCGAGGACATGGAAAACATCACTGTGAAGAATTTTAATAGGTAGTATGAAGTAGTCAGAGGGTGGAGTAGAGGGAGGAACAAGCCCTGAATCGTCCAAGGAAGAGTTTTAGCAAAGGTCCGAGAGAAGAGTTCAGCTTTAGAGATAGATGTGATAGCAGTGGTGCCATCTGGTTGAAATAAAGGAAGGGAAGAAGAAGAAGCAAAGTTATTGGAGATATTTTTAGCTAGTTGCTAGAAGTCACGAGGAGACCTGTATCTTGAAAGATTTTGACACTTTCTATTGTTGGAGAACAGACTTGGCATGGTTCCGGGCAGAAATATAAAATGCATGAGATTCTGGTGATGGAAGGCTCAAGTACCTTTTGTGGGCCATCTCTCTATTATGTATACCACGAGAACAGGCTGTATTAAACCCAAGTTTACCCCCAACTAGCAGAGGCAAAACGCCAGAGGCACCTCTAATTAGGGAATCCTGAGGAGGGAATGGAGCAATAAGACATGATACAGATACAAGATTGTGATCGAAAGAGCCCAATAGAGAAGTGAGGGTAAGAGCAATAGGATTAAAGGTTAGGAAAAGGTCAAGAATGTTGGCCATATGTTCAAGACGGTCAGGAATACACGTAGAGTATAGCACCATTTGCTCTAGGTCATGGAGGATGGCAAAGTTGAAGGCTAGTTTACCATGATGGTCAGTGAAGGGAGAGGAAAGCCAGAGCTGGTGGTGAACATTGAAGTCTCCAAAAATGGAGATCTCCGCAAAAGGGAAGAGAGTCGGAATGTGCTCCACTTTGAAAGATAAGTAGTCAAAGAATTTCTTATAGTCAGAGGAGTTAGATGAGATGTATAAAGCACATATAAATTTAGTTTGAGAGTGACTCTGTAGTCGTAGCCAGACGGCGGAAAACTCAGAAGATTCAAGAGCGTGGGCACGAGAGCAGGTTAAGTCATTGCGCACATAAACACAACATCCAACTTTGGATTGAAAATGAGGATAGAGAAAGTAGGAGGGAATAGATAAGGGGTCACTGTGAGTTGCCTCAGACACCTGTGTTTCAGTGAGAAAAAGAAGATGAGATTTATTAGAGGCGAGGTGATGTTTTTTTTAGATCCAAGATCGCGAATGTTGCAGAAATTAATGTAGAAAAATTGAGGGGGATGTCAAGACACTTAGGGTAGATACCAGAACCTGGGGACATTTGTGGTCTCCTCCCCAGATGGGGACTCCGAGGCTGGTGTAGGAGTCGCCATTATTTTTAATTTTGATTGAAGGGTGTGTGTGTGTGTGTGTGTGTGTAATCAGGTGCTTGTAGTTTTGTGTGAGGGAAGAGAGTTGTCTTTGAGAGAACAGGCTGTGACTGCCCTCCCTTGTATTGTGAGACGCAAAGAGAAACGTCCTCTGAGGTCACAGCTGGGTTTAATGATAAATTCACAGCACCCCCTGATCCAGTGCTTTAGACCCCACTAAGAGTAATCATCGTTTTGGCAGGTCTGCCTCATATATATATATATATATATATATATATATATATATATATATATATATATATATATATATATATATATATATATATATATATATATATATATATATATATATATATATATAACGGTCCTTTCTGACCGTTCTATTGCTGCTGTGGTAGACGGTCACTGTTCTTCTCCTAAATCTATTAACAGTGGTGTTCCTCAGGGTTCTGTCCTGTCACCCACTCTCTTCTTATTATTCATTAATGATCTTCTAAACCAAACTTCTTGTCCTATCCAATCCTACGCTGATGATACTACCCTGCACTTTTCCACGTCTTTTCATAGACGTCCAACCCTTCAGGAGGTAAACATATCACGCAGGGAAGCCACAGAACGCCTGACTTCTGATCTTTCTAAAATTTCTGATTGGGGCAGAGCAAACTTGGTATTGTTCAATGCCTCAAAAGCTCAATTCCTCCATCTATCAACTCGACACAACCTTCCAGACAACTATCCCCTCTTCTTCACTGGCACTCAACTGTCCCCCTCTTCTTCTTCGGTCTGTCCTTTACTTATAATCTGAACTGGAAACTTCACATCTCATCTCTACCTAAAACAGCTTCTATGAAGTTAGGTGTTCTGAGACGTCTCCGCCAGTTTTTCTCACCCCCCCAGCTGCTAACTCTGTACAAGGGCCTTATCCGTCCATGTATGAAGTATGCTTCACATGTCTGGGGGGGTTCCACTCATACTGCTCTTCTAGACAGGGTGGAATCAAAAGCTTTTCATCTCATCAACTCCTCTCCTCTAACTGACTGTCTTCAGCCTCTCTCTCACCGCCGCAATGTTGCATATCTAGCTGTCTTCTACCACTATTTTCATGCTAACTGCTCTTCTGATCTTGCTAACTGCATGCCTCCCCTCCTTCCGCGGCCTCGCTGCACAAGACTTACTTCTTTCTCTCACCCCTATTCTGTCCACCTCTCTAACGCAAGAGTTAACCAGTATTCTCAATCATTCATCCCTTTCTCTGGTAAACTCTGGAACTCCCTGCCTGCTTCTGTATTTCCACCTTCCTATGACTTGAATTCCTTCAAGAGGTAGGTTTCAAGACACTTATCCACCAATTTTTTACCACTGCTTTGACCCTTTTATGGGACTGGCATTTTAGTGGGCATTTTTTTATTAGATTTTTGTTGCCCTTGGCCAGTATCCTTCCTACGTAAAAAAAATAAATAAATAAATAAAAAAAAAAAAAATATATATATATATATATATATATATATATATATATATATATATATATATATATATATATATATATATATATATATATATATATATATATATATTCTGGAATTCATTATCACCTCTGTTCTAAATTAATTGCTTGGAGTGTTGGTAACGTGGAGGACCAGTAGTGAGAATCGATGATTTTGGTAACTTGTAGGTCATGGCTACTTGGTTGATATAGTTGAAATGTGTAAAGAAAAAAACACGATTATGAGTTCTTCTTGAATTAATAGATGATTAACTGTACATACTGGATTCGAGATGAAAGAGTAACGTGACGATTGATTGTTCTCTCTCTATGAAGTGATATGATTCATGACTAAGAAGCGTCTCTCAAGGCAGACTGTGGCTGAGTGGAACTGAGCAAGAGACCAAGACTGACTGCTCTTGACTGGGTGACTGATTGAACTGCCTCTGTTTGAACTCCCAAATGAACTGAGAGCTCACTACCATGCAGGCTGTATTTATGTGAGCTAAGTGGGTCGCAGATAGATCCCTATGGACTGGAAGTAGGTATGAAATTCTCTTGAGAGGTAGAGAAAGGGGGACGAACGCAAGTGTTATCTCTAAGAACTCGAAGTGGGTGCGAAATTCTCTCGAGATAGAGAAGGAAGAGAAATTAACAGAAAGGAAGACGAACATATGTACGGAGGTATTATCCCTAAGGACTGAAAGTGGGTGTGAAATTCCCTTGATATAGAGGAGGAGGAGCAAACATATGTATGTAGCTGGCCACGGTACACGTGGGATGAATATATGAAATAGTGAATATACATATTTATAATAAGAGTAATTGTTGGATATATATATATATATATATATATATATATATATATATATATATATATATATATATATATATATATATATATATATATATATATATATATATATATATATATATATATATATATATATATATATATATATATATATATATATATATATATATATATATATATATATATATATATATATATATACATTCTTTTCTCATTTTAGCTCAAGTCTACGAAGGACGGGACAATTATATACGCAATTCTAGAAAATATTCAATGGTGTTTCTGTGCAGCTTTAATTTCTTTTACTACCCTTTCAACACCGACTACTGCTCCATGATCTTTCGGGTAAACAAGATCACAGAAACCTATGTTATTCTCGAGAAGTATGGCTCGGGAACTGTCTATGAGGTGAGTGGAAGTCTCATATCAATATTACATAATAATATAGCTTAACGTTCTAAAAATTTAACACATTTTATGATCCTATTAAACAAAACAAAAATTTGGCTGAATGCCATTTTTTTGTTTTGGGTGTGGGAGTATTCACTGCTCCCTCATTTTTAGTACCTTGTGCACCTGTAGGAACTGTTATTGTTATGGGAAAAACCCATTAAGGGGGCGGATCCGGTCCTCCTTCGACTCGGTTTACAAGAGCGGGAAGGGTTTAGTTCCAGATGCTGTAGATGGAACACTTGAATTCTACACTCTGACCTCTTGATCCCCAATTCTTCATCTCTCTGAAGCGGACTCCAAGTATGCAAGTACTCTCCTTTATTTCGTCGATAGGGTTATGAGTGATTTTCTTGGACTTGGAGTTGTCAGAGAAGATGTAGTCCATTTTTGAGAAGTACTCTCTAGGTGAGATGACGAACGCGGCGGTCTTCTCTGCTTTCCGGATAATAATGTCTTCTCTTTTGCAGAGTTGTTTGGCTTCTTGTATTTATCTCTTGTGGACTAGACGGCTCTGGTATGAGCTTCACTAATTGGAGGCTTCTGCAATTATGCTGGCATGGAGGTTGTTGGTTTTCTCGAAATTCTGGATATCTTCAAGGAGGGCTTCAAGTTCGAGACAGTGGTTTTGAGGTTTGGTGATATAATGGCATTTAAGTCCCAAGCTAAAAACACCACAGCTAAAAAATTGAATGAATTACACCATACCTCCCTGCTAACTACGCCCCAACTTCATCCAGTGACTTCCCCACGCAAAAGAAAAGAACATAGATAAGCAAAGCTACAGGCCACCCACCAATAGGAAAACTGCAAGTTACACGCGAGAACCACCAACGACCTGACCACCGGGTAAGCCAGCTTGTTCCAGGGCTGAGGATGAGGGTCGCTCCTGCACCACGAGTCGCGGCGGCCACTCGGATTCATTCAATAATAGTATATGAATTTACTATCCTTGGATTCATCTGTCATGGGAACAATGGAATGGAGCGCCTGCGACAAAAAGGGGCGCATGGAGGCAATGCTCTGTAGTGTAACCCCAGTGCCAGCAACTGAGGGGAGTCATATTCTGGCTGCAGGGACTCATGGATGCCAAATACGATAGCACCATTCTCATCATATTATGATGTCTTGAAACCTCCCTCTTTAAACAATTCATTTCATAGAAAGGTAGAAATACAGAAGGCAAGGAGTTCCAGAGACCAGAGAAAGGAATGAATAATTGAGAATACTGGTTAAATCTTGCATTAGAGAGGTGGACAGAATAGAGGTGAGTGAAAGAAGAAAGTCTTGTGCAGAAGGGCAGCAGAAGTAAGGGAGGCATGCAATTAGCAAGATTACAAGAGTAGTTGCCAAGAAAAGAGCGTTAGAAGACAGTTTGAGATGCCACATAGTGGCGATGAGAGAGAGGCTGAAGACAGTCACTTGGAGGAGAGGAGTTGATAAGACGAAAAGCTTTTGATTCCACCCTGCCTAAGAAAGCAGTATGAAAGCATACTCCATACAAGAACGGATAAAGCCCTTGTACAGAGTTAGCAGCTGTGGTGGTGACGAAAACTGGCAGAGACGTCTCATAACACCTAACGTCATAAAAGCTGTTTTAGCTAGAGATGAGATGTTAAGTTTCCAGTTTAGATTACAAGAAAAGGACAGACCGAGAACGTCCAGTGTAGAAGAGGGGGACAATTCAGCGTCATTAAAGAAGAGTGGATAGTTGTCTGGAAGGTTGTGTCGAGGTGATAGATGAATGAATTGAGTTTTTGAGGGATTGAACAACACCAAGTTGGGTCTGCCCAAATCAGATATATATATATATATATATATATATATATATATATATATATATATATATATATATATATATATATATATATATATATATATATATATATATTGTAATGCACAGTGAGATAACACAATGAAGAAAGAATGATAGAAAAGAAAAGACAATAAACGAGAAGACAGAGAGAGAGAGTCAGGATACTAACGCCAGACGTATGGTTAAGAGTGGCTGTTTGCTGCCATTAATTTACCATAAGAATTTCTGCGTCCAGACACTCTCCTTCCTCGATAAATTCACTTTATTTTCCTCTGTTCAGTCAGTTTGAGTCTTACATAGTTTACAGCAGAAGAGTTGTCCTTGACAAAGAAACTATCACTATTCATTTAGCCCCCTTTGTTTGATAAAGAAAAAAAAAAGATTTTAAAAGTAAAGTGTTTTATTCAAGTAGAGACCGCGGGGAGCAGTCGTGTGTGTGTGTGTGTGTGTGTGTGTGTGTGTGTGTGTGTGTGTGTGTGTGTGTGTGTGTGTGTGTGTGTGTGTGTGTGTGTGTCGCCCCCTCCTCATCCCATCCCCCCATTTAGCAGCGGGGTGAGGAAACCAGTTGGAGCACTTTCCCAAGGCAGTCACTACCCTGCAGTTGCAAGAAGCAGACGTACTAAGACGTACTCTTAACATTTATTGGAGAATAAGACAAGATACTAGGTATCCAGGTCAGTTGCCTTAAGGTGAGTCATTACCGGTCATACATCCCATCCTACTTATATAGAATAGAAGTCTCCTTAGTAGTCTGCCAGTAAGTGTAATTGTAAATTACACACTACACCCAGGGAAATGACTCCTTGGTTGTACAAATGTAGAAGTCGAGTTTTGTGCAAAGTGAGCAGTGACTAACCTTCCTGTGTGTTCGCGAATACTCTTCCGTAGTAGTTTCTTGTGTCTTTTATTAATAATCCTGTTTGTCTTAAATGATACTGCTGGCTAATGCAGCTCTGCCTCAGAGGACCTAAGCAATTAGCCTCATAGTAAAGTTTACTCCCTCCCTGTTTTATTGTACGAGTATGTTTACTGTTTTTCCTAGACGTGGTTGTCGATTCTTCTGCAGCTGTGGGTGTTAAATGTTGTTTCGAGCATCTGCCTTGTCTATGGGTAGGTAAAACAGTCCGACAACCTCAACTTAATGTGACCTGGAGTTATGGCTGTTGTGAAAATGGTGCAGGAGTCACATGGGATCCTGTACACCTGTATTTGAGCCCTCCACTGAATCCATATAGAAGGTGGCTCAGTGAAGCTAGACCATGAGTGGCAGCTTGGTGAAGGGGTTGAGAATTGTGGTTGTAACAATATATATATATATATATATATATATATATATATATATATATATATATATATATATATATATATATATATATATATATATATATATATATATATATATATATATATATATATATATATATATATATATATATATATATATATATATATAATCAATCTAAATTATATATAATTCAATCTAAATCTGAATGTTTTGTTTTTAAGCGCAATGACTTAACCTGCTGTCGTGCCCATGCTCTAGGATCTTCTGAATTTTCCACCATCTGGCTACAACTACAGAGTCACTCTCAAACTAAATTTATCTATGCTGTATACCTCTCATCTCCTCTGACTTGAAGAAATTCTTTGACTACTTAACTTCTGAAGTGGAGTACATTCTGAGTCACTTCCCTTTTGCAGAGATCTACGTTCTTGGAAACTTCAATGTTCATCACCAGCTTTGGTTTTCCTCTCCCTCCATTGACTATCCCTATGAACTATCCATCAACTTTGCTATCCTCCAAGACCTAGTGCAATTGGTGCAACACCTTACTCGTATTCCTGACCGTCTTGGAGATATGCCCAACATTCTTGACCTTTTCCTAACTTATATTCTTTCTGTTTATGGTGTTACCGTTTCTTCTCCGTTGGCTTCCTCCGATCACAATCTCATATCTGTATCTTGTCATGCCGCTCCAATTCCTCCTCACGATCCACCTAAGCAGAGGTGTCTCTGGCGTTTTCCCTCTGCTAGTATTTAGCTGATTTTCCTTGGAATGACCACTGCTTCCATATCAGACTTGTCTCTGCATGCTGAGCGCATAACAGACGTGATAGTGTCTGGCATGGAGGCATTCATTCCTCACTCTTCTTCATCTAAAATCTTCCAAACCTTGGCTTAACACAGCCTGTTTTCGTGCTATACACGATAAAGTTGTGGACCACAAAATGTACTCGAGTCTTCCATCACCAGAATTTCATGTGCTTTATATTTCTACCTGGAACCATGCTAAGTTTGTTCTCCAGCAAGCCAGAAGCTCCTTCATTAATAGAAAATGTCAAAATTTTTCAAGATCTAACTCCCCTTGAGACTTCTAGCATCTAGCCTAAAATATCTCCAATAACTTTGCTGGATCTTCTTTCCCTCCTTTATTTTTAACCAGATGGCACCACTGGCTGTCACTGCTGTCGCTGTCTAAGCTGAAGTCCTCGCTTCAGACCTTTGAAAAAAAAAAAAAAATCTACCTTGGACGATCCAGGGCTTGTTCCTCCAACCTAATATTACTCATTCTTCACAATGATGTTTTTCATGCCCTCGCTGGCTTAAACCCTCGGAAGGCTTATGGACTTGATAGGGTCCCTCCAGTTTTTCTCTGAAACTGCCCCTCCGTGCTTGCACCTTGCCTAGTCAAACCCTTTAACTCTGTCTGTCAACATCTTTCTTTTTTTACTGGAAGTTCCTCAAAAGGGTAACCGTTCTAATCCCTCTAACTACCGTCCTTTTGCTTTAATATCCTGCCTATCTTAATTTTTTTTCTTAATCTATCCTCAATAGGAAGGCTCTTAACATTTATCACTTCACAACCTTCTATCTGACTGCCAGTATGGGTTCCATCAAGGCCACTCTACTGGTGATCTTCTGGTTTTCTTTACTAAGTCTGGGTCATCCTCTTTTAGAGATTTTGGTGAGTTTTGCTGTAGCCTTAGACATATAAAAATCTTTTGATAGAGTTTGGCACAAAATTTGATTGCCAAGCAACCCTCCTACGGCTTCTACCCTTCTCTCTGTAACTTCATTTCAAGTTTCCTTTTTGACCGTTTTATTGATGCTGTGGTAGACGGTCACTATTCTTCTCCTAAATCTATTAACAGTGGTGTTCCTCAGGGGTCTGTTATGTCACCCACTCTCTACCTATTATTTATCAATAACATTCTAAACCAAACTTCTTTTCTTGTCCACTCCTACGCGGATACCACCCTGCACTTTACCACGTCTTTTTATGGATGTCCAAACCTTCAGGAAGTAAACATTTCAGGCAGGGAAGCCACATAACGCCTGACTTCTGATCTCTCTAGAATTTCTGATTGGGGTAGAGTAAATTTAGTATTTTTCAATTCCTCAAAAACTCATTTCTTCCATTTGTCAACTCCACACAACCTTCCAGACAACTATTCCCTCTTTTTCATTAACTCTCAACTGTTCCCCCTCTTCTGCACTGAACAGCCTCAGTTTGTCCTTTTTCTTATAATCCACTGTCACAAAATTTCACTTTTTTTCTTCTCCTTGGTCCCAACCCATTTATATATTTTTTTCAGTTATTTCAATTTAAACAAAATAGCAAAATTGTTATTTTGATCCTAAAAGTTTGCTTTTGTGGTTAGAACAATTAATTTACATTTTTCCTTTATTTCATTATAGTAAGGGTCACTATTGGTTTTCATGTCAAGTAACGACCTTTGCAAAATCTCAGTTCCTTATCTAATTGCTTTTGAAATGTTGCAAACAAGTTAAAACAATGAAAGAAAGAATATAAAGTGTTCTAAAGATTTTCCATTTTAATAAAATGATTCTTGAACTGAACAGATCTAGCAAGAAATTTATCTTACCTATAAGAATTTGCTTACATTTCAGAAACCTTCTGATATCTTCCAGAATGTTCTACCAGGTGCTTTTGGAAGTTTCTAGAACATTTTAGGAGATTTTATTCAATGTAAACATTTCCAGAATATTCTATAACTTTCTAGAATACAGTAGAAATATGGAGAAATATCAAGAATTTTTCTAAAATGATTCAGAATATTCTAAAGTAGGTTCAATAATATTCTAGAAAGATTGAGAACATTCTTGAACACATTCTAGAAAGACTAAGAATATTCTAGAGTACTGTTTGACAATGTAAATCTAGGGTCTTGCAGACCACCAATCAGTTCTGCTTTGGCTGCCTAAGACATCACAAGAGGTGAAATGGCATCAAGAGGCTGCAGTCATCCTCCAGATGCATTCTGGTACATATGTGGTCAATTCATTAAGACAAGAGCAGACAAGTTCCCAGTGACAGCATGTGGAAAAATAGTGAAATTTAGCTTTTTGGGGCAAAAAAAAAAAAAAATCACTCTAAAATCCACAAAAGCAAAGTTTGACGTGAATAATGGACATTTTTTGTTTTGCAATGAAAAGAGTTGGAAAATAACACTTGCTTGTCAAAGACAAAAACTGTGTTACATAGTGTAATCAAAACTGGAAACTTCACCTCTCATCTCTAGCTAAAACAGCTTCTCTGAAGTTAGTCGGGTGGCAATAGCGGAGGACCTGCAAGTGTTGGGTGTAGAGGAATGATCTGGCAGGTGGCAGAGTTTGGGTGCAGCCCGCTCCGCGGATCTCGCCGCAGATGTGGAGGTTGGTAAGGTCCCTGATTTTGTTAGTTTTGTTACTCGCTCCCCGGCGTCGAACGTTCGTGGGCTCTGTGACTCTTGGGGTCGATTGCAGTAAGGCAGAGCCAGCACGAGAGGAGCAAAGTTGATGTAAATGCCGCAGTGATGGTCGAGTGTCCAGAGGCCTGTCCTGTTGCTGGCGAGTGTTTGGACGAGTCAGAGATGTGGTCATCCGTGAGTCATTGTGCTGGAGCTGATTGCAATAGACCAGAGCTCCCACAGGAAGCATATGACTTTGTTGAAAGTGTTGTTGTTGTAATATCACCCAAATATGTTATACAAATCTAGCTTCACCAGGAAAATTGAAATGAAAGAGCCGGTGCCTCCTCTTGTATATTTGTGTACAGTTTAACAAAACAAAACGGATCACCTTGACAAAAATACAATAGAAAACGCGAGTTCACTCACTCATTCCACACATGCAGAACTTAAGCAAACGAATCTTTCTCCCGTTGCATTAGTATTCTTCCCAATGCCCCAAGTACAACCCATCCTACATGTGAATAGTTTCATACTAAATATATACTCTGTATGTCACTCACCACTCCTTCTCAGATTTAATATGAATTTATTCTGACAATAATGTATAGAATAAACGAAAATAACTCTACTTGCATTTATTTAACTACCAAAATTTTATACAGTCATGTAAATCATGCAGAAACAAAGCACAGCTGAGCAAAAATAATTTACTTTGCACACATTCCCATCATATTTCTCAACCTTTTAGATTTGTTTTTATTCAGACCTTTAGTAAATATCTGCAACCATATCATTTGTATGTTAAATGAACAATATGTTAAATGAATTACATTTTCATTATACTTTTCACTTACATAACGGAATTTCACATCAATGTGCTTGGTTCTCCCGTTAAATTGGGGGTTCCCTGACATTGCAATAGCACACTGATTGTCTTCATACAACAACAGTGGTCCTTTACAATCTATATGCATATTCACAGCTAGCTTTCGCGACCATAAAACTTCTTGTATTGCACTAGATAGAGCCATATATTCTGCGTCTGCTTTTGACAGGGCTGCAAAGCTCTGTCTCCTACTACTCCAACTCACAGCACCACTATCCAGATGGAGAAGAAAGAAAATGAAAAAAAAAAAAAAATTACGATCTTCAGTGTCACCTGCCCAGTCAGCATCTGAATAGCCAACAAACTGTAGATGTATTCTATAGAGTATTTCAAAGTTTTGTGTACCCTCTAAGTCTCTCATACGTTTGACTGATTTCTAGTGCTGAATGGTAGGTTTGGCAGAATACCTTGCAACACTATTTACGTACAGCATACGCAATATCTAGCCTTTTTTTTTTTTTTTTTTTTTTTTTACAAATAAATATAATAGACTCCCAACTGCTGACTGATACTGTCTCTGGTCAAACAATGCAATGTACATTTCTCAGTGGCTTTACATAATGTTTGGTTTCAATTGAATGGGATTTCAATTGGCTTAGAATCCTCTATATCTTTTTTTTTTCTTTTTTCTTTTTAGATATTCTCAGTGTTTGAAAGTTGACCAATCCACATCTGACCACTAGAAGTATTTTGAATAACTTTTACACCTAAGAAATACTTATGTTCACCCATATCTTTTAGTTTGTATTGTGATGCTAGAGAGTTCTAAAATTTCTCTATTTTCTTACAACAATTACAGGCTAGAACTATGTTTTCAACATAGACTGCTATGATAAAAGTTCTGAATTTGCATAAATACAAAGATCGCGTGATATTTGTGCAAAACCTAACCTTTTCAAACTATCATCCAAATAATGGTTCCAACATCTTGGCTTGCTTTAAGCCATAAATGCTTTTATTAAGGTTGCATACCAGTTTTTTTTTTTTACCTTCCTCTATAAATCTATCTGGTTGCTTCACATAGATTTCTCCACCAGAGTACCATTTAAAATGCAGTGGTCAGGTCATTTGATGTAATTTCATACCTACCTAACTTGCTAAAGCCAGTACTCTTCGAACAGATCCAAACCTAGCAACAGGACAAAAAGCTTCATTATAGTCTACACCAAATTTCTGAGAACAAGCTTGTGCAACCAGGTGGGCTTTATATCTCTCAATAGATCCATCACTCATTGTTTTCTTCATACCATCTACAAATGAGTATCTTTCTACCCTCAGGAAGTTCAGTTAAGTTATAAACATCATTTTCAGGAACAGAATTAATCTCTTGTTCCATAGAATTCATCCAATGTTCTTTATCATCACTTACTAGTGCTTCTGACACAAATGCAGGTTCACTTATCTTGCAACCAACTTGCAAACCCACTTAGCATACATAGCAGGTGGTCGTTTTCTTCTTTCTGAACGCCTCAGTGTTAGTTCAGACTGTTCAAATTCTTTTTTTTTTTTTTTTGTTTCAACAGTTTTCTGAATGTTTTCTCTAAATAAGTTTGAACTACAATTTTTTTTCTTTCTGAAGTCCATGCTGGCTTTCATTAAAGATTACATCACAACTATGGAGAATTCCTCTCTTTTCTAAGTTATACAACCTGTATCCTTTGACTTCAGAGCCATAACCAAGAGAAAACGTTTAACATATTTTGGATCCAACTTTTACACTCGTCAATGGGGATATGAGCATAGCCAACACATCCAAATATGTTTAAGTGGTCAACATTTGGCTTTCACCCATGAAAACCTGATATGGTGTCTTACCCACAAGTCCTGTGGGTAAGAGGCTTCTATTCTTTAAGTAACAAGCAGTTGACGATGCCTCAGAATTTATGTGGCAACTCTGAAACTATCAACATAGCTCAGACCTGTTCTATCAATGTCCTGTTCATCCTTTCACTAACACTATTCTGCTTTGGGGTTTTGGAAACTGTGTATTCATGTCGAACGCCTTCATCTGTCAAATACTGTTCAAATTCATTTGATATGTATTCACCTCCATGTGTGTAGGATCTTAATTTTCCTACCTTTCAGTTTAGTTTTACATTTTAAATTATATAAAAAAAAATTTCTTCTCTGCAAAAGTAATTAAGTTGTCATGAACATGAAAAATTTTACATTCATTATCACAAAACCTAGTAACCTTGCCAAGTTTTTTTTTTTTTTTACAAATTTAAATACACTGAATAAATTGAAAGATAGTTTGGGAACATACAGTACATTTGATAGTAAACATTTTTTTTTTTTTCCATCAGGCAACATTTTCACTACTGCTTTGCCAGAGCCAAAAGCTTCTGAAGAATGACCATCACCTAGTGACACAGACACTGTCTTTATCATTGTAGTCTGTGAAGAGCTCTTTATTATTACACATGTGACATAAAGCACCAAAATCTACAATCCATGTGGACTCCAATATATTTCTATCAAAAGCTGACATAGCGTGAGCAGCATGTAGCCCCAGGCTCTCATCACTAAGATCACTTTCTTGTTTTGTTTCAACACTGACTTTTCTCTGAAACTGCTAGGCCTGTATCTTCATTTCTCAAAAAAAAAAAAAAAAAAAAATTCCTTTTAATATGTTCTAAGTTGCCACAGTTATGACACTTACATGTTTTTTTCTAAAATCTTTTGCATGATGGACCTTTTTCATTTACACTGTCATTGTCTTGCACCAAAGATTTTCTCTCCTCATGTAGTAGCTTTTCAATAACAAATTCAGTTTTGAAACTTCAGAATTTCTTTCCAAAGAAATTACAAACATGTTGAAAGAATTTGTCAAGCCGGCCAGAAGATTAACCACACGATCCGCTTTACATATGGGATCACTTATCACGTTTAGCTCATTGAATATCTCAATCATTGTCTATGTATGTGCTTGCACAGAGCCTCCTTCTCTCATCTTCAAGGTATACACTCTTCGCCTTAATTTCAATTTATTACTCTAAGGTTTCTTTTGAAATAGCTCTTTTTTTTTTTAAACCTCCCGTGGGTCATCTGGTTCCCCTAATAAATACAGTAACATGGGGATCCATAGAGAATAGTACAATAGCCAATGTTCTATTCTATTTCAAAATATGCTTGCTGTATTTTCTGAATCTGTCTTGTCAGGAATAGGCTCAGTACCATCAGCTATGCCACAAGCATTTTTAATAAGAGCCATTTTACATTGTACCTTCCAAGTAGCATAGTTATACTACCATCCAGAGATGCCAAAACACTTCTGAGTTCAGCCATGTTGAATTACATATCGTTGACACTTACGTGCATCTCATCTGTCACGACCATGTAGACTACAACTCATACTTCTCTTGGTGATGTCTCTTGAAAGTCCAATTTGCAGTCATCATCCCTTAGTTCAGTGGATACACATGGGCCCATAACCTGTTGTAATATCAACCAGATATGTTATACAAATCCAGCTTCAACAGAGGCGCGTTTCCAAGAGGTTTACATGTAACGTTATGGAACTTGTTTTTGGGGGATCCTTACGTCACTGTGAGCTAACGGAAGCTCACGGGCCGGAGAGGTATTACGCTTCCCGAGTGGTGAAAGTACTGTTGAGGGTACTGTTGAAACAAACCTTGAAACAAATCCTTGACTCTGTGACCTTTTTTTCTTCTCTCTTCCTCTTGACTCTTTAAGAGTTCTATAAATAACGTCCATAACGTCTAGTACAGGCAGAGAGCTCTTCTCTTTAGAAGATCGCTGTGAGCGGCCATTTCTGTTAGCTCCAGCTGATCGACTGCCCCAAACGAGATGGGGAAGGTCATACATAAGCTTACGTAAACCTCTTTGGAACGTGCCCCAAGAAAACTGCAATGAAACACTTGTTTACAGTCTAACAAAACAGTAAATTGACATTGACATTGACATTGACAAAAATACAATAGAAAACGTGAGAACTCCATGGCTAACCCACTCATTCCACATATGCACAAATTAAGCAAACATATTTCTCCCACTGAATTAGTGTTCTTCCCGATGCACCAAGTACAACCCATATGAATAACTTCATACTGTACTCTACATGTCATTCAACAGTTGCTGAGGGTGAGGCTGGAGTGATGGGTTTGGTTAGTTTGTTCGCTGGTTTTCCCTACCTTGCGGAGCCTCTCGGTGGCACTCAAGCGGAATTGTCACCTGGAGTGGAGGCTGCGGGCGCCGGTATTTGGTCCGAGCCCCAGCCTGGTGTGCCTGGTGTTTTAGGGAGTCACTGCCAAGGGCGGGAACACTCTTGACTCTGCTGAGGAAGTTGTTTCCTCCCCTGTGGGATGTACCGTAGGCGTGGAGCAGCTTACTCCCCTGCTGAGGCAGACACGATGGGTTTTATCTTAAGTAGTGAGCCACCCCTTGCCAGCGTAACCGGTTCTGTCTCTCATGGACGCGTTGCCCCATTCCTTGAAAAGGCAGGAGTGAACGGCAAGGAAGAAAAGTCGGGCAAAGTTAGTAATAGAGAGTAACAATATTGTGAATAGGCGGCGGAGTTAGGAGGACATAGGTTTCAAGTTCCAGTTTGCTGTGCCATCCGCAGTTAAGGAGGTACGTGTGTAGGTAGCACGCTGAGGCCCGAAACGTGGCCAGTTTTGCCTAGGGAGCAGTCGCGTCGGTTTTGGTGGCCGAGTGCAGCCACGATTGTTGAGTGTGCATCTGCGTTGGTCAGGTAGACGAGCCTGATTACCTCTTGTTTGGGGCCCTTTCCTCCGTGATATGTCGAGTGTTGTTTCCCCTGGTGTGGAGATTCTATGTGTTACTAGCCCAATCCCTCTCTCCTGTGGAAGTTGTAATAATGTAGCTGACGTGGGCGTTACGTAATGTCGGGACTCAACGCTGAGTGAGCTGATGGTGATAATTTGGTGATTGCCTCTCGAATCACCCACATCGTTGCTGGGGTCTTTGTCTGACCAGGTGTTAGGTACCGGTTCCGAATAGTATAGTATGTAGTGATATATATATATATATATATATATATATATATATATATATATATATATATATATATATATATATATATATATATATATACACACACACACACACACACACACACACACACACGCAGAATGAAATTTCTTATTTAACGGTATAGAGCACAATCACTGAGCAGTGATTGTGTTCCATACCGTTGGATAAGAAATTTCATTCTGCGTGTGTGTGTGTATATATATATATATATATATATATATATATATATATATATATATATATATATATATATATATATATATATATATATACACACACACACACACACACACACACACACACACACACACACACACGCAGAATGAAATTTCTTATCCAACGGTATAAAGCACAATCATTGAGCTCTCGAAGTTTTGAGCTAAAATGATTTGAATATTAGGCAAGTATGTGATTTATGGGGTGTTGCCACTGTTGCATTACTGACAGCTTCGCTCGTCAATCGCCTTCCAAGCGTTTTACTGGTATATTTATACGACCAGCTCCAACCTCCGTCACAGCTGCCACTACACTCGGGTCAGCTTTCCCCAGACTAGCTCCTTCTAGCCTAGTGCGGGCAGAAACGAACCGAATCTAGGCACCCACTGGTCGCCTATATCTATCAAGCTTCTTGGGTCGTCACCCTGTTTCACCCACCAACAGGGAATGGAGTAATTCAATCGCCAACTAAACCCATAGGCTGAGAAAGACTGGGCACCCACGCCCACAGAATATTACATCTCTCCTGCTTGTGAGCAATCTTTCTGTAATGTCCTGTAGGACCACAGACTACCACACATTTATGCAGAGTGATATGACATTTTCTGGCTTCAGAACACTCATAAGCGAGCTTTGAATGCCATTCGCATTTAACAACACAAAACACTGATGTTACAAATACATAACAATCGGCAGCCCTTGAAAAGGTGCACCGACCTCTCTAAAGAGTGCTAACAAGACAAACCAAACCGGACGCTTTGACGGAGGGAATGAAACCACATGAGCCACACCAGTTATCTGGCATGCACCTGCCAAGGTCCCGCAAGGTGTTTATCCTACCTGCCTACCTACCTACTGCTGCTAATACTCCAACTGTAACTACTACGTTTAGCCCTCTAAATATCTAGTGTTCCATCACTTTTGCTAGCTGGCTGCGTCCGCTCACTACAAAGCCTGACTGGCTCATGGGAAATAGTTCCTGTCAGCAATTTTAGGCGGCCCTGCAGGCAATGACTCATGTGGTGGGGAAGGGGGCGAAGCCGGGGAGAGACGGGAAGGAGGAAGCCTGTCGTGTGCCACCCCGAACACCACGATCCCAGTCTAGCTAAATCATTACTTTACAAAAATTATTCTAGGTGTGTTAAGGGGGATATGTTAAATCTAACAATTTTATGTGGAGGTGCAAATCCATTATTATATCGTATTGATTATAGTTCTGGGGGACGAAAGTATAAGATATTTCAACACAAAAACTCAGAGCGTGCGGGCTGAGGGAGTGACTCATGACTCTCTCTCTCTCTCTCTCTCTCTCTCTCTCTCTCTCTCTCTCTCTCTCTCTCTCTCCTTCTTCATCTTTCCACTTCTACTTTCTACTCATAGCAGGCCACCCCTTAAATGAAAAAAAAGTTTTTATAAAATAAATATTTTATTTATTTATTTTTACATATGATAAATCAATTTACAAATCTAAAATAATGATTATACAACTCCCAACATACTGAGGGGCACACAAATTATAACTTTACAAAGAACACTATGACACTATCACAGCAACAAAAACAAGCAAGGCCACAGCTCAGCCCTTCTCCAGAGCACCTTCTGTGCTGTTTCCTCCTTCTCCTAAGAAATTTGTCTCTGATTTTCACACAGGACCTGTACTGGCCTCCCTATGTTGGCCTCCTCAGCGATAATGGCGTGAGGAATTACTACTGAAGGGAGTCATATTTCATATTTATATCATCTTTCCTCCAGCAGCTACGGCTGCTCAGACTTCTGCGACTCTTGACTTTTCTCTTCCTTCTCCTCTTACTCCTCCTTCTGCCTTCAAGGGCCTTCGTTGCCCACACCTTCACTCTGTCTTCCCCACTCCTGGCTCATCAGAGCCGCCATGTCACACGCATTCAACCAATAAACTAAAACTGCCACTTCCAAGGCGGATATCAGAGGAAACTTCTGCCTGTTCTGCCCGGGTATGACACGACCAAGTATGTTTTTCACTGTCAGGTACAGAAACATGACTACACTCCACTCCTCCCTCCGACCACTCAATGACACAGGAGTCGCCACAACGTCCTGAGTCCTCCTTTC